>NC_045705.1:19323478-19623478 GCF_009834535.1 Camelus ferus
AGTTTGGAAATTCTTTTGACTAGTTTAGAAGTAAGGAATGTGTTCCCACTTTTATTTTTTCCATAACATTTCAGATAGTTTTTGACTCATGATTTTAAAATATAATCAATTATCCTTTTTTGTGAAGTATTAGTATTTAATTACAAGTTCTAGTTGATGTTGAAAGAAATTGAAAGATATTTGACAGGCTGTTAAAATACACAAGCCAGTTAGTAGATTTAGGATATAAGCACTTATAAATACTAGTATTTCTTAAAAATAAATTTATAATGGTATTGAGGGTGCTTGTTGGAATTTCTTCATTTAGAAACAGAAATTTTTTGTGCTTATAATATATTCTGTAAGTTACAGATATTTAATTGTGTAATTATTTGATGTATTTGCTTACACTGATTTAGAGCAAATAATATCCCTTTAGGATATAAGTTAAAATGAAAGAAGGAAAAAAATCACTCCTTGATATATTTTTAAAGGAAAAATTCCATTTTTTCATCATTGTTAAATTGTGAGACTTGTCAGTGTTGAATTTAAGAAACCATTTGGTGATCTTTTTCTACAAGTCATGCTTTTCTTTGCTTTTAATACCTCGAGAAATTTTTGTGCACTTATAATATTAAGGGAATCAAATAGAAATATACAAATATGTATATTTCATTTAACTTAAATCTTTAAAACTTAGAGAATTAACTCTGCATGACAATTACAAAGTCACTCTTCTCCATCATTTCATTTTGGAGCATAATTACACATATACCAAAAGGAACATTCCCATAGCATACCTGCAGACCCAGGCTAAAATCACCCCAAACTTCAGCCTTTCTACTTGAACCAGAATGACTCTTTCTACTATAGTGAAAACTTGAGACAGGATTTAGCCAATTCAATATATCCGGTTGTTGGTTCTTCTGAATTTTGAGTATCTTTCAGACCTCCTTGTAAAAAGCTTTAGCTCAATGGTAAAGTTAAGTGGTGGGGGAAAAAATCCTCCACATATAAAAGCAAATGAGTTTTTAAAGAATAGAAAATAATCTCTATGAGAAATTACTTCTAAGTTATCCATGTGGAAATTAAGCTTAGCTCTTGTTAACATTTCCATAGAAACATGCATTTTGATTAAGCCAAATAAACAAACAAAAATCCCCTAAAATTAGGCATAGTCATTTATCTATATACTCACAAATATTTTGCTCTTTTCTGATCATCGGTATTTTTTTCTTGCTTTATTTGCTTCATTTCCTTTAACTTTATTTCCCATTATTCATGGAGAGGTTTTCTATCTAAGACTAAATTGATTCTCTGCTTACTTCTTATCTGTGAAGTCACTTCACCAGAGAGTTACTCTTGGAGTTATGTCCTCATCACTAATCTGTATCCTTCAGCTAGAGCGCTCGGTCTGGTGCTGCCCCATCACTGCCCTAAGGCATGGAGAGAGAGGGCTCTCGCTTTGCCCAGTCTGTTCACCGAGCTCCTTTTGAAATTGGTGAGGAGGGAGATCTGTGGAGGGGAGAGATAGATGTACCGGGTGACTATTTGAAACCAGTGTAATTTGTAAATTTGCTGTAAACTTTTAAGTGAGAATTGGCGGTGGGGAGTTTCCACAGTTTGCATACTTTCAGAAATCAAAAGGAAGATGGAAGTTTTCTTTTCATTTCATTTCCAAAATGTTTTCTTCTGAATTTTAGCAAGATTTCAGAAATTAATTAATCTATAGACTTAAGAGAAATTAAAATATTCATAACATTGTTATGTTTATTTATATGTATAAACAGGCATACACACTCATATACACATGTGCATGTGTGCGCACGCACACACACACATACATACAATAGCACTTATCAAATAATACTGCTTAATACCACCTGGCTGTGAATTTAAGTTTGGAGCAAGTGAAATATACACCACCTGGGAGAGTGTACCTTTGACCATGAGGTGTGAAGAAAATCACTGCTGTAATTGATCCTTTTCACTCATTATGAAAAGTTTTTATACTGCCAGTGTAGAGAGAGCCACATTTCATTTTGTCAAGCCAAAAGTCTACCTAACTGCCTCTGTGTAAAAGCTAACACAACATGTCAAAAATAATAGCATAGCCCTCAGTATACATTGAACTGGTGAAAGCAGTCAGGAACAGTTTGGCAAAGACAAAACAAAGTTAATTTTTGTATTATTTCCTTTTTCTTCACATTCATACCAGGTAGACTTTGTCAAATACCTATAGTAACACAAGAACTTGTTCATGCAGGCAGAACAAAATAAAATAAGATTAAAAGCTCCAGGAAATCAGCCTGCTTCAAAAAACCATTAGAGTGTGCCTATCCCTCAAAGCTTTACAAATGTGTTAATTGTCATATTTCAGTCATGTAAATATGTTTCAGCATAAAACCAAGGTTTCCTGTTATAGAAGCACTGCTATCTGAGGGTGTGGGGGTAGGGAGGGACGAACAAGGACTAAATAACAGACTGTAATGAAACCTGCCTTTGGGCAGCACATGCCTCAGTTCTGAATGCCCAGAAATACTTCGCAGTCGCTCTAGGCTGCCTAGCAATGGGGATTTCTAATTCTGGCTAGCTTGACAAAGTAAATACAACTATTGAACATAAGGCAGCTCCTAATAAAAAACAACAATTCCCCCTTGTAAACACCTACATTTGGCCCCATTAAAAATTCTTTCTTCATACCCAGGAACTAGCAGACCCTTAAACGCGGGGGTCTCCCAGTAACTAAAGAGCAGTTGGGAGATTTAATGCTGTGGGGATGTTGTACATTGCCATTTCCACCGAGCCCTTCATACCCCATCTCGGGGCTTTGTGGAGCAATGTTCTGCATACACTGTAGGGCATTATGCAAACAAACACATTGGCCATTATGCTCCCAGGACTCATTTATGGACAGCCAAAAGGAAATCAATATATGTTCATATATGTACTATACTCGCATACAAAAATAGGTGGTTGAAGGAGTGTTCATCCAGAGCTGCCAAGGTCTGAAAGTTATTTAGTGGACTGACATTAGTGTGGTAACTTAGGCAGTTATCTGACTTCAGAATTCTCTGATCCCTGCTTTTTCACATGTTAGAACTCACCTATTCCATTAGCTATGTATCAGTCAGGCCTCTACCAGCCCCTCAATTAAATAGTGGGTCTGCTACAGTTCCAAAAATCTCTAGGATTTAGGGATCAGCCTTGAGTTTACAAACACATTTATCTGCTAACAGTTTACTGAGTAGGAGGTTTCAGATTATAGTAAGGAGCAAACATTAGTTTGATTTTTAGTAGACAAAGACAAAGAGATTGTTACCTTTTGCCCCTCCAGTGTCGTTCCCATATGCTTTAAAAGAAAACATGGAGGTGGGAGAAAAAGGATTTCTCATATAATTAGTAGTTTGAATTGATTTCTAAAAGAAGTTTTTTCCTTTTCAAGCTCCACATTCAAATCTAAAAACACTGTATGTTCCTAAAATATTTTACTATTCTTAAGCCACCTGGCTAGTAGTACCCAAAAATACTGCTCCTAAAATGTTTCCTCACTTGTCTTGGGTAGAAAAGGGGCCTCCGGGACAAAACAAGCTTGAAGAGCCTTTCAAAATGACAGTCTGTCCACAGGAAGACCCCAGTCTTCTTCCACTTACCACCATAGCAGCACCAAGGCCCTAGATCTCAAGAGTCTCTCAGCTTGGCCCTGCAAAAGCTTAATTCAAATTCTACACACTCTGGAGCTTATATGCTCCTGCCTGCATTGTGTGTTCCAGAGCCCGAGCAAGCCTTGGGTTAAGCAGAGTTGGAGACCAGTCAAAAGGTTGCCAGAGTGAGAAGCCCTGCCATGGTTCAGGAAGGACGGAGGGGAGGGAGTCCGTTGGAGAGCTATGAGGAGTCCCGATCAGGCAGTGATGCTCACTCAGCCAGGGGATCGCAGTGGCCACATGTGACTTATCAGCCCCATTCCTTTATCCCATGGAAGAGCTGATGGGGGTTGGGGGAAGGCATCTTTCACAGTTTCTTCTGTCCCAGTTCAGGTAACAATTAATTACCTAAATGTTTTTTTTCAGTCCTGCCTATGTTAGAACATTAATGAGAATAAAATGTGCAAAAGAACAAAGGAGAGACCCAAAGAAAAGAAAAAGATACTGCCTTTAGTTTGTGCAGAAAGTAAAACCATTTTCAGGAAAGTTCTCTGGGAATAATCTAGTTTATTCTCCAAAGATGTATTAACTGAAGATAGAAAGTAACGTGACCACCACCCCCCCCCCCGGTATCTTTAATGTCTGAAAGTTCAGGAACATTGGTACTGAAATATACAGCAGCATTATTACTGTGGAGTCCAAAAGATTCTGACTCACATTTTAAGAGGATTAAACTCAGCAAACCATCCTCACAAACAGCACTGCCAGAGTCTCTCCTCCACGACCATTTCACACAGAGCCCCAACCCCTCCACCTGGCATCTTCCCATTGGGCAGGCATGAGGTTGAGAACCACCACTCCCCACAGGAGGACGGTGGGGTGGGAGGACACTGTGGGTCACTCAGTGACTAGAAGGTCTTTCCTGAAGTGGAAGAAAGAGAGATCTAGAGCAGCCTGTGTGCACCACGTTTCGGAAAGCTCTGTCTTTAGTAGGATTCCATGTTTACAACAATTGTTTTCTGTTATTGAAAATATCCATGTATGGCTTTGTAAGAAAATGGCTGAAATCATAGAAGTAAGTTTACATCACTCCCTTGCTAGTCCTAAGTGCTCTAAGAATTAAATTCAATCACTTACCATGGCTTACAAATCCAACCCAATCAGATACCTCCCCACCAAGTCAGACTTCTAGCCATGGCTGCTTCCCTGTTTGGTGACTGCTCCAGAAGAGCTGCCCTTTTTTCCACCTTTCAAACATGCCAAACTTATTCCTACCTTAAGGCTTTTGTATTTCATTCCCTTTGCCTAGAAACTTCTTTTTCCGGGTCATCATTGGTCCCATCTTGGGTCAAATGTACTCTCCAGAAAGGCTTTCACCAATTAAAGTAGTACCCCCAGCCAGTACCACATCACCATGTTGCATTTCCTTAGAAGACCTCACTCTATCTGAATTCGCCTCTCCATTTGTTTGCTTTCCTATATGGAGCTGCCTCTCTTTGAGTCATTAAGTGTCTATGTCCCTTTCTGTGGTTGTTTTTTGAAAGCGGGGGTCTTGCCTGTCTTGTTCACTATTTTACCTCTAATGCTTAGAAAAGTTCTGGCACATAGAGTTGTGAGTAAGAACATGGACTTTGAAGCCAGGATGCCTGAGCTCCAGTTCCATTTGAACATCCTGAAGTTGCAGTGTCACTCCTGCTCTTTTCAGACTTGGTCGCGTGCTCCACAACTAGCTGAAGGGGCAGCTTGGAAGTGAAGTCTTCATTCAGGATGGCCATGAATTCTCAAGTTCTTCTACTAAAGGGAAAAAGGAGAGTGGGTATTGGAGGATAATGATCAGTCTCTGTCACAGTCCACAACCCTTTGGAACCCAAATATCCATGCCCAGCCTCTTCCCACACACTTACCTCCTCTTCAGTGGGGAATCCTCCTGGCTTGAAACTGCAAAACTTCTCTGTCCTGGCAGTAGAGGACTGTCACCTGGTTTGTGGGCCCCAGTTCTGCTCTCTGGAAGGAACTCCCTTGTCCACAGTCCTCTGTATCCCTTTAGGAAGTTATTCCTTGTCCATTATCAGTGATGGCTACATAAAATCCCTATTAGAGAGTGTGCCCTTGGGGGCTGCACAGTGTTTATACGCCCACTTATTGATAGATCAGGTTTGTGGACCTAAAATTTCTCTATGGGTTGCATAATTGTAGGCTCTTGACCAGATTTGTAATTTGTAGGCAAAATAACCTCCTCAGAACTTTAGAAGGTTCCCAGTCGATTTGCCTCCCTTTGGTTCACAGCCAAAGAGATGTCTGGACATAGTTCTAGGATTCAGCTGCAGGAAACGGATCACATCAAATAATTTTATGCAGTCAGTAAGTTTATACTAGAGAACTGGGAGCTAATGAAGTAACTGGAAGGGCTGGAGGACCGTGCCACCAGACTGGCCTCCAGGGAGGCTGCTGCCTCTACCAAAGTGAGGAAGTTGAGGACTTGGGAGACTGTCACTGGATCTCTTCATGGAAAGTGCACAGCTCCGTGGCCACAATCTCAGGGCTCATCAGTCCCCGCTGCCACTGCTGCCAGTGCTGCTGGACCCCTGTGAAGCAAGTCACTGGACACTGAAACACTGCGCCGGCCTCTACTTCCACAGCTGCCTCTCTGCCCCTGTGAAGCTGTTGACTAGTCTCTTGAATGCTGGGGGCGGGGCGGGGGTGGGGGGTGCCGCTGCCACAGTGTTTGCTAATTACAGTAGTAAAAGCAGAAGAAAGATAGCACTTGCTTCTCTTCCACCTTCTAAACTAACAGAGCTGCATCTGACTAGATAAGCCTAATTCACACCTGTCCAGCCTCCTGCCTGCGGGCGGGCACGCCACAGGGCGGCTGAAGTGGACACTTGTCCACCACGACTGTTACCTTGTAAGACCTGAGTCTTATTTTCTGGCCTCTTGGTTCTACCTATACCCTTCTCTTTCATCTTACTGGTAAGTAGCCTGAAGCCATCTGAAGTAGTCAGCCTGAGAGGGAAGGCAACACCCTTAATCTGATTTTTGTCTCTGAGCTGGCTCCCATTTTCTGGCCAGCCTCTTAATGAGGTATTCCACCAAGGCTTAGGGGCACAGACATCTGTGAAGGTTGTGCTCAGTGTGCAGTTGCAAAAACAACTGGGCTTTTTCAACCCTCTGATGCCCCAGATTACCGAGCTTTCAGTTCGGGTTGTGAGCTGCAGACAGAGCACCTCCTTGAACAGAGCTGTAGTCCCTCTCCCTCTTCTTGCAGGTTCTGTAGTTCTAGCCTAAGTTCATTTCTCGTTTGTAAATAACTTAGCTGAAAGTGGCAAGAGGCCACAGACACACCAATGTTCTGAATTTCTCCAATGTTTCGAGTAGAGCCACTGACCAGGAGGTATAAGGTTTGCCTTCCAGGTTGTCACAAGCATAACAAGAGGCATCAGCTTTTCAGTCGGCAACACTGTCCTCACTGCCCACCTGCCAACCACTCAGCCAACCTAGATTTTGTCTGTAGAGCTTGATCTATTTTTCAGGTACCAAATTCTCTATAAACAGAATATAGGTTAAACTGTTATTAAAGAAATTCATAAATGCAGTGGCTTAAATAATATAGAACACATACCACATAAAAGCCCATTTCGGTGACCTAGGGCTCTTTTGGTGGCCAGATGGTGTCAGGAGACCCTAAACTAATTCTGTCATTTTGCTGTGCCCTCCTCAGCCCATAGCTTCCATTTGAAGGTCCAGGATGGCTGCTTCAGCACCTGCCCTCAAGTCCGCATTTCAGCAAGTGGAAAGAGGGAACTTTGGCTTGTCCCTAACATTGTGGAGCCTAGAGCAGAAAGGCAGATAAAGGACCATGTTATCATATGCCTCGATATTTAATAGTTATCAAGCCAACAAATCATTAAATATGCTTTATCTTCCTTCCTTCATAAATACACCTTCCTGGAAAACCGAGTTTAAATTCAGAATCAGGGCTCCACTCCAGAACATGGAGTCAGAGGAAGAACTGGCCTTCAGCCCACCTCCTTTCTCTCCCCACCCCTGCCTCCTTCCCACCCACAGCAGGTGGCGTGATCCCAGCCTGCACATCCAAACTCTGTCCATGCTTCTCACCAACAGCCGTCCCTTGGCTCTTTCTGGACCCCAGGGTGTGCACACGGAAAACACAGCTCACCCACGGAGGACAGATCTGGGGAAGAGACCATCTGCACAGGGATTTCTGAGGTTCTGAGTACCCAGAGTGTGTCCTATAAAGAAGGGGACAGGCTCTAGGTGGGCACATCCCCTTCACCCTGTTAATTCCTCACTCTGTGAGAAAGGGTGGACCAGGGCCCAGGGTGGGGGCCCTCTTGCTGGGGTCAAATAGCAAAGCCAAGGGAAAAGGGAAGAGAATGGCACCTCCCCCTCTCTAAGGATCTGACCTTGAACTTAACCATCACACGTCTGCTCAAGATGAAGTAACCAGAACTTAATCACTCAGCCTCATCTATTGGCAAGGGAAGCTGGGAAGTGTGGCTTTTATTCTAAGAGGCCGTGTGCCCCACTAATATTCAGAGATCCTTTTACTCGCTGCAAAGGAAGAGAATAGATATTGGGAGTAAGCTAGCAGTCTCTGCCACAGACACATGCCTTTTCACAAATCACACTTTTGTTTAGACAAGTGAGTTCTTCACAATCTGCTTTGAGAGGTGAGTTTGGAGACAAGACAATACTGTCAGTTATAATTGACGGTCAAAATAATTGCACACCTGAGCATTTTTCAATGGGCAGCCAATGTGCAATGTTCCAACTCTGAAATTTTGTCTAATTTTCAGATCAATCAGGAAGAACCAGATGATTTTTTTTCAAAGGATATAGTATGATTATGACATTCAATAAAACAATTTTAATCTGAACCCCTGAGAATGAATTGGATCTTATACAAACAAACAAAACTGAAACCTCAAACCTGACCATGTTTTAGCAGAATTTTTTCCCAGAAATATTTGGTCACCATCAAATGTACACTTACCAATCCAGAAAGAGCAAAAGCATGGTTTTGGCATGATTTTTGCTGCCCTTTTCATATATAAGAGTAACACAAAATTCACCAAAATTAGGCAAATGCATCTTCTACATTGTAAATTTTTAACCAGATGTAAAATAATTACAATGTAACTGTGTATTTTAATAATGTAATGATTACAGAATAATATAATCATGTAAAAATATAATAATATACTATTATATAACATTGGTTTTTTTTTTTTGTTTTTTTGGTTTTTTTTTTACAAGTTGAAATAATATTCTGATATCTTGTGAAGAAGGGGTAGAGTGCATGCTTGGCGGGCACAAGGTCCCGGGCTCTATCCCCAATACCTCCACCAAAAAAAAAAAAAAAAAATCAAAGAAAGAATGAAATCTTGTGAAGAATTAATAGTGATGATAAATACATCAAAGCCTGCTTCATCTGTTTCCTCTCCTCAGCCCTCCTCCTCCAGAAGGAAATCGCCCCCAGAAGGAAATTGGTCTTTCCAGAAAGGAAATATGTTCTTCTTATGATATAAAAGAGACTCTGAGCACTACTTTAACGCCTGCCCTCTGGGCTGGTAGGGGCAACAGGTGTACATTTCCTTGATCAGAAACTAAGAACGGAGCCCCAGGCCGACTCAGCAGGAGTTCACACACTGAGTCAGCGCTTCTGGAGGGCTTTGCTGTGACCCTTCTCGAAACTGTGGCTGACTACTGGTTGTGTCTCAGTACCCATTTGCTCCTTCTTCCATAGTAATAGAGTTGCTGAACATTTTCACAAGTCTTAAAACATTTCCCAGCCTCCCTAGCAACCACTTGTGGCCATGTCTAAGTCCTGGACGTGAGTGGAAGTGATGTGTCCAACTTGCAAGTGTTGCCTTCTTGGCCCCTTCTTCCCACCAGCTGAGCGAGAGCAAAACCGTCAGTCTCGGAGCTGGAAGTGGAAGCTGTTCGTTGAGGATGGCAGGCGAGTCCTTCCAGCTCGGGATTGCCTGCTCTGGACTGTAGAGTGGGAGAGAAATACACTTCTGTCTTTTTTAAGCCATTTTTGGAGCAGGTCAGGATGTCTCTGTATTATTATCTTAGCCTGTAGTCATTCCCTGCCATTCAGAGCAGTGCCTCATAACACAGAATGTTTTGTTTTGTTTTGTTTTTAAATGGAGGTACTGGGGATTGAACCTAGGACCTCCTAAGCTGTGCCCTCCCCACCAAACACTTTTGAAACTTGAGTGGAGAAACTTCATCTTCTGACATTTCCTTTATTAGTTATTTTGTCAGCAAGAAAGACATGTGCAAAAGATAGGTTTTTTTAAATAATGGGCCCTGAATTGCCCCTTAATACAGCCTTGCGTGTTTTTACTGGCCCAGATGCCAGGCACCTGACAGGCCCCATTTTCACTACTGCCTTTCTAAGTGTGAGGGAAATGTGTAGACTTTTTAAATCTTTCCAGAAGCAAGGACTATGAATGCAGTTTCCTTTTATACTTATATTTCTTTACAACACTACAGTAGAGGGCAATACCCAGACTTAGTGATGAGACCTACCGGCTAAGTCCGATATTCTGCTGCTGTTGCTTATAATTATATGTATTTTGTTAAATTTGTAGATTCATTTCCTTGCCTTGATAAACTCACTGGTTTTTATCTTGTACCATATGTATTTTTGTGACCCACCTCAAGTGCTGTTTTGGAGGAAGAAGAGGTATAAATAAATTAGTGTAGTACTTCATAATTCACGAAACGCTCTATATCTCATCTGATCCGATGACAGTCATGTGAGGGGAGGACTATTCACCTGTGATAGAGGAGGACACTCGGGCTAGACAAGTGCGGTGACTTCTCTGAAGTCACACTGAGAGCGAGTGGCAGAAGGAGGCATCAGACTGTCACTGGCTGCCTCTGTGAAGGGACCAATGTAGAACGTATAGGTTCTAAAGTGTTTACAAGTTTTAATTTAAGTCAACTGTGTTTTAAAGAAATAAGAAAAATTTGTTAGGAAATATTTTGAAATATTAACACCTATTTCTGTGACTGTGAGTAGTGGAAAGTGACTTTTCAGGAAATGTCATAAATTTTAAAAGAATGAAAACAAATCTCTATTCCTTTGTGAGGGGTTAAAATGTACTACATCAATTGTTTTCCAAGAACAAACAGTGCCTGGTGATTTGGTCTTGGCAAAATATGAAAAATATAAATTGATTAAACTTATTTTAATGGGTATTTACCAGCAATTTGTCTCAAATCCAGGTGTACTCTAGATTCATTATCTTGCCCCTTCTGTCTGGGAACCGAGCACAGGTCTGGCAGGCTGGGAGGAAAGGAATTAGGAAGGGAGCTGGGGAGCCAGGAAACCCAATCCTGTGTGTCTATAGGATCAGTGCAGTTGCTGACTCGAGAAGGAACAAAATACAGACTCTGGCTGAGCCCAATAAAGAGACAGAGAGGCCGGCCGAGGGGAAGCACCTTCGTCCGGCTCAGCGTGGAACTCCTGGAGCCTCAGAGCAACGCGCTTCTCCTGCTGCTGCTGCTCCATTACGACCCAGGGCTGCACATGGGCCTGAGGGTGCCTTTGGCAGGAGCTCCCCGATCCGCCACAGCAGCCTGCCAGCCTCGCTATTTCCCACCTGGTACCTCTGAAGGAAAGGGTCCCATTCGTCCAGTGGGATGAGTCGCTGTGAAGCACCCAGGCCCCTGCAGAACCTTGGGAGTTGTCACACCTTTCCCAGGTCCCTTTGCCTACCTAGAAATCATCATTATAGACAAGGCATTCATGGAAAAAACAGGTAGCCAGCCAACCAGCCCGATAAGCATCTCCTGCCTCAGTAGCACAACCCCTTCCTCCCAGAACCTGGGAGAAGAAAATCAGGTGGGAAAATGTTAGCTCAAGATGTTAGATGTGTTTTCGGCCCTGGTCTTAGAACCCCAGGTATAAAACGAGAAAGATTAATACCTTGATTTGGTTTATAAGCTTGAAAATATACCAGATTTTTTTCCATAGTCTGATTATTATTGAAACCATTACTTGGTGAAACCTCCAGGTCTAGAAGTTTATATACCTCCCACACACACACACAGCCTTGCAGCTTTAGTCTAAAGGAGGTCACCGTGCTATGCAGAGGATCTTACAGCATGTTTTTTCAGAAGACAGATCTGGGGTATAGCAGCATCTGAACGTTTACATGTCAAGTGTGTAAATGCTTTGGAAGCCTCAAAGGGAAAGTCCCTGACACACCTGGCAAGCCTGGAACCTGATCTCTCCTTCTTCCTCCCTGCTTCACATCGCACTGACATGGTGCACAGGGGGAGGCTTAGAAAGGGAGAAAACAAAACCCACTGCTTGAGAATTTAGGCTGCATAGTAAGCTTGTTCAAGTAATCAGCAAAAGCTGGCGAACTCACACATAGATCCACATGTTTCCCAGAGCCATCCTTGGGCTTTTTTCAGAGGACAATAGTGTGCAACGAGCTTTTACAGTGTAGCATTTGGTTAGAAACATTCAATCACATCACCCCAAATTTTTGTGCTGAGAAGTTACACACGGATGGTATTTGACTTTTCTTCAAAGCCATTCAACCTGAAAGATTTCCAAGCATGTCACAGGTCACATTTAGCTACTTTTGCTATGAAGGGCTTTCAGCCAACTGGCTCAAACTCATTGCCTAGAGAAGCAGAGGAAGAGAAATTTTTAGCAAATAGGTAAGCTCCTGAAATAAATTGTATTATGCTGGTTCTGAATAAACTTCACTAGCTTCCTCACCTAGATTGTCAGAGCAGTATGCCCCTTCCACCAAACACATCTTAAAGATGTATCAGTTCTACCATTAAGGAAATCACCATTTCTAAGTATCAGAATCCAGTTCATTATTTAACACCTAGCTCATCTCCATGAACCTTTTTCCTGCCTCGCTGGGCCCCACCATGATTTCTGCTTTGTCTCTGCCTTTCTTGTAGCTGTAACTTGGACTACTCACCATGAGGGTCACCTGTGTGCTCATCTCATGCCAATTACTAGATTGTAGGACAGCACGGAGTATAGAAGGTGCTCTGTTCACATATCTTTCCTGAATGCCTTGCTTGAAGTAGAGTCTAAATATTTGTTGACTCCAGTTGACTTCCTAAACAGCCTAGTCACCATCTGACCTCATCTTTGGGAGGTCCCATCAGAAGTCCACACACACACACATTTTTTAATGGTGAATTTTCTTTAAGTTTCAGAGAGCCTTCAGATCATGCATGTATCCTAGTCATTTTTCCTTTGCTCATTAGCAATAACTCTAAGATCTTAAAGAAACATTAAAATTCAGACATATAGTTAAATGTCTCTTTCCCTCCTGCTGCCTCACGTGAACATCGACAGTTAACACTACAGAGACATTAGTAACCTCAGACTTCAGAGCCACACGTGTCTTTTAGATTCCTGAACTTTCACACTTTTCATTTCTACCTGAAATCCTTTCTGAAGCAAACTAAGGTCTGAAGAAATGAAAGAATTATTTAAAATGAAGGAACAAATATGTCTTTATTTGAGCTCTTTTTCATTATTCAAGAAATTTTAGACATTTAATGACTTAATAAGTGACAGGCTGGGTGCTAAGGATACAAAGGAACAATACCATGTTGCTATATGGATATGATAGCCTTTCTGGACCTTTCTGACATCTTCGTTGATCTGTATAATAGTGTCTTTCATCCTCGATATATTTGTCTCGGCAAACTGAAACCAAGGCAGAATATTTTCATCAATTATTTTAATAATTTAAAATATTTTGATCCTCTGCACACAGCTTGTGTTTACATGACAATAAACAAGCCTTTTATTAGGAAAGAAAATAGCCAGAACATATGCTGCTGGATCATAATATTTTGACCAAAAAAAAAAAAAAAATGGTTTTTCCCGTCTTGATTTTTTTTCGTATTGAAGGGAGTTTTCAAATGAAGGGTTTCTGGGAGGTTGTCTCCAGGTCAGCTTACCTCCTCCAGGCTTCGCTTAGTCGGGGGATGACCCCAACCCACCCTATGTATCTTTAGCCTCCCACACCCACTCTATCTCACAGGACAAATGTGTCGTTTGAGTTTGGATTTTCATGAAACAAAACATGTGGGCTGGGAGCACTGATAGTTAAAGGAACTGAATAGAGATCCTTGTGAAAACAAAAAAAAGTTCTTTTGAAATACGAATATTTCTCCCTAATTACAGTAGCTGTCCTGTAATCATGGTTGGTAACTGGGTCTCCTTAAATCAGCCTCTGTCTGCAGAAAAACAGTTTAGATGGGGAGATGTTCAAAGTTACACTGTACTTTTAAACACATGACCCAACACAATGCATAGAAATAAACTTACCAAGACCTGTAGCACATGTTATGGCTGACTTTTCTGAGCATGTGAAAAATATTGACCCTTTGATTGGTATAATTTTTTTCATTATGTCAATATGAGATGTGTCTATGAAAATTGTTCCTTAAATAAAGTACAGGCTTGAAATGAAAAGGATCAGGTCAACTTAATAGACAAAGGGAAACAAGCATTTGTGGGAATCCATAATTGCTGAAAAGCTACATTCGATTGAAAAGTACCATTTTGGAGCCCCCTGGCAAAAAAAAAAAAAAAAAAAAAAAAAAGGCAATACAAAGCCAAAAAACAATCCTGCCAGTATTATGTGGTATTTGTTAAATTATGCTTTTTGTGTGTGCATTTGCATGTTTTAATTTCTACGTAAATAAGAAAAATCTTAATACATTTAGGTTTGGACTCTGGAAATATTCCACTAAGATTCCTTGTCCAGTTTCTGTAATGGCTACAATTTGTAAAATCTAGTAGGAATAGGATGTGATTATAGTGGGCTTCACTGTGAAGAATTGTTTAAGCAGGAATTTTATATGCAAGACTAAATGCTGATCAACAGAGCATAATATTGTATCCTGAAGTGTGCTAGCAAAAGCAGAATTAATTATTTTTTTTCTTCTTTCTTTCCCTCTCCTGAAATCTTCCGCCATAGCGACTGCATTTGCCTCCAGACTTGTCAGACACAGTGAGCCGCTCGAGCAAACAGGATCTGGCAGAATCCGCCAAGCTGCTGGGCCCAGGCTGTGGCATGATGGCCGGAGGCAAGAAGCACCTGGACTTCTAGTGACTCCTCCTTAGTCATTGCAGCAGAATTATATGACACTCTAATTATGACTGCTAATAGCTTATGTAAATATTTTTCTTAACGATTTGACCCTCCAATCCTTGAAAAACAGTTAGGATTGCAATATGAGGCCACCGTTCTTCATTAATTTAACCAACTTTTTATACAGAAACAGTACACTAGAAATACTTTAATTTTAAAATTTTGTTTTATGTTCTATCTAGAGAAAACAGATAATTTTATTTTTAAATAAAAGCAAATAAAATGTCAGAAATTCAAGATGCCTTACAGTAGTCACTGGTGTGTGTGTATTTAAGGCACTTAGCTCATGGTGCATGTTACAGCAGGCAGCATATAAAACATTATGAAATTCAAAACTGTATATGAAAAACATATTTTCTCTTCATTTCTGAAAAAGTTGCTTCCCACCAAAAATGCAGGGATTTTTTTTTTAATGAAAAAAATTTGACCGCTAATATATGAAGACTATAGTAAAATGAATTCACATTTATGCTTCCTGTTATGAAATCGACGAAGACAAAATAATATTGTGGTATTAAGACTCCATTATGTGATATCACTTATATGTGAAATCTAAAAAAAAAAAGACAAATGAACTTATTTACAAAACAGAAGCAGAGTCACAGACATAGAAAACAAACTACTACCAGGGGGAATAGGGGGCGGGAAGCGGTAAAGTGGGAGTTCAAGATTTGCAGATACTAACTGCTACATATAAAACAGATAAACAACAAGTTTATACTGTATAGCACAGGGAACTATATTCAATATCTTATAGTAACCCATAATGAAAACGAATGTGAAAAGGAATATATATGTATATGTATGACTGAAACATTGTGCAGAAATTGATACAACCTTGTAAACTGACTATACTTCAATTAAAAAAAAAAAAGAAAAAGGACAAAAAAGGAGACTCCATTAAAGACAGTCTACCACAGTAGTTAATAAATAAAAGAACTTGAGTGATAGAAAACATTGACAAAGAAGTTGATGGTCTCTGTTTAATACTCCTAAACAATTAAAGTCAGCACTATGAAATTATGTCAATAGACATAATTCAGAATTGAAATTCAAACTGACAGCTACATTCATGCTAGGATACTACGGAAAAACACGTATTGAAGGTTGATGAGAGGTTGTTTACAAAACGGAGATCTGAGACAAAGTGTAAAACTGGAGCTTACAGAGATTCGCATTGCATCAGGTAAACCCTTTGCTAATTATGAGCATTGGTTAGGTGTGCACATTTATAACCATATAAACAAACATATCTTTTCAGACATATAGCAGATTGAGCTAGTTTTCATATAAAGCACTCATTTTTGAGTCATAGTTCCATATTCTCAAAGCTTTTGGCAAAAAGTAGACAAAAAGCAAAAGTTTAAAAAGTAACTTGCATATTTAAGTAAAGAGTCTCAATTTTTAAAAAGCTGTTTAACATCCGTTAGGAAAAACTGAATTTCCAAAATACACTTTCAAATACCTTAGACTTACTTTGAAGCAGTTATATGTAGCACTTTTAAGCAGTTTGCTTTTAATATACCACAAATTATACTTTATTTGTTCTTGACAACATTGTAGAAAACAAAGACTAGGTTTTTAAAACTGTCTAACCAATATGATGAATGTCAGTCACTTAAAAAAAAACCCACTGTAGCATAAACACATACTGTATACAGCTTTTATTCAGAATTGGAATAATTGAATCAATGACAGTGATTTGCCAGGATGTCAAATCTCTCCATCATATCCTGTCACTACCAGTTTATTTTTTGTGATCAAAATCAAAAAGACAACTATTTTGTCACCCTGCTATTTCATTAGTACTAAAAATCAGGTTTCTTCTTCTATTTTTTTAGAATGTCTGGTTTATTTTTTTCACTTCTTTTAATTCAAAAGACACAAATTCTTCCCCATTTTCTTTTCAAAATAAAGTTTAAGAATTGATCTGTCAGTTAAAATTAAAGGGCTTTTGTATTAAGCAAAGGTGCTCTTAAAATTTAAAGCAACTTCAAAAAATCAATTTAGTCCATAGATAATAAATAATATGCAGATACTCCACAAAAGCTTTGCTATGTCTTTTGAAAGCATTATGAACACTGAATAAACTAAAGTGAATATTTTAGTCAGGTTATTATTTTAATAAACCTAACCTTTTTCTTACCATGTTGTGATTCACTTTATACAAACACAACAGGACAATTACATAGCATTTGACTCTGAAAAGGAAATGGGAGATATGAAAATGGTCAGATATGAAAATTGCTTGTAAAAAATAATAGGTCATTGATTTACTACCCTGGCTACCATGTCTATAAAATTAACAGCCAATTACTAGTTAATATATGCTTTGCAAATAGATAAATACTATAAAAATTGAATATGCATATTTGAACCCTTATTTTAAATATAAAAGAAACTTTTCAAACTCAGTAAAAGTGCATTTTGAACAATAATAGTATCTGGGCTTTCCAAAAATCAGATCCAAGTTGTTCTGACTCACTGGGCATGCTTTGTAAAAATAAGCTACTGGACAGGGATGTATATTTATGTTTTCCGCTGATAAAAACCCACTCTAAAAATGTGTTTTCTTTCCTTCTTTCCTTCTGGAACCATTATCAATTCTCCATATGCTACTAACCTATTACATAAAAATGTTGGTCCTCAGTAATGCTACTGTAGGTTTACAAACCATTCTGACATATTATGAAATATACAATCTCTTCACAGACCTTTTTTCAATTATCAGTTTGTCTCGAAAATATTTAAGCGACAATGCCCAACAGTATTTGAAACATCCTCATATCTTTTAAATGTTTCTAAAACTTCTAAACCCTCTATGGTATTCATTTCTTACGCTAGGTTTGCCTTTCTTTAACATGAGTTAAACATTTTGACTGCTGGCGTCTGCTCAGGTGCTGGGGTTCTGAGACCTTCTAAATTTCTGTTTAGTGGCCACCAATTTCCACTTTTCTCTTCCTTTTATGCTTCATCTCCACCTCCAGGATCTGCAAATACTAACCCTAGACAAAATAAAACTACTTCAAAAGGAAGCAACACTCTGCAATCAATTCTCTGTCTATCTTTTAAAGAATCAGACACACAAATGGGCATACAAAGCGAAAGTGGGGGGGGGGGTGCTATTCATTTGGTTAAGCCCATTATGAATGTCATTTCTAAAGCATCACATTAATTCTTTCCAAAGATAGTCACCATCAACACCACCAAATTTAAGCAATACTAACCCTAAGTACTTACACTTTGAACTTTAAAACTGAGCAGTGAAGTCATTCAAAACTGAGGCAAAATAAAAAAATAAATTTTTTAAAATAAAAAATAGATGAGGTTTACTCTTGGGAAACAGAAAAGGGAAGAACTTATGTTTGGCTTTGGTGAGCCAAACATTATACAGAGAAGAAAGCCTTTTTTTTTTTTTAATCTTGTTAACATTAAGGCCCAGAGTAAAAAAGAAATAAGCAGAAGAATATGGAAACCATCCTGAGATGACAAAAATTCACAAAACAAACCTGATTCTTAGAATAATACTGTTTGAATAAGCCTTAGGAAATCTAGTTATGATTTTTTTTGAAAAAGGAGGAAAAAAAATTATGTGAGCCATATCAAAAAGCCCAATTGCTTTCCATTTAAAAGGAGGCACTGCTTTGGGGTGGGGGAGGGATAGCCTAGGAATTCATTGTAGTAAAAAAAAAATTTGTTGACTCAGAGTAATTTGAATGTTTCCTACTCAAACATTCAGCTTGAATTCTGTTCACCTGGTCTCCCTAAGTCAGTCAAGTTTGGAGAAAAATCAGAAGCTGTAAGTCTTGCAATTCTACCAAGGACATCACAAATAGATGGCCACAATCTTGGAAAACGGCATCAGAGCATCCCTGAAGAGTTCCCATTCATAAATATATAAATATACCTATCAATAAATAAATAAACAAAAACAAATTATTTCAAGAATGAGTCGAAGTCCACTTCTGTGCACTGCTTCCACACAGTGCCTGCCACACTGCCCCTAGGGGCGTGCCTGGCACTCCGTTCAAAAGGACAGCTCGTCTCCCTAGGGTGAGGGCAGAAGGCAAGGCAGCCGTCCCATCCCGCTGGACCAGAGGGCTTCTGCAGCTGAGCGGCCGCTCCTTCAGACTAAACCAGGCTGCTGACCCACTACGCCCTGGCAAGCCTGACCCTCAGAGGACAGGTATACATGCCCAAGTGCACACATGCAGCTCCACCGCTCCCACGACACTCCCCTTCTCCCGTCTCCAGCTCCTGCTCCCAAATGCCACACCTGGTTCTCCGAAGTCTCTGCTCTCTGCACAACAGAGCCGCGGGCCAGGACTGGGTGCCTGACCCTGGCCCAAATCACAGCCAGTTGGAACCATCCTCCTTGCAGGGGAGAAGTGAGCCAGCCAGCAGCTGCTGTACACACTCACACACAGCCCTCCTCTGACAGCTCCCTGGGCACATGTCCCTCAGGGAATGTAGGCTGCAAAATGTCAGGAGGTAGATATATTTGCATGGGCAACTGTACCAACAGTGTCTACATGTACACACTCTGCTGAAGTGTGCACGCGTGCAGGGCAGTCTAACAGTGAATCAAACCACGTCACACATACAAAAACTGTAGTCAGTGTTTCTCTAAATGTGCAGCAACTCTGGTGGAAAAAAATTATTAATATGCAGCATGCCAGAGAGATGAATCACAATTATCCGTTCACAAGTAATTCCTTAACTAGAAAATAGTAGATGTTGAATTAGAACGTTATTTTTTAAAGCCTCCAATTAATTCCTATGTTTCTGATCATCTGCTTTTGGGAATTAAAAAACAAAACCAAACAAGAGCAGAGTACTATTCAGTGGAAGTGTGTCTTTGTCCCCAGAGGTTTCTGCCTGTGCAAGCATTTAATCTAGACTGCCAGACCCCAAGCCTTTGACTGAAGTTTGCAGGAGAAAACTTATCTATGTTGACTTATATGTTACACAGAACAGCCAGAAATAAAAGTCTCAGACAGGCCTTTTTCACCCAACAAAGGCTTATTTTTTTCCATCCTTTGCTTGGGCTCAAGCACTCCTGCCCTGCGTGCCGCCACTTTAAACATGATCGGATCTGTGCTTCATTGCAAATAACAACTGACCAACAATGGGCCCTGCTTCATAGATTTGGGAATGTTTGGCTTAAGCTGCCAATGACTGAAGGCCTTTAACTCCCACCGGCCAGTCACAGTCCGCTTTGTTGTCTGTTGATGTGTCTGTGCTCATTATTCCTTGACATGCAACATCCCCCCTTCCACCCTCCAACCATCCACACCCGCACAGAAAGCGAGATTCAAATGGGAACAGCTGTAGTGGTTCAATGGGAAATGATGCCTCTTGTGCAAAGGGGAGGGAGACAGAAAAGGGAGAGGGCCTATTTGAGAAAGGCAACAGCTTTCAGGGAATCTTGTATAAGAAACCTACTTCTGAATATACTTCAGTGAAATCGCTGTTGAAGCAGGCTGACAATGGAAATCTGCCCAGATTGAAAATGCCAGCCTTAATTCAAAAGACGAGTCCTGGTTAATAGCTTGTTGCATTTTAAAATTATTTCTAGGCTGTGAGCTTCCGAATTAAATGGCTAACTGGGAAATATTACCATTTTGTGTATTGTATATATATTATGGTTATAAATGGGCACAGATCTACACACAGCTTTGTGGAATTTTTTTTGAACACATTTCCAACTTACAGTAGCTATAAGAATCATTTCTTTAAGGATGATCAGAATTTAAAATAGAGTATGTCTGAAGGTAACCACTGGTTTAGAATGTTAATCTAACATGGAAACAAAATTTGTAACACCACACTATAAGGTTAAAAAGAAAATAGTATAATAAAGGAAATACAAAGGCTTTGGCATGGTTTTTACAATCAACAATGGTTAATTTTGATATGTAGTTGTGAACAACTTCAAAACACTTAAGTTTAAAACTCTTGCAAGCACTTTTAATTGATTAGGAATGAATTCTAGATGCACAAAATGATTGGACTGTGAACAGTAATACAACTATATCTAAGAACAATTAACTTCCGCTGGCCAAAAAAGAAACTTATGATTGCATGAAAATGTGTATAAAACATCTATAGAATATTCTTGTCAAATATAAATGAAATTAACTTTATTATAGAAATCATTCTGAGGATTTCTAGGGAAGACAAATACTTACATTTTGACATAAAACAAATTGGATTATATCGAAAACACACTCTACCTTTTAGCTATCAACTTTTTTCTTCCTTGAATTTATATCTTACCCCTTTTTTTGCACATAAACTTCATCTGTTAACAACCTTTGGAAAAACCAACAGATACTTCTTACATAAATCTAGTGCATGTTGTTCCAGGTTTAATTATATGCAAAGGAATGATACAAACTTGGAACATCAGTCCATAAACTATGAACAGATGGGTAGAAGTATTCGATATATCTTGATAAAACTCTTAAAGTTGTGGCAAAGCTTGTTGATCATGGTTTCCTTTTTTTTTTTCTTTTTTGAACAACTTCATGACCAACACAGATCAAACATCCATCCAGTCTGCATTGTTCTTTTTTTCATTATAACATACAAATGCCCATTTACAAATAATACACCAAAATGAATAAAAGTTTGGATACCAAAATGAAGATTTGTTCCAACTGATACCGTGCCTTCTGTGTACAAAGGTCCTTGTTTCAAGTCCACTCCCCAGTGTTACGACACAGGACACAACTGCAGAACTGAAGTGCTTCTAACAGCCATTTTTCTCTCCTTCCTGAACGCCCAACTGTTGTGTCCACACAGTCACTGACCGAATCAACACAATATATCCTTTCTTTTTGTTTGTTTTTCTGATTGTTTTTTTTTTGTTTGTTTTTTTACTGTAATCTTGGCCAATATTGAGACATATCAGGTTCACTTCCAGGAACTTGAACTGGAACTGACACACCAGGGGAAATGAGCCCTAGAAGTGGACGAAAGAAATAGCCATGTAGATATTCCCTTCGAGAGACAGGCATGGAGTATGAATTTATAGGTTTAAAAAAAAAAACTCTAATACTTTCTAACATGTTAACTGTATTTAAATTTTTTTTAAGTCTTACAAACAAAAGCAACACCTTCAGAAACCAGATAACATGTTTACACATCCTTATTGAATCCCAAGCTCCTCCACCCAAACCACCCCCCCAAAAAAAAACTCCATTTGTTTGTATGTTTGGAATTTCAGCAAGAAAACTTGTCTGGAAAACCAAAGAGGTACTTTTTCAGCCGCAATGAAAGGCACAGAGGGGCTAGGAGGGAAGTGAGGTCTTCCAATAGACTCAGGGGGCCTTACAGTTGGGCTTTGGCTGATGTAATCATTCCTCCTCAGAAGATTTACATTTTCAGGCCTTATCTTTATATACAACTTTCGTGACCAAATTCAGGAAAAACAGTTTTGGTTTTTTTGTCAAAATGGCATCAAAAGTTCCCAGCTGGCTTGACTGAATTTCCCTTTTTAATCCGTTCTCCCCAGAGAAGTGAGCATCAGAGAGTTAAACATCCCATCCCACAAGGCTAGGAGATTCCTTCTAGGTAAACTTTGAGTGAAGGGAGATCACCTGGCAAAAGAAGCTGCAAAGGCCACCTCTGCGCAGCCCGCGGAGAGCGGCAGCTCACCTGTGGAAGTGGTGCCCGAGGTGCCCATTGGCTGACTGTTCATGTGTGTCTGCATATGTGGTGGGGTGTAGGTATCATAACTCCGCCCGTTGACCGAAGGGCTGGTGGGCAGCATGCAGGAGTACGAGGAGGTCTGGCTGGGGACGGGGGGCTGAGAGGAGAAAGGCAAACCGGTGGTTACTGAGAGACACACCGCACAGCCATATCCCCAGGCTCCCACCTCCCCAGGAACCCTGCCAACAAGTCTGATCACTGACGATGCCCTCGGGTAAAGCACGGGAATTCCATATGATAACTCTACGATCCAGCCTCCAACCAGTCCTTCTATTGGCCACTGCTAAAGTTGCCTATGCACTAAAGTTTTTAAAGAACCAAAAATTCAGACAATTGTCTGGCTAGACGGTTGGCATTATTCATAAAATTAATAGAATTTTTGCCCATTTTTATCTTGGACCTCTGCTGGCACCTTTAGAGAAACTGTAACATGAGGACTTCCATAAACACATACTCCCTCTCCCACAAATCCAATTTATTTGGCAATCCAGTGACATCCTCCCTGCCCCAAACCCTGTATCTCAAGCTCTGAGGCAGAGAACAGCGGGAGGAGCTCACCGTAAAGTTTGGTTTAGGGACCTTGAAAGCCCTTCATAGTTGAACTCATGGATTTAAAGAGCCTTTGAAGAAGCAGATCAGTCATGATCTCAGCCTGAAGTAGTCAGAAGTGTCAGTAAAACCCTAGCCCCATCCTGAGAATCAGCTGTGACTTCCTTAGAGCCCCCAAAACTGACATTGAGTTTTACCCACAAAACTGCGTGGCTGTGCTCTAAGTGTCTGGAATCATGATATTGAAAAGATAAACCTTTTTCTTAATTAAGGAAAAAAAAATACACAGAGCTGGGATGGAACCCCTCATGAGCTCTCACGGGGCTATGCCAGAACAGCAAGCTTGGGGTGAATTAACAGGGGCACAATGTCAAGAACAAGGGACATGATGGTACTCTCTGCTCTGTAAACCAGAAATGTTTAACATTCCAAGACCCATATCCTCAGAGAGAGGGATGTATTAAAGAAAGTTCAGAGGAGAACACCCACCCTTTGCAAAATGGTTGAAGATTTTGGTCAACAGGATAAATTGATGGACAGACAAAACAGCTCTCACCCCACTCCAAAATTCAAAGAGCAATTTTCTCTGCATAGTAGAATCATTGTTAAATGTATTTTCTTTATGTCTTATGAATGTATGTATGGTTTGAATGATGTATGTACAATTTTTAAAAGTCTGTATTTGAAAAAAAATTGACCCACACCAGTCTACATGTGGAAACAACCCTAACAGAATAGCAGCATCTATTTAATTGTTTCCAGTTGTTTTCTCTCACACACATTTTTTATCTTCATAGAAACCTAGATGTTGCTACAATTTACAAAACTGAACAAGACACTCAGTGGCCTTATTAAAGTCAGAGTGATGCTAACACCAAGTTCAAAGAGGCAAGCAGGCCTTCAGGGCCCTGCCAGAACTTCAGCTTGCATTTGTTTCTAATTCCTGAAATCACTTCCTCTAGGCAACCTTGACTTCTGGAAAATTCCAAGGCAGTTGTAGCAACACCAACTAATGGGCTGTTAATCCCTTAATTTACATTAATTGCTCCATGGCCAATAATATCCAAATGTAATAAAAATAGACGTCTGAATAATGCCTCTGAAGGTGCTTATCTAGCTACTCTTTTATATTAGTCTAAAGACTATAAAATATTTATGTTGGTGTGATTTGGATTAGAAATCCAGCAAAAGATGCTCAGTAGAGAATAACCCCAGGTCTGTTTCCATCAGGGGCTCATGCTGGCCCATCTCATGCTGTCTGGCATCTCTAACTGCTGCCCACACAGAACAGGAGTTCTGGGAAAGTCACTGCAGAAGGCCAGTTTTTTCGCCATCAAGAATCTCTCTGGCTCCAAAGTACACCCCACCTGCCTTCTACAACTTCCATCACAAAGGGTTAACCTAGTACAGAGCCTAGAACATGTAGGGGCTGATAAATATTTAGGATGGAATTGAGAGGAGGAGCAGGTTTTATAGAAAGTGAATACTCTTTTTCAACTCTTCCAGGCACCTAGGAACACCACAAACTTGTCACACAATTCATGGCAAAGTTACACTAAATTTCTAGCAAAACCTTCCATCCCTTTTTTTATTGTAAGGTATAGAAAGAAAACTAGCTTTTCTCTGTGTTAAGTGTATTGCACTATGCAAATGCGAATCCCGTTTCTGATCCTGTTTTTCTTCCTCACTAGTTTATCACAAACATCCTAAATAATATCCAAAACGCATATACAGAATGTATTTATTAAAATGAACATATTTATATAAACCCAATTTTTTACGTTTACCAACTCCTTACTATCTACTAACTTGCCAGCTTTATTTCATTTTCACTTTCTGGTGCAAGTTTCACTGGTCCCCAGAACATGCCCCCTTCTCACCCAACTTTATCAAACTGACATTCCCTACGAGCAAAATGCAGACTATCTTGACTAAACATCAGGTTTTTATTTTATTAAAGGCATGAATCAATCAATTAATCAATCAACTAAAAGACTGGACTGACTGACTGCATTTCGGATCTCACTGGTCAAGCCAATCATTATATTGGGAAAGGCTCCCAAAAGTACACACAGGGCCATTGAGGTCTGCAGGCCTCAACCCACTCCTCACTTCTTCTCCCAGGGTCCTGTTAAGCAGGCCTGCCTCTGGCCTCACTTACTTGCATAGGCAGGTTATTCGCCATGGTGAAGCTGGGCATGGGCGGCAGCGCACTGTACGTGTTTGTGAGGGCCGTGTCTGTTCGGCCCAACATGGAGCCAGAGGTGAAGGAGGAAACTGCAGGGAGAGGCACACGACAGACGGTCATGGTGAGGATCAAAGCCAAGGGTAAACAGGCTGAAACACACTTATGAGGAGTATTCATATTCCAAATTACCAGGCGTGGTGGGTTGTGGGATTGGCTGGTAGACACTGGTGCTGAAACTACTGCTGATAGGAATGTGACTGGGTGTGTTGCTGGCCTGTCTTCTCTGATTCCTCAGCTTTTCTTCTCTTCTCCATTTGGCCCTTCGATTAGAAAACCATACCTGGAAATCAGATGGAACAGGTGAGCCCTGCGCCTGCTGCCAGCTCCTCCCCACTCCTGGCATGTCCGCTGTCCTCCTCCCCCAGCCCCCAGCGGTGACAAAGCATTCAGCAAACTGAGTCTTTGACTATTTATATAAACAAAAGGCGTTCCTTAGAAGCATCTGTGTCTCTAGAAAAGGCAAATGCTATGAATCACAAAGCATGAACACACAGTCCCTGGGTACCTGTATTCTTGCTTCAGGAAGATCTATTTTGGCTGCTAGTCTTTCTCGAGCAAACACATCTGGATAATGGGTTCTCTCAAACTCTGAAAGAGTAAGTTGCATTTTCTATGTTGTGCCAGAATTATACAAAATATGTCAATCAAACCTTGAATCAAGCTGGTTCTTGCCTCCCCACTTCTGTCACCTCCAACCAGTTCTCTTTAAAATGCTACTACTATTAGCATTGATTATACTTGAACTATCCCATCAGAAGCAAATTCTATTTTCTTTGGAATGACATTCATTCAAGATCTCTTCTGTGGCCTGAATTAGCCATATCATTATTTTTTTTTTTCTTTATGAGAAGTCAGACTTTTCGTCTTTGAATTACTGGTACATGAAAAGAAGAAAGGAAACACACACTGAAAAGATGCCCAGAAAAAAAAAAAAAAAAAAAAAAGACAGAAAAAGAAACCTTTTCAGATCTCTGTACAAGGGCCCTGGCTAAATTTAGCTCTTTGTACTGAAGATGTGGCATTTACTTTGATTTACTGCTTCTCTACTTTGAAAAACTCCATCACCTTTCTCCAGGGCCTCAATTTGCTCTTGGGTAAAGGATGTTCTATTTCTTTGCAGCTTCCGCTTCAGCTGAAGTCTCATTTGGGCCTCATCTGAATCTTCTCCGTTGGAACTGATGGAGTTGGTATTCTCTCCCCCTCCTTCCTGTTGCTGGCAGCCATCTGGAACAAAAAGAATAGGACAGTAAGAGAAATTTGGAATAACTTGGAGCCTCCAAAAGGAGCCTCAAATAGCCACAAACTCCAAGAGCAGTCTATTCTGACAGTCTCACCAAAACTCCCAAGGTAACTGTCAGCCTTCATTCAATAAAAGATGTTAGTGACCTATGTTACCTGACCACCATTTTCTTTCTGTCTTGATCAAGATGAGACTGTACAATTTAGATACTAACACATACTCTGATTATCTTAATGCCACTCTTAATGCCACTCTATATATTTTGTTGAATAACAAAACAGGTGCTAAAGTTTCCAATTAAAATGATCTTTCATAACTAATCTTGACTCTCCAAATGCCTCATCCAGTTCCTTTTCCTTAGAGAATTTATTTACCTATGGCTGTGTTGGGAAAATAAGAGAGTGATGTTCAAGATTTCAGCTGATCTATAATCAGTAATTCCTATCTAATCAATTAGATGTTGATAGGTTTGTAGAAAATGCTATTAAGAAACCAAACCAAGCTTGTAATCTTTAAAAAAAATATTTATCTAGTTTTTATTTGAATTCTGCACAGTCAATTTCATTTTAAAGGTTGTGAATTTAGAAGTGCTCGCATTGTTCTGCAGTTTTATTCAACTATTGTATGAGTGCGCTTTGCCTTGACACCTATTACGAGCACAGCTGTAATTATATCATCACCAAGAACAGGCTATAATTGCTGAAAATGGAATTTTATATTTAGATAAAAGGACTGTCCATTCTTTGTAATGTGTTGCACCAGAGAAAAGTAAGATTTCTTTTAAATTTTTAACGTGTAATTTTAAAAAAGAAATAGTAGAGAGTTCACTAACTAGCTAAATACGCTATGCTGCAGCTGAATCCTTGGCATATCATTTAAGTGGTACATTTTTAATTAGGGCATTTCCACCACTTTTAATGTAATTTCTATCATTAAACAGGGGAAAGTTTTATTGTTTTCCCTTGCTGCATGGAGGGCAAGATGTGCATGCTCTAAGGCTAGCTGTCTCCTCTTGCGCCTGGCTGGAGAGGCCACAGCCTGTCTGAAGGGAAGGACTCAGCCCTGGTTGGGCCCCTAGGGCCACTGCATGCTAGGTCCAGGGTCTTGGGTCCTGAGGCCCCCAAGGGATACCAACAGGGGCTGCCCACCCCCATCCTAGAAACTTGGTCAGTGGGGGGGAGGGGCCTCTAGGGGGCCTTGGTGGGAATCGACTTGGCCAGGAATATCATTTATAACCAGGAGACAATAGGCAGCGCCTTCAAAGAGTTCAGGGAATTGTGACAGGATCTAGTGGGATCTTTTCAGGAACTTTGAAATGTTTTAAAACCCCAACTTTCTCCCCCATTTAAACAGGCGGATTCATCGGCACTGGCCACCATATGGGCCCTTGGAGATCTATTGAGATGACCACCAACACTTGAATAGCGAGGGGCTGCTTTTCAGCGCCGCACAATGCCCCGCGAGTAAGGGAAACTATTAAACTCCTGGGGCAGGAGCGTTGGCAAACTTTCGTGGGCAGAATTTTGAGGCCACAATGAGCGCGGACAACAAAAGGATTCTCTTGAGGCGTGCAGCGGGCCACATTGTGTTACAAGAAGCCCAGTCAACAGACTTTTCAGTGAAGTGTGTTAACCCCTCTGCTCTGCTATCATTAATCACTGTCCGAAGTGCGGGCGCCTCAATGCTATTTAGGGCGCTTAGTTGGGGGGAATGGATGGGGGGCCAGGACAGGGGGTGGAGGAAGGCAGGGGCGGTGGATGAGGACCGGGGGCTTGTGGTGGGGGTAGTGAGCGGGGCAGGCAGGGAGAGTGGAGACCAGGGTGCGGGGTGTGGGGGAGGGAAGCCGGGAGGAGGGGGTGGGGGCCTGGCTGGGGGGTTGGGGGAGTAGGAGAGGGAAGAGGTATAGAAAGATGGAGGAAGACAGAAGGCTCCGAAGAGACAGAGGCTGGAAAGGTGTAAAGACAGAAAAGAGCGCTGAAAGGAAAAAGAGAGGAGAGGGTCCAAGAAGATGAGGAAAGAGAAAAAGGAAGATGACAGAGAGAGAGACTTTGTGAATGGGCCGTGGCTCTACTTTCGGTCCTGTTGCGCTACATCAGAAAGGTGGGGGGCATCGAGGGAGCTGCTCAGCTGAGGGAGTGACGCTCACTAATGTGTGCCTGCACCAGTGTCTGCGCTAATTTACTGCCCCAAGTTTCCCGGTGACTTTTCAAAGTGTTTTCAGGGAACGAAATGAAGAGTTCCTTTTATATTCGGATTTGGTCAACGAGGAAGACTTTAGAAATACACGTTTTGGGCCAACTAGAAAGGCCCATCAGTTATTGTTTTTGGAAAGCACAAACGAAAACCAGCGATCATTCGACCTTTAGGGATGGGAGCGCTGTGGATAACGCAATCCCATTTCGCCGGAGTGACCACTCACGCCTTCAGGAGGCCCCACCTCAGTCCTTTTTCTGGCACATTCGATCTCGCCAATTAAACAAAGCTACTGGGTCTGCCTCAGAAGACCCCAGCAGATAGCATTCTCTGCTCGGGTTTCTTCTCTGACGTTTTCCTAATTTTAAAAGGTGGACATTTGCACACTCTCTTCCTCTCCCTTTCTTCCTCCCTCCCACGACACCCCCCCCCCACGCACACACACAACCACACTCAGAAAGCAGGCGCAGTGCTAACTTCAGAACAGACATTTAAGGGGAAGAAAGTCAACGAGGATGAGGAGAGCTCGTTTTTAAACCTCTTTGTGAGGGGCGTGGGGGAAAAACACAACAGTGGAATTAGAGGCTCGTCAGGAGAAACCCTTGGCTGCAGGATCCCTCCGCGACCCGCAGAGCGAGCGTGCACCACGGAAAGTTTGTTTGCTACTCAAAGTAGCAACTGTTCGCAGCCAGGCAAGGCCGGAGAGGTCACTCTTAGACTGGGCGCCGCCGCCCCCCTTTTCTCTTCAATGGATTTACCTTCCACTCTTAAAGCTTTTAGCAAAATAAAACTAGAAGTTGGATCTCGAATTCCCCACATGATAAACCTAAGTGGCAGACAATTAAGATATCTTCTTTAAAAGGCGCCCCCTCGGAGCGCAAAGAAGGGGCCTTCAATGGGCGCCGTCCACCTTCCAGCCTAATCCGCGAGAAGGCGAGTGAAAGCGCCTCCCATTATCCCGGCCCCAGGACCATCTGACGCTCGGGACAGGATTTGTTTCCTGGAAGAAGGAGAAGAGAAAAAAGAAAGAAAGAAAGAAAAAGACGCTGGGAAATAAAATCATTCCTTAGTTTCTTAGTGTCTTAATCAGTGAGGCGGAAAACAAGCAAGAAAAGATAGCAACCCGGTTGCGGCACCTTTTCAGCTCTAGAGCGCGGATCAAAACATTGTAGCATCTGTTGAAAAAGAGACTGACTAAATCCTATAGAAGGGCCTGGGTATTATGGGGAGGGGTGGGAGGAGATAAGAAAAAGTGTCTCCGTGATCCCTAAAACCACCAAATCGCTGGAGAATTGGGGCTGGATAGAGTTGTCTCTTGTTGTTGTCAGCCCACGTCGTCGCAATTTTATTCAACGCCGCATGTCGTTGATCAGATGGAAACCATATTTGTCTCCCTCTGAGACCTAACCTCGCCTTATGCTTTCGGAGTAATGGACTCTTTAAAACCCAAAACCGGCTCCCTGGGCCGGGAAAAAGGGCGGGGGGTTGGTGGGGTCTTCTTGGAGCAAAAAGGTCCGAGGACTCCCGGTGCTCGTCAGCCGCCGCCACCAGCGGCCCCCATGCCGGGGACTCCGCGCTCCGCTGGCGCCACGCGTCTTCCCCACTCAGCGGGGGCTGCGGGCAGGCCCAGGGACCAGGCCCAGGAGTGGAGGCTTTTGCGGGGCGGAGGGGGAATTGGCAGTTGGTGAGCTAGAATGCCCTAGCAACTGGGCGTCTGAAAGTTAAAAGCTCCTGAACTAGCGCCACCTCCCGCCCCAGCCTCCACCACCAGGTCCTTGCAGTTAGGCTCTCGCTTCCCGCCCTCACGATCCCATCAACGAAAAGCTGCCCCAACCCAGCTCCACCTCTGGTGGCAGTGGAGGGGCTGGTAGAGCTGCTGCCCTCGGCTTCGGTCCGAGCTCTGGGAAGCAGGAGTCGGGTGTCCGTGTTCTAGGCCCCGGGCAAACATGAGCCCTCGCGCCCAGGGCTCAGCCCTCAGGCCCGGCCATTGCGCCCCCAGACCCCCTAGCCTGACAAGGCAGGGGAGGGGCTGCCGAGACCTCAGTTTGCCGGGAAGCTGGGGGCGGGCAACCGGGAGTGCGAAGTTCGGGCGTCACTTGGGTGTGTCTGGTGTGCGCACGTGGGAACCCTACAGTTTCAAAGGTCAGGTGAGGGTGTGGTGGTTGCTCCCTAGTCCTCACCAGAGGCACGAACCCGGAAAGCCGCGGTTCGGCCCGATCCGGCGAGCAGGCTGGCAGGTCGCCCAGGGGAGCCGGGGCCCCGAGCGTAGGAAGGCCTCGGCCGGCAGAGCGGCCGCGCTGGGAAACACGGAGTCAGCGCTTTGCTCCCTATCTTCCCAGTGTCCGTCCTATATTGTTTTCTGCTCTTAAAACTGACATGTCTAATTGGCAATTGGTGCCGAATCGTGTCCAGAGGTCTCTTGTGGAACATTTCTACAGCTGTCTCCTTCAACTAGACGCTTATTCATGTCGCCTTAATGAGAAACAAAACGTTCTCTAATGAGCAATTACAGAGCGACAGGATTGTTCCCATAACAAATTCTTGCGAGTGACAGAAGCATCCTTTGTACCAGATATTTCGCATACTGTTACCGATTTTCCCTCCTCTAGCCCGGCTCCGCGGAGGCGCGGGGCACCCAGAGAGGGTCCGAGAGCGCACGGACGCGCCGGCAGCCCCGTCAGCGTCCCCGAGCCGCCGCCCCCGGGCGGGAGCCCCCAGGCTTCGCTGTGCTCCGGGGAGTGAGACGCCACGTCCCATTATCCCGCATATTATCTCCTTGTCACGAGGACAACAAATACCTATTAATCTTCGGAGTAAACTGTTTCCTATTCTTGACCAAGCTACCTCGGTGTATGAGGGGAGGGGAGAGCCAACCGACTCGGCCCCACCCCCATCTGCTCCTCTTCCTCCATCCCTTCTTACAGATCCTGGGACAGTCCAGGTTCTATCTTTCCTCCCAGCCCCAGAGTCGCTCCCGGCACCCCGAAATCTGGCTCACAGTATCCTCATCCTACTCTTCTATTCAGTCGCCACCCACAGAGAGTGAGAACCAGAGGCCCAGAGGGGAGTAGGAGGTAGGAGCCCAGAGGGTAGGGTTGATTTAAGTTAGGAGATCATTTCCAATGCCCATCCTCAACTCGGCCCTGCATCTCACTGCTCCCTATCCCTTCTCATATGCACCCTATTCATAGTCACATAATTTGTCAATTACAGCAAAAAGCAAAACGATACAATTATGTTTACCTTGCAGTCTGTCAGTGTGTTAACTTGTCACACTTCTACAGCAAGGGGGCTCTCCGTGCATTTTAATGGCAAATTTGAATAGGGCACCACGCAGCTAGCTCTGTTCTAGCACTCGCATACTCCTGCCCATAACACACTCAAGCACACACACCAGCCACATTCATACTACTCCTGACATACACAACCCTTGAACTCCCAGGCCAACCAGATAGTTCTACAAACACCACTACAAAGCAAGTCAGTGTGTCCCAAGCCTTTGAAGAGTCTCTGCACTACATTCTCCAAGCACAAAAGCCCCCAGAGAGGGAAAAGGTTAGGGGAGAAGATGGGAAGGGGCTGCATATATGGAAAGTTTGAAGATGGATGCTTGGGTTTTTACCTTGCGCAGGTTGCCCTGGCACCGATGTCCCCGGATACCAACCCGGGCGGGTGCCCCAGCTTCCGGTCTGCCCGTTCAACATCCTTAGTTTATCATACATGCCGTCTGCGCCCATCTGTTGCTTTTCGCTAGCCAGGTTGCGAAGAACTCTGTTTATTGATGACACCTGCAAATCAAACCAAAATCAAACCAAATGGTAGTGTCTCCTGAAGACAGGCTTGCCCTGTCTTAAGTCCCCATTTCAGCATCTCCACCCCTTAAAGAATGACCCATAATACATTAAAACCAAACCAAACCAAACCAAACCAAACCAAAAACAAAAACAAAAACAAAAACAAAAACCCTCCCAGCCACCCTGGGACAGTGGGTGGATTTGCAGAGACATCGTGGAAAGAATGCCAGCCATCACTTTGAACATGGAAACTGAGTTAGTCAGATAATTGGAAGACTGGGGAGGAGGTCCTTCACTGTTGCTCAGTGTCTCTGGTGACCTAACTCACCTGGTTGCTTTATTTTGTTAAAGATCCCCCCCTCCAATATTGAGACTTGGCTTAGAGCTTTCATTCACTTTATTTGTTTTATATTAGGATAGAAATGGATATTTCACACCCGAAGGAAGGAAGGTTCAAGCAGGTGGATTTGGAGGAAGCTAGAATCTGGTTTTTATTTTCATTTTCCTTCCAAATTCAAGTGCTTTTCTCTGCGTGTCTCTGCCTTCTACTTCGCCTCATGCAAATTAGGTAAATAACCCCACACACTTGACTCCCATTTTCCAGAAGGTCAAAAAAAAAGGTCAAGGTGCTCCTCTCAAGATCCCCAGGTACAGAGGAGACAAATGTGGAGCACGGAGGAGAGAGAGAAAGAAAGACACTGGCAGGAGGACAGCAGGGGGAGGTAAAGAAAGAGATGGTATATAGGAAAGAGCATGGAGCTTAGGGCAGGGAGGGAGAATGTTCTCAGTGAACTTACACTTGGTATGTTATCGTTGGTACAGACCCCCTCGGACAGTAATCTGTCTCGGATTTCCCAAGCAAAGATGGACGGGCACTCCCGCTTATACTGGGCTATTTTGCTTACAACTTCTGGAGTCGCTACTCTCGGTTTACTACCACCGATTGCCCTGGGTCTGATGGAGCCAGTCTCGTAATACCTGCCCAGAATTTTACTCACACATCCGTTGGACACCTGCATAGGGGAAGTGGACAGAAAACCACATTATTAATAATTTCAAGACAAAAATAAAATTGTTTAAGTATGCATTAAACAATGACAAGCTTACGTTTTGATTGTCCAGCACTTGGACTTTTGCATCTGCATGGGTCTATAACACAAAAATATACCTTCAATGGTATGAGAACTTACTGTAGAGAGTTTTTTCTTAAAATTACATTTGTAGCCCTAAAAACTACAAATATGATGATACTTTCAAACAGTTTGAACTAAAAAAAAAAAAAACTAATTTAAAAGTTTGTAAAACTGTTTTTGAAAATAAACACTGCCTGAAGATGCATCAAAATGAAGTCAGATTAAATTTTTTGATCTGACCTTGTTTAAAATTGTGTTATGCTTTAACGAGCAAAGGGGGGAAATAAACTGAATTCTTATTTTTCCTTTAAAAATATGCCCAATTGAGTAAATGTGAACAGGGAGGGAGGCAAACAGCATTTGTCTTTTTAAATCAATATATATTCTTCATGAATATGAAGAAATCAAACAAATATCTCAAACTCTGAGGTAAGCATGGGATGAGGGAGCGGGGAATGAAATTATGCTGGTTTGTATAACTCACTTTATTATCATTCATAAACTGTTACCACAATGAATGTTTTCACCAAACAAAAAGAGAAAGTTGTGGGTTTTGGTTTTTTTTTAATTCACACACACAATTTTTTTTCTTAAGCAGATGAATTATCTTATGTGACTGACCCAGGTTGAAAGAGATCGGGAAGGATGGTGGAAGGAAAGGGGAAAGCGGAAGGCAGGGGAGTGGGGTGGGGACTGGAGTGGGGGGTGAGGGTGGGGGGTCCATAATTAGCAGCGTTTACAGTAAGAAATGAAGAGAGGGCGTTGAGAGTGGAGGGCCGCGGGGGCGGCGAGTGGGGCGGCGCCGGGAGGATCACCTGCAGAATTCGGGAAATGTCGCACGGCCGGGCCCCGCTGTGAGCTAGCTCTACGATCTTCTGCCGGGTGGAGTCCGGCAGTGGCCGCCCGTTGACAAAGACACCACCGAGCTGATTCACTCCGCTGTGACCTGAGGAAAGGGAGAGGAGAGCAGAGCAGAGAGGAGACGAGGGGAAGAAGAGTACAGAGAAAAAGGATGAGGGAGAAGGAGGAAGAGGAAGGAGGAGAAGGAGAAGAAAGAGGAGGAGGAGGAGAAAGAAGAGAAGACAACCACAATGCATCCTGAGCTCCCTGCCAACCCCAGCCAACCTCAGCCATCAGGTCCCTGCTATCGATCAAAAACGACAACAGGACCTCGCAGTCATGCGGGGCAACGAGCAGACCAGCCCAAACACAGCCGAGCTCCTGCCCACCAGACTGCAGAAGCGCCGTGCAGACACATGCCAATGAGCAAGAACACACGCACCTCACTATCGCCTTCACTCCAGACGAGTCCCCAGCCCTCCGCTGCCCTTCATAAGCACCCCAGTCAGCCTCTGAACCCGCAAGGTGCAAACAATCGGCTCAAAAATATCCTCCCAAAGACTTCCTCTGAGTGTCACGGCAAAGCGTGGGTTCTACGAAACCCACATTGAATCTCCAACGTGTCTGCATTGTTAGAACTGTGCTAGCAAATCCTACAGCTCTTCAACACTCCCTCGTACGCTAGAGTCCAGAAATGGTTGCTGTCACACTCTGAACTCTGACGAAGGCACCACACAAGCATGGGTTAAAAAAAAAAATGGAGGAGAAAAGGGAAAGAAGTAGGGAAGAACCAGAACAGCAAATCTGTGGCTAGTGTCCCCTAACCTGGGTTTCAGCACCTCCACTGTAGGCTTGAGGGCCAGAGCCCCTGATCGGCTCCAACCACAAAGTAGTCTGCCTGCTGCAGTGGGGCGGAGAGCTGGGAGTCTATTAGCACCGCCACAGCTCGCTTTACTTCCGCTGCTAAACAAGGCCCTCCCCACGGCCAGGGACAGATATAAGCAAAAATAAAAAAGTGAAAAGAAAACGAAAAGACCACACCCCAGAGTCCCCTATCCCTCCTTTATCTTGTTATCCCACAACCTCACCCCATTGTCTAATCTTAGGTAATAGGGAGAGGGAGTTAATGCCTCTCTGTAGCCCCTTCCCCAGAAACCACAGCCGCACAAATAAAGCCAATTGCCGATTTCCACTTCCTTAAAAATCTCCAACCTGCAGCCCCGACTCTAGAGAGCAGCCCTTCCAGGAGAAGACGTGGCTCTCCGCTCAGCTCTCCTCTCTTCTCCTCTCCTCTCTTCTCCTTGGAGCCTCTGATAAATTGACTCCAGGAGTCTGAGCTTCTTAGCAATAAATAAGCTCCAAATATAGAAGAGGGGGGAAAATATGATGAGCCTCTCTGACATTTGTCTTTAAAATAAAACTAGCTGCACGTCAAGTTTGAGCTTAATTTCTGGAAATAGGCGGAAGTCGCTCTGGATCATGCATGGAAGGCTAATTGAAAAGATCAGTCGGGGCGCTTGTGGCAGCCTTGTCACTTTGTGACAGTGCTCCGCTCCGGGAAATTGCATCGTCACGACAAACGGGACCGTGATAAAACGACCCTTTCCGTCCCTATTTGTAGATCACTCAGACGAGATTGAACTGCACTCATTTCCCCTTCGAGGGGAGCCGTGTTTTCAGGGTAGCCGAAGGCTTGGGGCAGAGGTGAGGGGGGGCGTCTGACTAAGGCGGGTGCTGGAGCCTCAACTCGATGAGAAGTGACAGGCATTAGGGGGATCTGGGCTCCGGCCGGGCCCAGCGTGAGAAGGGACGTCGCCGGGACACCGCTTCTCCAACAAAGCAAGGCCTACTCCGAGCTTCCAGTTTCTCCTAAATTCATTTCATTGCCTTCCTTTGCCTTGAAAGACCCTTCTATTGCTCCAGCTAAGGGGCCTCCCCCTTGGGCAAAGAGAGTCTTCCGGAAAATAGGCTGTCTCACAGAGACTGAGACTTTCCAAACTTCATGCACAGCCTAGGCAGCTCCCAATCTAGGAATGCCAAGGCATGTGAGGCCGCCTAATCCTAGACCTCCCTCTTTCTCCCCCAGTGCAAAAAGCGATGTGCCACCACCTCCCCAGCACCGGCGGGTGCTGCCCAGGGCCAGATAGCCTCTGCCAGCATCGAAATGGCAGCGAGGAAGCGCAGCTCTAAATTCCCCTTCAGAGGTTAAGCCTCAATCATTGTGTCCCTTCCCTAGGGATGGCTGGCGCTCTCGCCCAGTGGTGATGATTATGCGCCTAGAATTCAACCACGAAGCATCTAATAGGAAAACATATGGTGTCAATTTGGATGCTCTGGGCCTCTCGCACACCCGGGAGCGAGCAGCACAAAGCCCTGCAGGCCTGCCTGCGACCCCGCACCCCTCGGGGCCCGCCTGCCAGGCCGCAGTGGCAAACGCTCAGCGCCATGCACCCCAGCCTGGCCAGCCTGAGAGCCAGCGGCTGGGGACACTGAGCTGTAGGGGGAGAACACAGCAGTCAGGAAGGGTGGACAGAATCCTAAGCCTCGCCTTGGAGCCAAGCCCCAGGGCCTGTCAGGTTCTGCACAACTAAGCTGCCTTAAAGTTCACCACCTTTGCTTCCTCTCCTATGCTCCACACCCACCAGCTGCAAAAGCACCAGGGGGTGGCTAGCGTTTCCAGGACAGATGGATTTGGGTGCTGCGGACCCTCCTCCATCTGCAGTTCGGCAAGGGAGGGTTGCTAGAAGACTTAGGCCTTTCTGCACTCCTTAGAGCTGAGCCCTTAAACGGCATCCAGACTGCACACCTCAACCAGGGCCTAGTTTCACTGGCCTCCAGGCTCCCAGACCCAGGCTCCAGACATGCCGTGTCCCGTACTGGTACCCATGAACTGGCCAAGCAGGAAGGTGGGCCAGGGGCCCGAGTTGGGTGGGCAGAGGTAGGATGGGAGGCACAAGAGCTGGGGAATCAAAGACACTGTGGACCTGGAATGACCAGGACCCACACCGTTGCAACTACCAGGGCAGGGCTTCTCCAACTCCTTGGCTCGACCCCCATTCTGTTCCCACACACAGTAAACCTGCTCTGGCAGGCGCCCTGTAACAGCCCTATGATTCAAGTGTACCACTTCCACCTCACTGCAGGCCTGGGCGCCCTGCTCCCCTAGCCTTCCAGGCCCCTATCCGGAGTGAGGAGGGGAGGAGCTGCCCTGAGAGTGACTGAGGGAGGAGAGCCCCCACCCCACCCGGACGGTAGAGACATTCAGTCTTGGCTAAGCCCAAAGGGGCCTCCTTCTCGTGCAACTAGGAGAAGCCTCCGCCCCGCCCTGCTCAGCCCAGCCCCTCTCTCTGGGGTCAGAGACCGGGCAGGGGCGGGGAGGGGGTGTGAGTCACAGGATTTGGGGGGATGGGGTTTCTCTACCGCAGCTTCGCAAACTCTTGCGGGCTGTTCTAAAGGGCCCAGCCCCTGTTCTTCCAGGAGGGAGAACAGAGCAAACACCCTCCCCTCTTGGGTTGCCGGCGCAGAAAGGGGTGCAGCTGCCTCGGGTCCCTGGGCCTCTTCCCTCAAGCAGGGCGGCCTGGCCAGCACTGACGCCGTGAACCTCTGTGCCCTCCCTTGACCCACGAGTCTGTGCGTCCCCAGCCCGAAGTCCAAAGTGTCCCCAGCCCGAAGTCCAAAGTCTGAGAAATACCGGAGGCACTTACTGTTCTGCATCTTGGCGCTGGCTGGGGGCCGCGAGATCCCACGGGGCTCGAGTATGGGGCTCTGCTAGCAAGAATATAGGCATTAATCCTGGGTGCACTCCAGGTAAGCCTACATCCCAACAGAGGATGACCTGGAGCCAGGACAGAAGAAAGCCCCTTCTTTAAGGAAATGATCCACTCAGTCGCTTAGGGCAATGTGAGGGTCATCCAGTTCTGCCCTCCAGTGCATGCAGCCTACTCTTTGGACTACAAATACTCCAGTACTCTCAATCTGTTTTCCCCAAACCACTTAGTAGTTAACCCTTTAATCAGGAGAATCAGTGACCCGATTTTGAAATTTTTCTTCCAACTGAACAAGAGTGAAGAAGCATTCTGACTCTTTCAGGTTTTGGAACCCAAAGCAGCCAATGTAGAACTTGCCTGAAATCTGGGATGTCTGTCCACTCTCACAATAAAAGGTCTCACACATCTGCGCACCCCTAGTTAAAGTCTTCCCCCTAAGACAAAACAGAAAGAGAGAAATGTATATGAAACTGTGGCTCAAAAGTGTAGGCCCATGGGCTCTCTGATCCATATTCTCAGAAAGAAAAACAAATGCATCAAGGGCTCAAATTCCATAAAACCCTAAATCCCAGAGTTACACCCACAGCAGCCTATTCTGCAGAAGTCCCCACCTTTTGGTAGTAGCTGCTCTGGCCTGGCTTGGGAGGTTTGGAGAATCTGACAAGTTGGGGCCCCATTTTGAAAAAAAAAAATCAAGAACCAGGGAAAGGAAAGGGGGAGAACAAGAGAGACAGTGGGGCTGCTGAGTACAGACTAAGAGCTGGAGGGAAAAAGGAATAATACCTGAAGTTTAGAGGTGAGGGAAAGGGGACCGTGGAACTTCAGGGTGCCTGAGGGTGCAGGCTGAGGCCGACTGAGAGGGCTTAAGAGCCATTACTCCCTCTTTCCTTAAAGAATTTTACCACCCTGTTTGACCCAAGCTCCCCAGAACCCAACTCTCTGGTTACTCCTTATCGTTCACTCTCCCCATCAGAGCTTACCAGTCAGGCCCCATCTCCACCCACCTCCCAGACTTTCTGGGACTTTGCAAGTGGCAAGCCCAACTTTTTCCCCCCAAACCTCACTTATTGTGATTAACTTCTCTTTTGGTGTTTAGATCTTCCCCCTTTTTACTGTACTGTGACACACGCTGTCTAGCTTGCCTCACTGCTTTAAAAAGTACGAACAGGAGGGGGTGAGCGTGGTCGACAAAGCCTGCAGACAGCGAACAATGGCTTCTATTCTCCAGCTCTCCCCAAACCCAAAGAGCAAAACCAAGTCTCCCTCACCAGCTACACAGCTTCCAACCAAAGGTACCAACAACCCACCAACTCACAAAGGGAACAGAGGGACACTTTTTGCTTTGTAAGTCCTGACCCAGTGCTAGTCCCCAAGGTTACCACCTCCTCCACCACCCCCTCCCTGTCTTCCCCTAAGAAGAAGGTTGGGGGGGATAGAAAAGTAATTTCTTGTTATAAATATCTGGAGGTAATTGTGTTACTGGTGTGAGTTGTTAGGGGCTGTAAAAAGATACAACGGCACCGTGGGGAGCTCAATTGGGAAGAGAGAATTACAATAAAGAACCCATTTAAAAGGTTTGCAAAAAAAAAAAAAAGAGGTAAAATAATTAAATAGTCACAGCATCATTTCTCCCTGTTTAAAAAAAAAAAACCTAAAATATTCTTTCTTTTTCCTCTTCTGCCTATTATGATTATTAATTTTGCCTGCCTGCAAGCAAAGAATTCCAAGAAGCACATCTTTTTTCTCTTCAAGGCCATTAATGGTCGAATTTATTAACTAGCTGGGAAACAGCTTAAATCCATAAAGATAAACTTAAAAGGAGGACTTTTTCCCAGCTGCTCAATGCAGGTTGGCAAATATTGGTAACGACAGAGGGCTAACTAGTTACCCTTAGCTGAGTTGACTTCCAAGGCCTCCCTCCTGTTTCTCAGTCCCCAAGACCACAGTCACACCCAGGAAAGGCAGAAAACCCAACTTTGCACAGAATGCCCCCTCCACAAGGTGGGATACTGAAACTGCACATAGTAGCAGGCGGGTAAAGGGAGAGTGGAATTCCCCTAGAAGGCTAAAACTTCCTAAACCCATACTGTGATCCATACTGTACTCAACCACAACCAAATGCCCCCATCTCAGCCGGTACGTTCTTGGAACCATTTTTTAAAATCCACTAGCTGATTCAAAAGAGGCCTAGCCGATTAATTTTCGAAGCAGCTGCAAGGTGGAAGCATTTCAAATTCCGGTTCTACTCCTTTCCCACCCCCCTCTCTGCTAAGAAGCTATCTAATTACTTAAGTAATCGTTAACACTTAGTGCAAAAGCAACCCGGGAGCCAGGCACCGGACACCCGGAAGCAGTCGTGCACTGGGAGGCTACACCCACCCCACCCCCCCAACGACTCAGCCACAGCCAAAGCCCCCCAGCTCAGCCCCTGGCATCCTATGGCCTTAGCCAGGTCAGAGATCCACTCCGGAAAGGAAGGAGTCTCCAGACACCTCAGAGTAACCTGGCCCTTGGTCCACTAGGCCACTGGGCTCCTGCCTCCCTTATCCCTGACCCAAGCCTTAGCTTCTAAATGCTCTTGTTTTAATTACTTAATTCTCAAAATTCATCTCCAAACTTCTTAGCTAGGGTGAAGGAGAGAGCTCACTTTCGGCCCTCCCGGCCCCCAGCCAGAGAGTAATTACCAATTAAGATGACAAAGTTTTACTCTCTAGGGCCAAATAAGATAACAACTAATCAAACTGCCTTTAGACATTTGCAAAGGTCACCGGCTATAAAAAATGTAATGTCAATGCAACAACTATTATTTCTCCTCCGTAAATTCACTAGGCTTTCAATCTCTTTGCTTTCCATTTCATTTTCTGCTCCTGCCCCTCCTCAAATCTTCCCAAATTCGAGTTAAACGTCCAATATGGCTTAGGGAGCTTTGGATCAAATTAGAAAAAAAAAAAAAGAAACCATCGTTCACTTTGTTTTTAAACTTTCTAGAAATCATTCATGGTAGAAGGCCGGGTTTTAGCACTTGAAAAAGAAAGCATTTCCACTTGAAATTCAACTCCATTTCCCCCCAATTACACTTGCTAAAATTCAGGGCTATTATGGTGCAGAGAGACTGAGAAAATCTGCACAAGGAAAGAGGCAACAACTTTATGAACTTTGAAAAGACACTTTTCCTCCCGGGGTCTTAATCGAAAAGCTCTCAAATTACTCAGACTAATTAGCTGGGAGAGGATGTGATCAGACCAAGGGGAAACCAATGCTTTCATGTTGAATTTCCAAAGGTCTCACAAAGAAAAAAATCAGGACCTTTAGACTGAAAAAAAAAAAAAATCCACCTTTCCACCTTGAAACTTGTTGAAATGGCAACACCGAGTGCAGTTTTGTCAGAGGAAGACAAGTAAAAGTATCCACCGAGCGCTGGGGGCCGGAGGACGGAGAGGACCCCAGCTTTCGCAGGGCGAGGGCCAAGGTTGGGGGAAGCCTGGGGAGCAGAGTTTTCAAGTTCCAAGCTCTGCGCTCAAGTTGGGGGCTAGAGCTTGGGGGCTTGATGGAAGCTGACAATCCTCCCGCTCGGCTCTGAGCTCCCTCGGAGCGCGCGTTCGACCGCCTCGGCCTGCCTGGCGGCTTCCTTCCCGGCTCATGCTCCCTCGCTCTTTCTCTCCTCCTCTGGCGTGGGGCTGCCTTGCCGACTGACTGCTCCGGCTGGCGGCGGGCGAGGTGGCCCTCGGCGCTCGAGTGCCAGCGGACTCCTTGGTGCCCCGGCAAGCGCCGCACAAAGCCGGAGGGCGGGCGGCGCGGCAAGCCGGCTCCTTCGGCGCTCCCTCGGCGCGCCCGCTCCCTGCGCGCTCGCTGGGCCCGCGGCTGGACAAAGCGGTTGGCGGTGGTCCGTCTCTGCAGCCGTGCCCGGGCCTGCGGCACCGCAGAGCCTCTTCGTCCTCTCCCGCGGGCCGGGAGCATTTGGCGACGCTGGGGCAGGGAGCCGCGGCGGCTGCGGCGCCTGGAGCCTCGGTTCTTCCAGCGAGCTCAGCCCGCACTGGCGCTGGGGTTGAGCCGGCCGTCGGCCCCGAGCCCGGCGCCGCTCCCGCTCGCTGGCGGTCGCCCTCTGACGCGGGCTTTCGCTGGAAGTAGAAAGTTTGGTCTCCTGCGTGGAAACTTCTCCAGCCCAACTCTCCCGGCGTCGCAGTGGGGGAGGGGACCGGCGAGGGGGAGTAAGGAAGGGGGGAGGAAGGGGGAGACCTGCCTGAATATTGCAATAAAAATGAAGCGAGAAGAAAGAAGCCTACTCACCTTTATGAGGCATCCTCTCTCGTCAAAGCTGCTGTCAAGAGTTTTGTTTGGTTGGGGTTATTTCGCTGTTGTTGTTGCTTAAAGACCACAAGGGTTTGAAATGACGGTGTTTTAAAGGAGTTGTTGGCGAGAGTTTTCTCCACGGACGCTGCTGGTTTGGTTTGTGAGAGCAATTCTTAGATCCCTGGGAAGGAGACAGAGATTGACAATAAAATGGGCTGTCAGCGGCTGGAGAGTGAGAGATAAAGAGTGTGGGTGAGGGAAGTGGCTGCAGCCAGCACACCTATGCTGATTGGTGATGGCTCAAGTGTGTTAATGTGTGTGTGCCGGCGCCCGGCCTCGCCTCCACCGCTCCTCACTGGCCCATTAGCGAAGCCTGACCTCTGTCATCATCCTCCAGCAAAACACTTCCTCCTGCGCCTGAACCAGAGCGGGAAATGAGGCCGAGCCACGGTTCGCTTTTCAAACCCACTAATCACTCCGCAACATGCAAATGCACCGATCGCTCCCACACAAAATATTGCTTTATGCAAAGCAGCGCCGGGGCCTCGCGCCAGCCGATTGGATGCTCCCTCTCCCCGCCTGGTGCAATTGGTCCGTTTGTTTGAATATGAATACACTTGTTTTCGGCTCCGCCGGTGGGTCCCGGCTTTTCTCCCCGGTGCTGGGCCCCCGCGCCTGGGTTCTGGGGCTGGCGCTCGCGACATCTCTACGCTCCCAGCGCTCTGGGAATCTGCATTGCCCTCACCGTGGCCGCGAACTTGAGGGTACGAGTGAAGGCCGCTGGGCTGGGGGTCGCAGCCCCCACCTCTTTAAGCTGGGCGCGGGACTCCCAGCTCTTGGAGAAAGCAAGTTTCTGTAGCTCTGCGCGGACCTTTCTTGCCAACTTCAGCGCAACATGGCCTGCCGCCCCGCCTCCGCCCCCCCCCCCCCCCCCGCCTACCCAATCTCCGCCAGGGCGCTGGGACGCACAGCATAGCAGTGGCCGAGTCCTAGCCCACCTGGCCTCCAGAAAGAAGAGAAAGGGTGCGTGAGCCGCACTGGGTCCCGGCAGGCACACTCCCGCGAAGGCCGAGGCGAAGATTAGGCCGAGAGAAGGCCGCCTGGCTGGGAACTCGGCGAGGCCGGGCGGCCTTCGCAGTCCAGGCCTCCCGGGCCTGCTCATTCCCCCATTCTCGCCCCCCAGGTCCTTTCTTCTGTCCTTTCTCCTTTCGGAAGGCGTGGTGCGCAGTGGAGCGGAGGCACAGCCGGGACTGGAGAGGCCCGAGCAAACACGGCCACTTAGTTTGTGTACAGAGGATTCTTGTGAAAAGCCCTGAAGAGTCCTCACCAAACACTCACCAACTTCTCCCACGTGCCATTTGTTGACTAAGTGAGGCTGTTTTTCCAGGGGCCCAAGAGGAGGGGACTCGAGGGGGAGATGAGGGGAGGTGGAGGCCTGGGGTGGAGGGAGACGGCCAACACTGGGAGTGTGTGTGTGTGTGTGTGTGTGTGTGTGTGTGTGTTCGCGCGCGGGAGCCGCCGCTCTGGCCAGCGATATCGGCGTGTCAGCGGTGTATCCTTGTGTGCCACCCGTTATCTTGTGTGATGCGTGGGACTGCGCACCACGATTCCCTCTCTCGGGTCTACTCAGTCCACGGAGGCAGCTCCCCTTCAACTGTTGCCAGAAAACCTGGGAGGAAAGTAAGTAAATGGCTTTTCTCTTCTGACCACACACCAGAAGTCCATTTGTTGAATGCCTGACGATTAGGACACACCTCAGTACACTCCAAAGGCGCCCCTCGGTGCCCGCAGTTAAGGTGACAGGGGAGGGAGCGCCTACTTAGTCTTGCGAAGTGCTGGGCTCTCTCGGAGCTTGCAGGCCATGAAGCAAGGAAAGGGGAAGGTTTGGGATGGGGGATATACACCAGGAACTGGCAAAGGAGAATGGGGTTGAAAGAACTGAGGCAGGCAGGCTGAGAGGAAGCCACCTCTCTGTATACTTGACTCCTTGACTTATGAAAAGTGCTGAAAGTCAGAGCTCATCAGTAAAGTCTGTGTAACCAGAACTCAACTCTCGGCGCGGAATCCATCCCTGGGAGCTGGGAGCATGCTGCCTTGGGCCTCCGGGCCTAGTGTGGGCCTCACACTCTCGCCCCCAACCCGACCCGGCCGCGGCCAAGAAGCTGGGCAGAGCTGGGGTGGCGGGGGCGGGGGCTTGGAAACGGAAGCCTCCCCTGCCCGGTCCAGGGTTGGAGTAGCACAACCCGACCACCATCTCCGCCTGCGTATGGCCCTTCCTGCAGCCCAGGAGCACTCAGCGTCCGAAGAAAACCCAACCACAGTGGCTAAGAAGATGGCGCCCGCTCTTGGGTCGGCGGCCCCCTTTGCGAGACTTCGTAGGACCGCGACTTTCAGAGGAGCCCAGGAAGTGGGCACCGGGCGGAGGTCCCAGATAGGCGAGAGCCTGCATTCTTTTTCTCTCTCCTTTTACTTCTCAAATAATTATTAAAGAAGTTCGGGCTCAAGTCCACAGGGCAATAGTGAAGTAGGGGAAAAAACCCCAGAGACTGTCCGAATTGGAGGCAAATATCATTTTTACAACCTCTCAATTAGCGACCCAGTGGATTAGCACCTTCTTAAGCTTTGCCTCGGAAAGAAGCAGCCGTAATCTTGTTGCTATTTTCCCCCAGGGCACTGGCTCTTTGAATCAGTTCTCTCTCCCACCCCTCCCACCCTCGCCACCCCACCTCACCTTGGAGAAAAAGTTTTAACAACAAAAAATCATAAGAGGCGAGTAGCCGAGAGTGAATGCCACTGACGTCATTGGTGGGGGTGGGGGCTCAGAGAAGAACTCTTGAAAACCCCTCTGCACAAACAAGAAACAAAAAGGACTTGGCTGCTTCCAATGTGTCAATATTTAGTGGGTAGGGGGTGGGAGAGCTCAGCCTGGAGGGAGGCAGAACTTTCAAAGTTTAAGGAGTGGAGAGTGAGATTTCCTGTTCTCTCTAGGCGAGTCTCAAGGAGGGTAGAGGTGCTGTTCTACCTCTTGGGTCGCCTCACGCCATCTGACAAGTGCCTATTCTGGGGACGACGCCGCCGTTTAGGGGGCTGCGACGGAGGTGCAGGGCACCAGGGCCAGAGGTGTGCGCAAAACAGACAATTCACAGATCGCCATTTTAATTGTGGCTTCCAGCAACCATCGAGGCCCACTTGCTGCCCTCCGAGGCGGGTGGGGGTGGGTGGGGGTTTGGGTGGGGAATGGTAGTGCCTTCCGTCCCGTCTCGCCTTTTCCCGCCTCTCCCCAGGTCCCCTCCCCCGCACCCGCCCTTCGGCGCCCGAGGAGGACTTCTCTTCGGCCTGTTCCCGCAGGGGCTGCCGGGTCATCCCACCCGGTAGGGGGAGGCTGTCTTTGCCGAGGGAGTCACGCTGGGGGATCGCCGCTCGCTCAAGAGTGCCTGAAGCCTCTGGCCAGTATTGGTGCGTAAGTGAGAGATCAGGCAGCATCTCACTCCCGGCGGTCGCTGGCATTCTCCCATGCCCGCTCTCCAGGTTTCCGGTCCGGAGGCGGCCTCTGGCAAGGCAAAGACGTGCCCAGCTCTCGGAGGATGTATGTTCGGTTCCCAGCTTCGGAACCAAGAGTCTCCCACTCAGTGTTGCGACATCTCTGAACTGCAGTTTTCCACCGCCAAGCAGAGGCATGGTGTTGGAGCGCTGGGAAGGGTAGAAACGAGCTTTTCTTTGAAGGAGGGAAGTCTCCGCAGACACCTGAGTCAATTTGTAGAGCTTCAAACGGCTCTCTCTCTGCAGGCCCTGGGAAGGTGGGTTACCCGGATAGCGGAGCTGACGAAACGGGTCAAACGAGCACCAAAGGCAAAGGGGCGCCTTCCGCCGGGCTCGGGGTGCCTCCTCCACTCGGGGCCTCTCTCCCTCTCTTCTCCAGCAGCTGCGGGTTTCCAGCTCACCCGGCAGCCTCGGGGAGTCCAGAGCGCGGGGAAACCGAGCAGAGCCCAGAGCCGGCCGGTCCTCCAGGCTGTGGCCACGCTAGACTAGGGAAAGCCGCGGTGCTCTAGCCCTTCCTCGCCTCCTGCCAAACGGCAAGTGTGTCAGAGCGCTCTCTGGGTTCGATTCTCTTCCATTCGCATTAGGTGGCAAGCGTCTCTTTCTCTTCCCCCTCATCCCCGAAAAATACTTTTTAAAAACATTGTCCAGCTGTATCTCCCAGCAAAGAGATCCCTGCAGCCCAGCAGGTCAGACTCCTAAGGCTTTGCTTCCCGGACCCTATATGCTGTCGTCCATATAGAGACCAGGTTTAAAACTCTTGATGTATATAGGACACTTGCAATCAGTTATTTTTGCAAATATGGTTCCTAGGAAAGTTCTTTCCATTTCGTCACCTGGGACAGTTCCCTATCTCTCCTTTCCCTGTAACATCCGCCATCAAGAGACAAGTGTTTAGCTTCAAACGAAAAGCAAGCCAAGGCCACCTCAGTCCCTTCTTCCTGGAAATCCCCTCTCTAAACAGCTGCTTGTTTTAAAAGCCAGGGATTGGGTCCTGCAATTTGTCCTAAAGCAAGCAGGGATCTGGGGCTGGGAACTGCGGGTTTAGCGGGGAATTTGAGGCAAGGCAAGAAGGAGGGAGCAAATGTCATGGCTGGTTCGCTGGAGCAGCCAGGGAAGCAGAGCTAAGCATATCCTGACCAGCTTTTAAAATGACATTGATTGGGACAAGCTGTTCCCCACCCCAGTAAGAGTTAATCTGCCTGTTAATCAAGGCACTAAGGGGCTCAATGTGAGTTTTATTAGCGATTGGAGAAAAGAGGCGGCAGCGAGGGATCAAAAGCCGGAATCCCAGATATTTGTCAACCCGGTCACCAAAAAAAAAAAAAAAAAAAAAAAAGTATTTTCAATTAGAAAACAATTCAGCGCTTTTCATCACTTCCTAACTCAGTCTGATGCCCAGGGGCAGCCAGGGGCGAGAGGTGGGGGAGGATCTGCCGGTTGGCTTCTCGGAGTTCAGCCAACGAGAGTTTAAGAATCCTCAGCCTGGGGCCCTGAAGCCTCAAATTCATTCCTCCCAAGAGAAAAGAGAATGATAAATAAAACAATTTATATCACCACCAATATCGACATCCATCCCTTCGGGTCAGCTCCCCACTGCTCAGGCCGGGCTCCTGCGCGGGGTGGCGTCTGGCCCCCGCGCGCAGCAGCGGGGCGGGCCAGAAAGTTGCCGCAGCAAGAGGGACTTTCCTTCCGTCTCTGCCGCGCTGCCCTCTTCTGCCCCGGAGGGGCGTTAAGTTCCCTTCGGTTTTCCTTTCAAATTCCAAAATAAATAAATAAATAAACGCCCAGGCCCTGGGGGAATTTGAGTAATAACTCATTCAATAATCCAAATTATATGAGAGGGTCTGAGAAAAAAGGACAAGCTAGCCGCATAGCCCTCCTATCAAGGAGGGCACGGGAGTGAGAAGGCGACAGAGGAGGTCCCCGGCTCGCCCTGGGCGCGGAGCGAGGACTCTGGTCAGAGGTAATTATGTCACTGCGTTTTCTCGCCGTGACAGCCGAATAAACACAATCTCCAATAAACATCTCTAATGAGGGAGGAGGCCCAAGGATGGCTGGGTTTGATTTATGACTGGAGGAGAAGGTCCACTTCTCACTGTGAAGCGGGCAACCTGCTCGCCGCCCTGCTCCGGAGAAAGGAACCCGCAGAGGAGAGGACCCAGGCCCAGGTAAGGCTCGCGCCCGAGTGGCCACTTGTCTCGTTCTCCTGCTTCCCGGAGGAGATGGGCGGGGGCGGCCACGGCTTAGGAGTGGAGCGGCAGTCCCAAGCACCTGTCACAGGTGCCTGAGTTACACACGTCCTCCGAAGATGCCCCCAGAAGGTCTAGAGAGGGGGCGCCAGGAGCTCAAGCGAGGTTGTCGGGGGAGCCCAGGCCTGACCTAGAGGCCTCCTCAACCTCTCAGGCTGGGGCTCCCGCGCCCTTTCTAAGCCTGTTCTGGCTTCTCCCACTGCTTGGGGCTGGACTCCTGGAACTTTCGTCTAGGGGAACCAAGAAGTTGGGGGTAGTTTCCTCCCTGACCCACTTTGGAGAAACTTCTGGCGCCCGACCTGGGTCGTCCGAAGGCAGGAGAGTGTGGCTGGGCGCTGCTTTCCCGGGCACTCAGAGGCCCGGCTTCTCTGGCGCCCACAAGCTTCCCACCGAGGCAGCGAGCCCAGCGCCGGCGGTAACCCGAGCCTACATTCTAGCTCAGTGAGAATCGCTAATTATTAGGTCTTCCGAAGTGAAGCTCAAATCACATGCAACGGGCTTTACGCGCTGCCCGGCTCTACGGGCAGCATTCTTTCGTTCTCCGCTCCTTTCTGAGAAACGAACTCCTATTCCTAAGACTTTGTTTCGGTCCAGTCATCTACACCTTGCAACCACGGGAAACTTTTGCTGCACTTAGCCCGACCCTCGGCGGGGCGTTTCCACGCGCTCCAGGCGCGGGTGGGGACTTCCGCACGCGTGAATGTCGTGAACTGCTGTACCGGGGAGTTCTGGGTGCAAACTGCACCCCCTTCCCCGCATTTCTCATGGTCGCAAGAAGCTTCTGCAGACAGTAGCGTAAGATCCCAGTCTCCATCTCCCCAGCCCCTCTCACCCCCAGCTCAGCACCCAACTAGAAGTCCACTCTGGAGACTGTAATTTTTTTCCACTTTTGCGGAAAAGCACGCTCGGCAAAGACAAGACTCCCCCACCCCTATCCTATCCCGCCCTCAGTAACTCCCCTCCATCTTTGTCTCCTTTTAAAAGCAAAAGTCAAGCCCTTGGGCTACTTGGGGCGGCCTGGTTTGGGGAAACCCGTCGCGGGCAGCAGAGATACGGCGCAGGTCCCGAGACTGGCCCAGGCCGGAGCCCGGGAGGTTACCTGGGAGCGGAGGGCGGGGAGGCAGGTGAGCTTGGCGGCGCCGGTTCCCACACTTCTCACCGCCGCTCGGCAGGGGAAGTGGCAGATCTGACAGCCGCGTTCTATGCGAGGACCTGCCCCAGAGTTTAAATGTCAATGATAAGAAAAGAGGGTGCTCAGGCAGGCGCTAACTTTCCTTAATATCCACGCCAGCGTGGTCCTCATTGGCTGCCCGACTCGCGTGACGTCATGGCGGCCAGAGTTGGGTTCAGCTCTGCGCAGACTAGCGCTCGAGCCCGGCGGGAGCCTCCCCTCCCCATCTCAAGTCCGGCCCGCTCCGTGCCCTGCCGCGGCTTTCCTGAGCCCGGCCCTTGGCTGCCCACGCCCAACCTGTAGGGGCCTGCCCCGCCCTCCTTTAGGCCGTAGCGTCAACCCCAAGGAAACTAGTCCTCCTGAGTGTGATCTTCCTCCCCGTCTGGCACGCGAGCCCCTGCCCCTAAACTGGCCAGCTGCTTTTCTGGGTGCCCACCAATCCCCTCCTCGAATCCCCCAAGGAAGTCACTTCATCAGAGAGACCGGAGGCGGCGCCTGGTTGAGAGGGAGCTTTGGCAGGAATCGTATTCAGGAGGAGCTCGAGGAGCGATTGGTATTCCAACCTGGCCATCGAGCCTTAAAGTCACCAGCTGGGCATCGACAGGGGCTCCGGGGCCGGGATGGGGGAAGGGAAAGAAGGGCAACCCCAAACGGCACCGGCCCAGGCTTCCCTCACCCATTTGGGCTAAAAGGCTCCAGCCACGTAGAAAATATTAGGTGATTGTATTAATCTTTGACTTGGGGGTTAACTGTTGACTTTGTGGCCTAGGGGTGGGAAATAGGGAAAATACCCAGATTCTGAAGTTGAGTCCCCTTCCTGGAGGCAAGGAAAGAACAGAAATGGGGAGAGGTTCGCAGGATACCGACCTGGTGGCCTGTGCTTGTTTTTCCCTCACCTGCTGTGGACTGGGAGACTGGCTTAATCGAGTTGGGCCTGGCTATCTTGTGACGGGGACTTAGACCTGCGTTGTCATTCTGGTGTCTCCCTCCCTCCTCCCAAACAGGGGAGGGGGCTTCTTAGTGTCCAATCCCTTCCTTTTCTGCTTCCAACCGGGTATCGAACTTGGAAGTGACAGAGGTCCGGCCCAGAGGGGCAGGGGGCGCTTTACTAGGTGGCAGCAGGGGAAGTGGTGGGGCGTGGAATCGCCTTTAGGCAGCTCGTGGGAGGCCTAGCTCTGTTGGACCCAAGTGTGTGTGTGTGTGTGTGTGTGTGTGTGTAGGCTAGAAGAGGGGGCGCCTAGGCTGGAGAAGGGCCCCAGGGCCAGTTCTTGTGCACCTTGCTTGGCAGGGTGGGGGAGAGAAGAGAGCACAGAGAACACAGATGGCACCGAGGCACCAGAGGTCGAGCGGTTCCCGCTCCCGCCCCTGGCACACCTGGATAGGTGTGGGACTTCGCAACGGGCAGAGAGGCATCTCCAGGCAGCCTGCCTGACGCCTCCTCTTGGCCAGGCCAGCTGCGTGATGGACTTGATTTTTTTTCTTTCTTTTTAAAATTTTTTGCTCAGCCCGTCGAGGGTAGGCTGGAGATAGAAAAGAAAATGGGACCCTGTTGGCAGAGAGGTCTAAGCTGGTGTTTTATTTATTTAGAAACGTTCCCCACACTCCTTCCCATCCCAACTCCCTGGTCTTCCAGTGTCAAGAACAAGGAGCATCCATCCCTCCACCGACCACTCTAATCTGGGCCAGGACGCATCCTTGGTCCTGCCTCCCCAAACCCGGCTCTCCTAGGGAGTGGCGCTCAGGGAGGAGTTAGCTCTGGTTTTTCCGCGGTCATCAACCACCTCCTGTGACCTAGTTTCTTGGTAAGCCCCTAACTCACCTCCAGGACTTGGTCCAGTTCGAGACCCCAGATGTCCTGAGGTCTCCCCCGCCCCTTGGTCTGCCTTGGAGTTTGGATTGCGGGTAGGCCCCGGGCCTGAGTAGGCCTTCGGGGCTCCCTAGCTTCTGTCCGCGGCTCGCTCCCCACCCGCCCTCTCTGTCCCGACCGGAGGCCGCGGGCAAGGCTGCTCCCAGCATGTTTGGAGTACAGGCCATTAAGTGTGCGCGGATCCCTGCAACCCAGCAGGGTGCTCGAGAGCGACGCTGGAAACGCCACGGCCGCCGCCTTCTTATCTGCCTGTCAATAAAGGGCGCCCTCGGGCCGCGCGGGAGCACCGGGCGGTGGAGGCGAGGCCGGACTAGGCCCTTCCGAGCTCCTGGCCAACGCACAAGCCGCTCTCCATTCGCCCCGGGCACAGAAGGCAGGGCGGGAGGAAGCCCGCGCTGGGGTGGCCACTGGGAAGGATGCAAGTTGAGTCGCCGCGAAGCTCGGTACCGACCCCACTGGCTAACTGGTGGCCTGGGAGTACTCTGGAGATCCTCCCGGAACCCGAGAGCCGGGGCGCCCCTTCAAGACTGCCACTCGCTTTGTGGGCGGCTCGGCCTGGCGGGGCGCGGGCCCTCGTGGTGCCCAGTCTGCGAGGCCTGGCTTTGCCCCGCCTGGGCAGGGGCAGACTGTAGGCCGCACCGGCCAGCAGCGCAGGCACAAGGGCACCAAGGGCGGCTCGGGGGGCGTCACCGACGACTCGCAGTCTGAGGATGAGGAGTGTACCCGAGGCGGGCTGCAGGTGGGGTGCAAAGGGCCAGAAACGGGAAAGGAACCCCTTTCCTTCCGGGCTTCCCCTCAGCTCTCTCCGGCATCCAGGACAGTCTTACGCTCTTGCTCTCCAAGACAGCAGCGAGCGAGCTCGGCAGCCCCTGGGTCCGCGGGGTTCCCTGGTCACCACTACCCCCACCCCTGACCTGTGATTGCAGGGAAGCCCAGAGCTTTCCTTCCAGCAGAGGTGGGGAGGAGGGTGGGGTTGAGGGGCCTGAGATTGAGGGTAGGAGTGGAGGAAGGGAGTGAGAGGAAAGATTAAAGAGCGAGGTTTAATGGGAAGGAGACGAGGAGAGACACTAGAGATACCCGTTCTTGGCTTGAACTGTAGCTGAGATCTGTGTTCTTGTCCAAGGTAGGTTTCTCCCCCACCCCTTAACTACTTTATTCAGATAAATCGGCTTCCAGATTGGCAGAGCCCCTCCCGCCGGATCTGTGCTTCGGGGTGGGTGGGAATTGATTTAGTAGTGAATTTGTCTTTTGACTGAGAATGGGCAGAGTCTCAGAAACAACTGAAGAGTAGAAATGGATTTTCCACTTCAGTATTTTAATTTCATTTTACTAAGTCTGGACGATAATGCATCCTATTAACTCTGTTTTTAAAATTATTATTCCTGAGTGGGTGCTAATTTATAAAGGGGTTTAATAAAACTTTTCCATATAAAAATTAATAGAGGGAGAAGTCTGACTCACTGAGGAAAAAATATTGTGTACATTGTGTGTCATTTCAAATGGCTGTCCAAGCCAGAAATCCATATATTATCTTAGGAATTGAATTTACTGGACACTGCATGTGGCTTTTGCTCTTCCTTTCCTCCTTTGCACTTCCTCCCCTTTAGATGGCAAGTTTTTAAAACCAGATTTTCATTTTAAGTAAAAACTAGAGGAATGTTTGAATCTGAGCATCAAAAAGGGAAATAGCATAGGTAATATTTGCCATCTCTTTACCCAGGTCTAGAAGACTGCATAATGGCATGATAATGTGCAATGCTGTGATTTCTTTGCTATTCGGTTATTTTCCTATTCTCATTCAAAGAGATATTTAGTTTCTTCTTTTTTGTTTCTCTGCTATTCAATTATTTTTCCTGCTCTCTTTTAAAGAAATACTTAGTTTCTTCTCTCTTCTGTCTGTTCTACCTCACCATAAAGTTTTCTTGGACATTTGAGAAAAATCTCCAAATCCTTCCAGTTTGCTTTCCTGCTAAGAAAAATCTCTGTTACAATCAATTCGAGAAAACTCTGCTTTTCTTTTCCTTTTAAACATTTTCGTGTTAAGTCAGTCTGTGGCACCATGTTTGATTTCTTTCTCTCCCTTGTCCGGGTGGAGACTGAGACACTAGCTGAATTCCCTGGGGGTGATTGGATGCAATTCGCTGAAAGTAGACAGGCACGTCCTGGATGTTAGAAATTCACTTTTTCTCAACGTGACAAGGCCGCCTTCGATCTACAATTGTATTTGAATGGGCAATGAGCGGAAAGATCATCATTAAGCCTGCTTCTACTTTAGCAAAATAACGAGAGCCTTCATTTGCACACAAATGTTCATAAAACTCAGATTCCCTGCAACTCTTTAATAAAAAGAGATGGCTGCATAATTTAAACTGGAAGTGAGAAGGCAGAGAAAGAGAGAGATGGGGGTTTCAAAGGCATCCCCTCCCATCCCCCAAAAGGTCCATGTGATTGAGTTGACTTTTTTTTTTTACTTTAAATCTTAAATAAGATGTGAGTTGTAACAAGAGGATTGGCACTTACTCTGTGACCCTTATAATTGGATTAAATATAGACTGAGACGTACAAAAACACACCAAGATTGACACCTGCCAACTGGACTTTCTTATGATTGATTGTGATGCTTCGTGCTGGCAACAATAATGAAATAAATTGTACGGATAAAACAGCACATTTGTCATTTCCGTGCCATGAGTGAGGAAGTCAACGAGTTAGGCAAGCTGTTAGCTGACAGGCGAGAGAGGGAGGCAAGCTAAAGAGATAAATAAGGATTCCAGGCATTGACAGGACAAATTATAACTTGTCACAACCTTTTTAAATTCAGAAGTTTTCAATTAACATATATATTGCTGTTACATATAAGATAAGGGGGCACCGACATAAACACTTGTGAAGGTCTGGGACCTCCTCCCTCACCCCAACCCAGCACCAAGGGCTTGGGCATCCAGGCCTCCCCAGCTGCGTTCATCGGTGAGCCCTGGAGGGCACCCATGGGCCACAGTGCCCAGCCAGTTTGCAGGCACCGCCAGGCTGGGTAAGGTGACTGAGGGTGTATTGGGCTGAGGGTGGCCCTTTCTTTTGCTCCAACCTTTCCTTTACTCATGGCTCCATACCCTTTCTTCACTGAAGCAAGCTCCCAGACCAAGAGAGAACCCAGACAAGGCCTGTGTCCAGGTCTGGCAAGATGAGCCCCGCTCTCTCTGCCTCCCTTAGTTGCTGAGTAGGGAGTAAGAGGTAGCAGGGGCACCTCCCTTTCATGCTCCGAAGCCTCAGCCTCACTAGAGAATCTAAGCTCCTGATCTTGGGGTATCAACAATGGCCACGTCCTGGGGCTAGGCCTAGGCCCCTGAACCCTGGTGTGGCCTGAGGGAGCTCCTATGCTCTGGACTCCTGCTCTAATTGTCTGGCCCAGCGCCACCTGGGTGGAGGTCACAAAACCAGCTCTTTTAGTCCTACCCAGGCTGAGGGGCTGCTTTTCCCTATTCATCCCTTGACTTCTGTTCACAGTTTCAGGGGCTCCTTGTTGGCCCATGGGTGGGTGGGGGGGAGTCCAGGGGGCAGGTCTCTCAGGGGAGGGGCCTGAGGCCATTCAAGTAGGGTTAGTGAGGTTTAGGAGGAGCAAAGCTCAGGAAGTACCAGGTGGGGCATCTAGTTAGGGGTGGTGGTGGGATTTCGGATGGAGTCTAGGGTCTGTGGCTAGAGACCAATGTGGGTAAAATTTGACGTGAGTTTGACAAGTGTGTTGGGGAGTGTAAACTCCTTAACGGTTTCCAAGCCCAAAGGAGGCTGAATTCTTAGTTTTACGATTAGTCTCACCCGAGCTAGACTCTGGACTTCACGATGTCTCTCGGTATTCCTGGTCACCTCTGCTTCAGGCCGTCGCCAAACTCCAGATGGAACTTCGGAAAGTTAGCGGCGGGAAGTGAGTATCCCTACGAGCAGAAGCGCGGCCTGGGCGGGAGACTAGGGTGCTGAGCAGGGCCTCGCCCTCGCCCAGCCCCGGAGCTCGAGGCCGCTGGAAGCTGGGCAGGTCCGGTTCCAGGAGGGCCGGGAAGGCCGGGCCTGGGAGGGCGCCGTGGTCCGCCTCCGCCGCCTGCGCTCCGCTCCAGCCAGAGTCTCGCTGCGTGATGCCGGGAGCCCGCGCCCTCGACCTGGTCCTCGTGAGGAAGAGCCCAGCCTTGCTGTCGAGGCCGTTACCTGTCACCACAAACACTCTCTGAAAAAGCGCGTCAACTCCACGCTCCAGCGTCCTGGATCCTGCCACCAAAAGAAACGCCGCAAAGCCGCGTCTTTCCAAAAATGGAGACGGAGAAGAAGGGGAGGGAGGAAAAGGGAGGCAAAAAACAAGTTACATGGAATTAGTTGGAAGCGCCCGCATTCCCCAGCGACCGCAGCCATTAACATTATAATCTCAAACGCCATTTTTTATGTAACACTATTGTTAGTAAATCAACTCTTGAGGTCCTCTGAGATGCTGACCCCTGGCAATTCAGTGAAAGTGTAATTATCTCCCCGAATCTTGGACAGATTTAAGAGATTACATTTCAACTAAATCTATATCAATGCTAATTCTCCCCCCCACCCCCACCCTGCAGGTGCTAGGCACGGGAAATGGCGTCAGGCCCCAGCAGAACGCTTCACAAAGAGGAGAGGTCTTGCTGCGTACAGGGCCAAAAGAAATGAAGCCCCACATAAAATTACACTTTTTTTTTTTTTGCTACAAAACCTGGTTCTTATATAGCAAAGTTAAACAAAGCAGCTATGCTAAATTAGCGTTACATAAAGGCGAGTTTAATGCTCGGTTACAGTCAACTGGTGTATCTCTGATGGCTAATTGTCTATCAAAATTAAAGAGAAAAGAACAAATGATTCGTTATAAGAAGGTGTTAAAAGCTTCAACAAAAGGACATTTCACAAATATAATATCGGCAGCTCAGAGATTGCCCGCGGGGTTGTTCAGGCCCCAGCCCTGCGCAGCTATGAAAAGTGGGGTGCGGGGTGCTATTTGCCTGGCAAGAGCTCATTTCCTCCCAAATGGGTATAATAAAAACCCGAGAGGCGATATTAGTGTAAAGATCGGGATTAGTCCTAATCGGCGCAATGCACGCGGGCTTCAAAGGCGACCCCTACTCTCTCTGCCCGGTCTAGGGGCGGAGGGCGCTTTGCCATCCCCCGAAGACACCACATCCAACTCGCTGCTGCCTCAAGTTCAGGGACAAGAGGGAGCGAGCACGGGTTCGCAGTAGTTTCAACAAAGAAGAGCAGGCTCCGCGGGTTCTGGCTCTTCCCTGCCTTCTCCGGGCTGGAAGAAGACGGTACCGGCTCTCTTGGGGGATCTCCAAAGCTAGGGCACGTGCCTTTCGGTCGCACGGTGCTGGCCTCAGGGGGCGCAGGCTGCTGCAGCCACCCCACCCTTTTAGGCTGGGGAGGACACAATATAAGATGGCCCCCTTCCCCAAGGCGACACCAGATCTAGAGCTCCGGGCATTTTCGTTGTTCAAAGTTAATTAAACCTGAAAGCAACCAAAATGCGCGCGCTAGGCGCACGGAGGCCAATCCCAGACTCGCGCGGTAGCCGGACAGCATCGTCGGAACCCCGGCTCGCTCACTCTGCTATACTAGAGTCGCTGTAAGACACTCTGAGGCTGGGGAATAAAAGCCGAAACCAAATCAGGCAGCAAGAGCAACAAACCGTCTGGAAAATGGACCCACAGAGCCGCAAGAATCTACTTTTTTTTTTTTATCGTTAACAACTTGTGTCCTAAAGAAAGTGCATTGAAGATAATTGAAATGATTACAATTCATTGCTGCCTGACTTTGAATATGAACAGTCACATAATGACATCCCCTGCCGTACAACAACAGTTTAATTTCCATTATCCGACTTCGGGATCCTAGCGCCAGCCGCCGGAGCAACGCGGCTCTAAGTCAGAAATCTTGGCTCCTGCCTGCATTATTCATTTAGGGGACGTGAGGGTTGGATAGGGTGGAAAATGGGTTTGTTCCTTCCTCACCCCAAAACTTGTTCTGAAAATCCCAGGGACTAGGGAGCACAGAAGAGCCGACAGCCGAGACAATCGCTGTCAAGACGCACCTTGCCCGAGGGGGCTGAGGGCGATGGCAAGGTCGTTGTCCCCAGGGGTTCTCAGACCCTCAAGGGACAGGTGTCCCAGCTCCCACCCTAACCCCGCCGGGTCTAGGGAGGGCCTAGGCTGGGACCTTCTCTCCAGGTGGCCCTCTCAGGGATGGGGGCAGGGGACAGCTGCCTTTCTCCCTCTCCCCTTCCTTCCAGCCCCCGTGTCCTTTCCTTCTTTCAGCTTCTGAGTTCTCAGGCTTGCGCTAAGGGCCGGGCAAGGCTGACTCCGGGGGCCCTCTCGAGGATTTGGAAGCTGTTTTGGCCTTGAACTTGCCCCAGCTTTCCCTGCTGACACCCACGCCACACGACACTAGGGAAGGAGAGGAGCGAAGGAAGGTAGGGTCTCTTTGCACCGCGGGGACGCTGGCGCTCACCTTGGGGCGCGGCCTCGGCCAAATCTCTGGGCCAGAACTTGGGAGGGGCCCGTGGTGCTCCGGGCCGAGGCCATCGCAGTGCGCAAGTGTCGCTCAGGCCCGCCGCCCCCTCCCCAGGCATAGGGTCCAGGGGACAGACCCTGAACCCCTCTCCGCGAAACTACCGCCTCTAAAAAAAAAAAAAAAAAAAAGACCATCTGGTAATTGTCTTTCTTTAGATCTTCCCTTAATTATGCTTTTAATTAAAGATGGTTCAAGGCACTGGACCACATGAAGGGCAGTAATTACAAATTACATTACAAACCCGACAGATGTAGCGGGATCTGCTGGGAAAAAGGTACCGGAATAAAAATTTGACTAAACTTTGGGATAAATTAATCGGCGGCTTGGAGAACAGAAGCACAGTTCTGATTGTGTAGGCTCCAGCCAGGATTTAAGTTTTGTGTCATGACTGTTTTCATATTTCTTTGACGTCTATTGATTTGGAGGCAGCTGCACGCCTTTGTCACAGGAGAGAAGAGCAGTCACAATATATTAGCTTGATGGCATAACTCGAACCGGAGAGGCGAGGGGAGCCGGACTGACGGGGGCGCACGTGACCCCGCCCGGGGCCTCCCGGCCCAACCCTTACATTAACTTGTTCTAACAGGAATAATGGAGTATTACTACTAATGCTTGGGCTGAAGGTTCATTTCTGTCTAGAACGCGGGCGGCAGGAGTGGCCCGGCCGCGGCGGGGCAGGCCAAGGTGTCTCCGCGCCCTCTCCCCACCGGCCCGGCGCGGCTCCGCGGCCGGCTGGCCTAGGCCGGGCTCCGTGGCGGTCACACCCGGCTTCCGGACTCCCAGCTCCGCGTCCACGTCGAGGGGCGCCGTGATGGAAGAAGTTCCGCGGCTCCCGGGCCTGGTCCCCGAGGCGCCAGGCCAGGTCCCCATCTCGGCCTCTCTTGGGGTCCTCCCGCAGGCAGGGGTCGGGGCTGGAGGACCCCGGGCGGGAAAGGCGACCGCCTGGCGGGTGCCCGGCCTGACCTGGCGTGCGCGGCCGCCCGCTCGCCCGCCGCGGGCTCGGAGCGTACAGAAGCGTGACGCAGATTGTGAAAACAGAAGGGAGGGAGCTGGGTCATTTCCTTCGCTAATCATCGCCCCCCCGGCTCCTTCCTCCACGCGCACCCCAGCCCCGCCGCCGTCCAGCCCCGAAAACGCTTCCATGCCAGAGTCTGACTCACTTTGAGCCAGTGGCTGCACTTCATGGAAAAAAATATACGTGCCCATCACTCACCCGTCTATTTACAGCGCCGGTGCAGTGTCCGGGGGAGCACGCATGGACAATTAAACACGCCCACTCACGGCTTTCTGTTACCCACTTGCTTTCAAAAATTGATACAACCCTAATTTTGACGCAAAATCCTTCTAATGCACCTTGCCAGAGACGAACGCTCACCGAAAAGGTGTGTTATCCACGCCTGATTTAAAGGAAGAGAGCAGGACTGTCGTTGGAGAAGACCCAGCGGCCTGACACCTTCTCTCCCTGCGGGGGAAGGAAAGTTTTTCTTTTGATTCGTCCTCTCACTATGTTTTTCTTTTCCTTGGCGTTACAGTTTCTGAGAGGAATGTAAATATTTTGACTGGAACTCTGCAGGGGCCTTTTTAAACACCAAGCACAATCATCTGTAGAATACTGTAGTTCATAGTTTCAAAACTTGGGTGTTAGATTCTCTCTTGTTGAGGAAACTCACAGAGCTAGTGGAGACCACTCAACTCCCTGTTTGTATAATGAAATGAAGTATTCCCTAGTGTTTGTTCAGATTTTAAGGACTACCTGTCACTGCTACTTTCCAATTGTTTGCAGGGAAGAAAAATCAGTCTAATAGGACTTTGATAGGGTTGTGGCAAGATCAAATTTCACCTTGCTTCACTCTTATCTCTTTTACCTCTCCTGCTGTAGGACGTGTATGTGATGTGTGCAAAAATAGAAGTGATTTTTGAAAACCTTGAAGACCTGTTTAGCTCTTCTGTGTGTTTGAAGTGGGGATTTCTTTCTTTCTGCTTTAGTATTTGATAAAAAGCATATATGCTGAAACATAATGCAAACTTCAGAGAAGCTAAAATAAGGAGGAAAATAGGACGAAGGAATTTCCCTAGCTTCTGTATGGAGTACAAATAATATAATGAATGTCTTTTCATTCAAAATGAAGCAAAAATTGCCAGGGGGCATAAGGCATCACGTGTTTTTCACATGATGCATTTTCACATGTGTTTTTTCCAAAAAATACATATCAAACATTCCCCAGTATCAATGTATCTGTGATTTTATAGTCTGAAAATATTTCTAAACACAGATATGGTATAAAAAATTGACTTCAGCTCTGTTTTTGTTGTTGTTAAAGTGCTAATATCTTATTCTTAATTTAAAATTTTTTTGGTTTTTTTTTTTTTTGAGGGAGAGGTAATTAGGTTTATTTATCTTGGGGGGAGGTACTGGGAATTGAACCCAGGACCTCATACATGCTAAGCATTCATTCTACCACTTGAGCTATACCCTCCCCTCTTATTCTTGATTTTTAAATATCTGCACTGTTAATGTCAGTTGTAGCCGTTTTAGGGCCTGGATGCTCTAGGAAGACAAGCTATAATGTATTTATTTCTCTGTCTTATTCTCCTATAATTTAATGAATACTTTACATAAAACATTTTGGGCTCCTTAAGTCCTTTCAAAAATCAAATACTTTATGTTCATGAAACATAAAACTGAAAATTTTTGTTTTGTTTATAGCAAATTCATTTAAATGAAATAAAGCATAGTGCTGAGAATTTAATACAGTCTTACACAATGCTGACAAAAGTGCTTGAAAACATAAAAGAGATAATGCTGTTACAACTGCCTATAACGTTGCTTGTGGTCCTAATTTTGTGTGTGTGTATATAAGGAATCTGAGTTTTTCAGCAAATGTTATTCTGTTACTTCATTCTATGTTTTTATAAGAACATTCACCTCTGCTCTGTTTTGCCTTGCCGTCTTCTCATAGCTTATGTGTGCGCTATGAATTTCAATAAATATAGATTACTGCTTAATAGAGTAAAGAATGGCTACTCTATATCTCATTGTTCTCTCTTTACAATCTGCTATAAAAACATTTTTTCTTTACAAATCTCATTGCAGCTACTTCCCCTCAATTCCATGATGAAAGTAAGTGGCAAATGCCATTCAATTTAGTGGCACTCAAGCACAGGGAATATAAAGATTTTGTTCAAAGACCCCTTCAAATCTATTTTTGGACTTGGAAACAGAACTGGGCTGGAGGCAACTTCAGCACACATCTCTGGCTCCATATGAGGCTACTTGAAGCAGGTGGCTTTGGGGTTCATTTTGGAAACAGAAGACACACATGGAAGTATGTGTTCCTTGACAAGCTATAGTGGACTTCTGGAGGAACTTAAAAAAACAAAGAAAGAAACAAACAAAATGCTCTCACTTGCCTATGAGTTTCAGGCAAGGAAGAGTTTCCTCTCATCTTCTTGCCTGCATTACTTTTTCTGTGTTTGGCAGCTGAACCACAGAGCAGCCTGTAACATCTTGCCTTTGGGGACTTCCTGTGGCTTTGCCACATTCCCTGGAGAAGCTCAGAATCCTGGAATCGATGGAGGGATTAAAGAGAGCCACAGCCATCACTCCCCCTCTAATCCATCTGGGGCTGATGCAGTATTGATAACAACCTTTCTGTTGCGTGACAGTTTCAGACCATTCAAATGAGAACAAATAATAGGAATTTGGTAGTGGAGGTGGAGATAAAGTAAGGGCAATTGGTATAGTCTCGTGGGTTGAAACAATTGGTTTCTATTCTGAAATCATGGACCCAAGTACAAAATTAAACACTTCCCAATCATTTCTTTTAGTGATTTCTGTTCTTTTGAATATTGTAGTGCATTTGGATTGGGGCATTGACACATTCATTTACCAAGAAATCTTACATTGTTCTAGGGCAAGACAGTGCCGTTGCTTGAGTTTTGTAGCTTCAGTTTGCTTGGCTCTCCCTGCTTGAAGCTACTATGTTAGGTAATAAGGAAGCCAATTTGCATTAGATAATAAGAATCAGGGACAAGATAGACACAATGCTGATTAAACAAGGACTCATATCCCATTTTGAAAGCTCCCTAATAACCAAAGCCACAATCACATCAGTAGGTCAAGCAAAAATCTGAAGATAAAATCAATGTTAGTTTTCTATCTTGGTGACAGGTGGAGACCCACCAGAATCGTAGCCAATAAACCCTGTTATCAAGTATCTCACTGTCATCTATGAATTCAGTTATACTGTGGGTTAAATTATACCCCCACCTCCATGATGATGTTTATAGCATCCCTCACTTTGACACAGACTTCCACAGAACAATATGCTAACAATTACAGCTGTCTGACAACTCAGTGGTCTGCTTTGTAAAGTAAGGTGTGTGGAGACATTGGGGAACGTTCAGGTGGGACCTGGGATACAGTGAAGGTTAAATCTGCATGAGCCATGGTTGGGAAATTTGACCTATTCCCCAAACCCTCGATATATCCAGCTATATTAGGATCCTTCAATGAGCTTTTATTTATCTGCTGGTTAATACATTAAATAATTTTAATATAACTACTTTTTAAATATGACTATGCATTCACGTGTTTCAGAATTCTAAAGGTTCAAAAAACATTTTGTGCAAATTCTCCTTCTTATTCTGTCACTCAGCCACCCAGTTAACCATTGGAAGCAACCAGTATTACCAGTTACTCAGTATACCTGAGTATAGGGGAGCTTAAAAAGCACAGAGTCCCAGGGCTTACTTAATAAGACTCTTTGGAGAGAAGGGCCTTTCCATCTGTTTTCAAAACCTTTCCAGAGAGTTCTGTTGGGTTGGGCACTATAGTCTTAACTGATTTCTAGACTACCTTCAAACACTGAGATTTTATGGTAACTGTAATAGTACATGATAATGTAATAGCGTTCCTTCCATACATTTCCATAATGTGTGCAAAGTATTTTCTTTTTTTCTTTTTTTGTTTCATATTACAAATAATCTTTATTTCATAAAAAGTAATACCAGAACATTTTTTAGGTGCTGAGTTTTTTTGGACAAAGTCTTTCTTTCTTTTTTTCTTTTAACATTTTTTTTTATTGAGTTATAGTCATTTTACAATGTTGTGTCAAATTCCAGTGTAGAGAACAATTTTTCAGTTATACGTGAACATACATATATTCATTGTCACATTTTATTTTCGCTGTGAGTGCAAAGTATTTTCAAAATAAGTGTGCTTTTTGATTCTCCTTGCAACCCTGTGAAATAAGTATTATTTTCCTGTTTGCTCTCCATTTTACTGGAGATAGAAAGCGAGTCTCAGAGTTTAAGGGACTTAATCAGGGCAACTCAGCTAGGAAATAGCAGAGTCAGGAAGTATGACTTAAGGCCACTCCAGGACCTATAAACACTCTGGTTTTGAGACCATACCCCCAACATCATATCAAACAATAAAATGTGCATTATTTTTTGCTATAAGCTTTTCTGAAAGAATTTTGAATTTTGTTAGGAACATATTATTCATTTTGTTTTCATGATCATATGTAACATATTTGAGTTGCAGCCGGCCTGTTGACATGTTAACATTTTTAGTCATGTAAACACTTATTCGTGCTGACTTTACAGGTTGTTTTTTTTTTCATATTTTAGAGCTGCTAATTTATTAGAGGGAAGGGACTATGTTCAAACACCTTTTAAGTTTATTCCTCTCTCATCTAACAGCCTGTGGTGTGTGTTTCAGGACAGCAGGCAGCTCTGCTTTGTATGATTATTCAGACGTTTAGGATCCTCTATCCCCTAGGACACTGCCTTTGTTTACATGGCTCACAGGTTTCTACAGGTTCTGGCTTATGGGAAGTAAAAAGAGGATACAGGAAGCATCCCATGATCTGTAGGTCTACCTTGGAAGTGGCACACATCCCTTCTTGCATTCCATTGTCCAGAACTTAGTCATGTGTCCACAATAAACTGCAGGCAGAACTGGGAAATGTATCAACCCACGTGCAAAAAAGGAAAGGCTAATGGATTGTGGTGAACTACCAGCGGGATCCACAACAATACACAATACAGTCAGGAAACTGTTAATCCCAATAAGTGACAATGATGTTAGCATGGAAGTTATGAGAAGTGATTGGATTCTGGACATACTTAAAAAATTTTTTTTCCTAATGGATTGGATTGAGTTTTGAGAGAAATAAGAGTCAAGGTTTTAGCCTGAGAAACTGAAAGAATGGATTTGCAATTTGTAGAGAAGAGGAAGACTGGGGCGGCAGTGGTGGGGTTGGGGGTTATGGAGGAAAATAAAGAATTTGGTATAAAATTTGGTATTATCAAAAATAAAGAGTTTGAGATGCCTATTAGATATCCAAGTGGAAATGTCAAATAAGGATTGGATTATGAGTCTGGTGTTCAGGGGATCTGTCCAGGCTGGTGAATTTGGGAATTGTTAACAAAGAGATATTTTTTAAAACTATGAGATTTAATGAAATCAGCCAGGGAGTCAATATAGGCAGAGAAGAAGAGGTCTAAGGATCAAGCTCTGGAGCATATCAGTGTTTAGAGATCTGGGAGTTGAGAAGAAATCAGGAAAGGAATTTAAGAAGAACATCCAGTGAGGCAAGAGGAGAATCAAAAAAGAGTGATACACAGGAGGCCAAGTGGAGAAAGCATGTTAGGAAGGAGAGAGTGGTCAGTTGGCCATCAACTAGAGCATCATATGCTATAAATAGATCAGGTTGGGTGATGACGGAGAATGGACTGTGGGATTTACCAATGTGGAGGTCACTCGGGACCTTGTCATGAACTGTTCGATAGTGTGAACAGTGGGAATAAAATCTTGTTGTAGTGAGATTGCAACATAGTGAGAGAAGAGAACTTTGAGGCGGTGTAAGTACTTCACTGATTTTTGTTGCAAAGGGGAGCAGGGAAATAAGACAGTAGACAGAGGTCAAGATCTGTTAAAGATGGGAGAAAACAATCAACCAGTTTGCATTCTGCTGGGAAATCTTGCATTAAAAGGGAAAAATCAATGATGCAGGGGAGAGAGGGGAGAATTTTCTAAGTGTCCATCAGGAGGCAAGAAGAAATAGGATACAGTGCATAAATGGAGGTGTTGGTCTAGTTGAGAGCATGGATGGTCTAGCCACAAAAATTGAGGAAAGCAGAGCTGATGAGCTCAGATACGGTGGGGTGGATGTGGTGGAGTTGGAGCTGGTTCTCATCTGATTTTCTCAGTGAAACAGGAAGTCAGGTCATCATCTTAGAGTAAGGATGGAGGAGGAGGTATTGTGGGTTTGGGGTGAAAGGAGGAAATCATGAACGTCATCTAGAGAATGGATGTGTGAAGTGGTTGGAGACTTGTGCAAGGTTTCTGGGTATCTCTGGAGGCCCAGTCAGCCTCACTTGTGTATATTTTTCTTCAGAAAGTCAGCTCTGGGGCTGGATTTGGCCATGGTTGGGCTTTTGCAAGGACAATATGAAGAAGGGAGAGAGAGGGGGGCAAGGGCATTACTTATGTGAGCAAGGAGGTGATTCCATGGAATCTAAACTGGGTAGGAAAGGAAATGAAGACCCAAGGGAGTGAAGGACAATGAAGAGGTTGTAGGATTACTGAATTTCAGATCTTAGTGGGTCAATGAATTGTCGAAGTGATGGAGTGGGCTGGAAAGATAGGAACTGATGATTGGAGGTTGGGATGAAATAGAAATGGTGGAAGGGTGAAATTAATGTCAACATCAAGACTATGAGAATGAGTGATTGGAGCAGAAGAGGTCAAGGAACTGAAAGGCCAGGGCACCAGAAGGTTCATGGATATTGAAATTCCCCAAGAATTAGGAGGGGCCGATGTGGGAGAGAAGGATGTTAAGATAGGATCTAAAGTTCTTAAAGAATGAGAGAGAAAGACCTGGGGGTCTAAAGACTTCAGCCAACAGCTCAGGATAGTAGATGCTATAGTGGGATGGCGGGGGTGCAGATCAAAGCTGAGGCATTTTGCAGAGGAGGGAGAAACTAGTGTGAAACAGCCAGAGAACAGGTCCTGAGGTGTGAAGCAGTTACCAACGAGGGAACTGTAGAGGAAGAGCCAAGCGTCAGGAGAAGAAAGTGAAGGGGCCTCTCAGAAAAGCGGCTGGAGGTGGTTGTACCAAGGACAGACCCGAGGGTGTGGTGGGAGGAGATGGAGTCAGATCAGGACACGTACCCACTCACAGCAACCCTGAACCTCCCATATCCTAGTCCCTCTGGAGATGCCAAGACTTTATGCCTTCTAATTTATTCCCTCCCTCCAGGACCCTCCTCCCTTGTTTCTACAGAGCAGTCCTCTCTGGCCATTCCAAATTCTTCCTCTGTCCTCCCTGCCTTCTCTTCCATTCATCTTTCAAATTTTCTGCTTACTTTCTCATTTCTCTCTCCCCCTCTCCCTCCCCAATTTCCTTTCTTCCTTCCCTCTGTCTTTCCTTTCTTCCTCTCTTGCCCTCTCCTTTTGTTCTCCTTTCTTACTTAGAACATAGGGTGTAAAATGGCAGAAAGAGATAAAAAAGAAGATATGACAAGTGGCCCCATCAGCTGTTACACTTGGCAGACATAGGGAGTGATGTCCCCGAGAGGACACGGAGGGAGAGCCTTTGCTGCTTCCTCCTTTGCTCCTGGGTGTTCCTGTTCTACCCAGGTAGACAGAACCAAGAGAGAGAGAACAACACTCTCTCGGGAGTAGATATCAATGGTCAAGTTTGATCTAGTACGTTCAGAACTTACAAGACAACCTCCTCTACACAGAGTGAGGGTCACCTTGAACAGAACGTCAACATGAACTATTAAGTGAACAGACACGTTTGACCCCTTTTAAAAAAATGTGTCATTTAAGACATAACAGTAAACATCATAAGGAAAAACTTCTGAATGAAAACAATACAGAAATTTATAGAGTAGGAAGGGAGTTTCTGTTTCTATTTCAATCCTAACCACATCCTTAAAAATCATAAACTGTTTCAAATTCTTTTCAACATTAAGTAGACATATACATATATCTATATGTTCATTTGTGGAAATAAGGATTCCCTCCTACCCCCAAGGGGCATCATTTAACAGTCAATGTCATAGAATTTCATTTTTAATGGCCACACTTAATATTCCACTGTATGGATAGGACGTATTTTATTTAAATGGTCCCACAGCAATGGACATTTAGATTATTTGGAACTTTTTCCATTATAAGCAATTCTGCAATATACTTCCCTGTACATATATCCTTGTGCTAGAAGTTTGGAAGCTAGACTCCTAGAAACGAAGTTGCTATGGTACACAGCACATGTATTTAAAAAATTGACAGACACTGCCAAATAGTCCTTCTCCCCAAATCATGTACCAATCTACACTCCCACCAGCAGTGTGTGCGCCTCTTTCCCCACGCCCTACCCAGTAATTTGCCTCCTTGTGGAGGTCTGCAAAGAAGCAATCTGTCAGACAGCGGAAGAGGCAAATGAGAATCTGTGTACAATGAATACACCTGACACCTTGTTGAATCCCAGAGCTCTTTCTGCTGATCTGGCTGCCTAAGGGGGGTCCCCCCTCTCTCTTGGCTCCATGGGGAGCCCAGCTGAGGAATGGTTGATGAGGGGCACTGGGGCACTCTCCTTCACTTTGATTTAAAGGCTGCTCCTCAATCCAGTGCTATTCAGGGACGACATGCTCTGATGGCTGATAATATGCTCTATTTGTATTCTAGCTGGGTATAGTATTAGAGCCAAGTGTTTATTCATTTCCATCAGGCAAGGTCTGCAGGCACCGAGTGCTCACCTTGATCTTTTATTGTAATCACAAAATCAAAGCCCCGCTGTCATCTCACAGGCTCACTCAGACTCCCAACTTTAGAAGGTCTATTGGCCTTCAGTCCGAGTGTGTAGGACAGGTGGATGCTTCTCCTACAGGGTTCCCTCCCCATTGCCTTCTCCACTGATTCAAAATAAAGTGCAAAAGAAGAGAAAGCCAGTGCTCGCTGAAGCTTGGGAGTTTTAAAGCACCAATAATTTGCATGAGCATTGATGCCCACTTTTGTTTTTAAGACCACTTAATAGACTTCATTTCTTAAACCAAAACCACAGATTAATCTTTCCAGACTGAGTCTTTGGAAGAGAACACACACAAATTTATTCAGAGGACTTCAAGCAGTAAAAATAATGTGCAGTTCATTTTAATGGGTAATAAAAGGCCTCAAGAAAAATGAATCTTCCCATACACATGGTAGATGCTTTCCAAAGAAGAGTCACTTATTCCCTTACATTTTTTTAGAGAGGAGCTTTTTGGGTTTTGTAAAATTGATATATTGATAATAAATAATCAGATAATGCAGACAAATACAATGAAGAAAGTTTAAAAAATAACATGAAATCCCACAACCCAAAAAGAATCACCTTAACATTTTGGTGAAACACATTTCTAGAAACACTCTGCTTTTACATGGACCATATTCTTGTAAACTGCTTTTTCCGTGATTATTATTGCCATTATTAATTGCCATTTTCTTGGGTATTGTTTCGGACATTGATAAACATTTTGTTTTATGGATGCATTACAATTTACTCAGTTCTCTAATGATTCCATAGCAAGTTATGAGTGTTTATTCCCCCAAATGGTAGAGAACATTAAATGGTAACAATGTTTACTTAATGTTTATCTTTGCTAATTTGATAGGTGAAATGACAGATTTGAATTTGGGTTACTTTTTAAAAATTGAGGTAAAATTGGCAAAAACATTAAATAAGTTTCAAGTGTACAACATTATAATTTGATATTTGTATACACTTCAAAGTGATTATCACCAAAAGTCTAGTAATCTTCCATCACCATATAATTGACCCTCCTTCACTTATTTTACCCACCCCAACTCCCTTCTCCTCTAGTAACTGCCAATCTGTTCTCTGTACCTATGAGATTGTTTTTGTTTTATTTGTTTGCCTTGTTTTTTGGAATCCACATATATCTAAAATCATATAGTATTTGTCTTTCTCCATCTGACTTACTTCACTTAGCATAATTCCCTCAAGGTCCATTTATGTTGTCACAAATGGCAAGATATTCTTCTTTTTTATGGCTATTTAGTATTCCATTTTATATATACCACATCTTCCTTATCCATTCACTCATCAAGGGATATTCAGGTTGTTTCCATATCTTGGCTATTGTAAACAGTGCTGCAGTGAACATAGGGGTGTACATGTCTTTTTGAATTAGTGTTTTTGTATTCTTTGGATACCCAAAAATGGAATAGCTGGATCAATGGTAGTTCTTTTTAAAAGAACTCCATACTGTTTTCTATAATGGCTGCATAAATTTACATTCCTACCAACAGTGTACCAGGGTTCCCTTTTCTCCACTTCCTCTCCAACACTTGTTATCTCTTGTCTTTTTGAAAATAGCCATTCTAACAGTTGTGAGGTGATATTGTATCATAGTTTTGATTTTCATTTTCCTGATGATTAGTGATGTGGCACATCTTTTCACGTGTCTGTTGCCCATCTGAATGTCTTCTTTGGAAAAATGTCTGTTCAGATTCTCTGCCCGTTTTTTTAATTGGGTTATTTATGTTCTTTTGTTGCTGAGTTGAATTTGCATTTCTTTATTAGTAAAGTTTGACACATTTTCATATATTTAATGACAAATTCGTATTCTTTGCTCCTTAAAAAAATGGAGAATTTATTTATCATGAATAGTAACCATTGGTCTGTCTTGTATATGTTGCATATATTTTTCCATTAGTTTTCAATTTTTGTTTTTATTGTAATTAAATTTAATTAATTATATTTTTGCATTTCCCTTTAAAAAGTGAAAAATGCACTTGTAAAGGGGGAATGATACATGTATCATAATGCTATCAAGAGCTTTCACTGAAGGAAACAGTTGCGAAGGGTAGGTGGCATCTTTGATTGAGGATGCAGAAGGAGCTGCTGGGCAGTTAACATGCCAGAGGCTTCGAAGATATTCTAACACTATTTGCTTATGTATTTTCCAAAAGTAAGGAAAGAAAACCCAGTTGGAAAAAATCTGAGTATAACATAAACTTATTTTTCATTACTTTTCTCAGAGTTTCATGAATTGCTCAGACCTCTTAGGACTGGGGTTGTTTTGAAGGAGCGTCTGGGTGGTTATAGCACCAGGGTGGCCAAAACTAAAACATAATTGGATGGGTCTCTTTTACTGTCATTTGGTTTCTTCTTTTCTTTTTCCCTCAGTAGTCTTCATGTCTAAAATCTGCCTAAAGATCAAATGTATGGTCCTTTGTATAAGGAATTGGCCTACAACTAGAGGTTAAAGGCAAGGGACTAAACCAAAAATAAAACAACCTTGGAAAACATCCTAGATTTTGTGTGCTTGCTTTGTAGTACTTAATGGATAGTGGTGGCTGAGTAGGAAATCTTTATTCATTTGGGTTCAAATTACTTTCAAAATTATGGGGGAGATATGTTGCCTACTCAAAAGAATGCTCTGCTTTCAAGGATCTTAACAATTTAATTTTCTAGAAACAAATAAATATTGTGTAAACCTGGGGGGACATTTACTATGGGACAGTGTTCTTAGTGGTTTACAAGAAAATATAGATCTACATGTCATTACATCTATGCTTAATTTGCTTGATATGTTCTGCCTCCCCCGAAATTGTCCCCTTCCTCCCCCTGCCCCAGGCTTGAAAGAACAAACTGAGGAAGTTTTTGAGTGATTTGGGAGTTTTATGTCAGGAGAGGTATGATGCTGTGCATCAATACTTCAGCCTTTCTCAGGAGGGTTGGAATGAACCAGGTGAATATAAGGCACGGCTCACTCTAACTCTATGGGGATCAGTGAAAGGGACTTCTCCTTCAGTCAACAGCAAAGCAGGATTGTGCTCTTAATTATTTTTTAAATTTTTTAAAAATTTTAAAATTTTTACTGAAGTACAGTCAATTTACAATGTTGTGTTAATTTCTGTTATACAGCATAGTGATTCATTTATACATATAATATATTCCTTTTTGTGCTTTTTTTTCTTTTTGGGCTCTTAATTATGAATCTTATTCATTTAAGAAAAAACCTAGTTAAGAAACATTACTTTTATTTTTTAATAAATAATCCATGCACGTGGTGGAAAATTTACAGTGCACCAAATTGCATATACTGAAAGATAAATTTTCTTCCCTTTCCTGGACCACTGAGTTCCCTTCCCAAAAGTATCTAAATAGAGATTTGTGTATCTAAATAGAGATTTTCTATGTACTCACACAATTTGACATGCACACAAACACACATGTTCTCTCTGTACCACTTCCTCATGGAACTGGAAACATACCATAACACTATCTTACACTTAATGCTGTATCTTGGAGATGCATTACTCAATCCACCGTATTGATGTGCCAAGTGTATTTAATCAGTAAAAAATAGTCTTTTGCTATTCCAAACCAAAGTAGCAATAAATGTTCTTAAATATACATCATTTTGCATGAATGTGGGTGTATTTGTTGGACAAATTACCAAGAAATGGAATCGCTAGGTCACAGGACTCAAGCATTTTTTCAGTTTGAAAGCTAATCAGTGTGTGTGTTATTAAGCAGAACTGTTTAGCAGTTCTTATTTAATAAGATCATCCTGCTATATATAAATTAGTGTCTAGGTCAGAAGGGACCTCAAAGGTCCTTTCTGAGAATGTCTCAATTAGGTGCCAACTACAAATCTCTGGAACGTATGAAAAAGGCATGAGTTGGAGATGTGGGACCTACCTGTCGAAAGTAATGTCAAAGTTGACCCGTGGAGCCCTGCAGATCCTAATGGGCAGAATAAGTGACTCTAAAGCGTGACTTACGGGGGCTGTTGGTGTTGCACACTGTAGGTAGTGCTGCCTGCTATTAATTAGGCTGCGCCATATGAAATTTTAGATATTAGAACATTTTTCATCTCCAAAAATTGCAAGTGTTATTTTCATCTCATTAGCAGTTCAACTAACATTAAGTTTATTCATTGGTATCTTAGGGAAAATTCCTTAGGGAACTGGGGAAGGTTTCACGGGGAAGGTTTCACAGGGAAGGTGGACTTCGGAGCCCAGGAAGCAGAGAGATAGGAGCGAGGGTCAGGAAATTGGACAAGAACATCACAAACTGAGGGTATAGAAGACCCCTGGGAATAAGCCTGTATGGAAGGTAAAAGTTTGACTCAGAGGACTGACATCTTGTTTCCGCAAATTTTCACAAACTGAATCAGATGTCTGAGTTCCCTGTGTGAGGCAGAAAACTGCCGTGCAGCAAGAACAACTGGGTCAGGGCAGCGGTGGCTCCCAGCCCCAGATATGTGCATCTGGGTTTGGATTTTAACCTCACGACAGAAGCTGATGGGGATTGAAATTTTGGTCCATTTGGGGATTTGGTACTGAAAACTTCAGTTCAACATTGCGGTCAATATCTGCCCTGCCAGCATAGGCTTGAAAGTGGCCCTGAAGTTCATTATCTTAAATGGTTGCTAAGGGGATGATTGGAGAAGAGTCATCCTGCAGCACTGGGATAAATATATAGCGAGGTCAAGGGTGCTTCCTTTTAAAATTATAGATACACTATAACGTTAGAGAGGGTTTAGAAACAGAGGAGGAACCCCCCCTATAATCACCACCCTAACAAAACAACTCTGAATGTCTTCATAATTCCTCCATTTGCTTTCATATGTCCACACCATTACCATCACAAGCTTCTCTCACTTTACATCTCAGGTTTGTTAATTATTGTTTTAAATGGTTGCATACTAGTCCCTTGAGTGACTGTATTGTAATTTGCCCATTTGGTCCCCCATTCTCAAACATTTCAGGTTACTTCCAATTTCCTGCTATTAGAGAAAAGCACCTTTATAGTCTCTTGGCCTGAAAAAAGGTTTGCCTCTATACTTTAGTTTCTTCCTATTAAAGTAAATGATTCTGGCACATGGCTTCCCTCTGTCAGCAGAGAAATTTATTTCTCTATTTTACTAGTATTAAAGGAGATGATAGGTCTGACAAAGCACTTAAAACAGTGCTTATTCAAATAATGAGGTGCTATATGAATGTGAACTCTTATTATTACTAGTCAATGTCTTTTGTCATTAATGTCAGAAAAAGACCTGCAAATAAAGAAATTATCAGGAAGATATTGGATAGCCCACAGAGACTTAGCTAGGATTAACAAATGGGAAGGAGCCAAGGGGAGGCTGGCAGCAGAACAAGAGCCCACATTGTGCCACAGGACCTGTCCAGTTTTTGGACATCTCTGCTGGTACTGCTGCCACCAGTGCCCCTAGATCTGGTTGCCAGTACTTCCTCCCAGGAAATATTCTTGATAGCCCTTGTGTTTTTGCATTATCTACTTAAGACTGAAAGATCTGGTTGAAGAGACCCAGAGAGCTGACCCTAAGTCACGGGCATCTGCAGTGGGAGGTAGGGCCCTGCCTTCTATCAAGGCCCTGATGATGGAGAGAGTACCCCAAATGGAAGGCCATTTGAGTGCTGGGGAGCCAACTGGAAAATATATTTGCTTGCTCAGAGACTCCTCCTTATCCACAATGTGGCTCAGTCAATAAAGGAGATTTCAACTCAGCTCATTGCTGGAGGGTAGAGATGGGGTCAGGGTGAAAAATAAATGATTCCTTTCTTATGTAAAGTCATTAATAATTAGGAAGTTGAAACCATTCTCAAACATGAACAATTCTGACTTATGTAGCTAGGAATTACATAAATTAAGAGAAATAGATCGCAACAAAATTACAAAATTTACTTAAAATACTCCATTGGTTACTCATTACTTTAGGCTAAAGTTCAAAATCCTTTCCCTGATCTATAAGACTTTGAATGATCTAGTCCCTGCCTTTGTATTAAGATCCCTCTCTCTACTCCTCAAATCCATTTCTTGGCTTTCCTTTTGATCCCTCATTCTTTTCTTGCCATGCTGTCTGTTCCTTCTGCCTGGAAGCAACCCCTCTTGGTCCAAACAGCTCCCACCCCAGCTAACACTATGCTTCTGGTCTCAGCTAAAACATTCTCTGCTGAGAGAAGCCTTCCCTAACCCTCAGAACAGGTTTGCCCCCTGTAATATGCGCCCATAGCAACCTATCCTTTGTATCACTCATTATATCTGTTATACCTGTGAGGCTGTAACTTGGCATCAGTGTGTGAACCTCACTCATTTTAGCCCTGTTTCTCCAGTGCCTAGAACAGTGCCTGGCAGAAAGTAGACACTCAATAAATATATGTAAAATGAACTGAATTGAAAGAATGAATGAATGTAAACTTCATCTATGCTAACTTTAGGCATACCCATAAACATGGAGATTATTTTAAAACTTTTTTATATTTTGAGGGAATTTTAGATTTCCAGAGATAGTAGAGAGTCCTTGTAAACTTTCAACCAGCTTCCTCTAATGTTATACATCTTACATAGCCATGATACACTTATCAAAACTGAGAAATTAACATTGCTACAATTCTAGTAAGCAAACTACAGACTTTATTCAGATTACACCAGTTTTTCCATTAACGTCCTTTTTCTGTTTCAGGATCCAATCCAGAATACCATATTACATTTAATTATAGTGTCTTCTTGGTCTCCTTCTATCTATGACTTTTTTCATCCTCTTTTCTTGTTTCTTATAACCTTGACACTTTTGAGAAGTAGTGGTCAGCTAGTTTGCAGAATGTCCCTCAGTTTGGGTTTATCCAATGCTTTTTCATGATTTCTGTAGTTATGGATTTGGGGGAGGTATATTACAGAGGTACTATACCCTTTTCATCCCATTATATTAGGGAGATACAAATTGTTGATAAGTATTATTACCATAATGTTAATTTGATCACTTAGTTAAGGTGGTGTCTATGTAAAGTTACCATGTAAACTTACAATTTTTTTCTTTCCATTCAATAGAGGTAAGTCATTAATTTGAGCTCACATTCAAGGGGAAGGGAATGAAGTTCTACCTCCTGGAGAAAGAAGAATCAAATAAATTGTGGACACATGTTAAAACCACCACAGTAATTTATTTGAGGGGAGATACTTTGAGTCCATGCTACCATTTAATTTTTTTTCACCCACAAATTTTAGCATTCATCAGGGATCTTGCCTGCCTGGTAGCAACTACCATTGTGATGTTCCTGGATACCTTTTGGTACAAAGAATGCAAATCCTTAAACTCATTTGAAATTTGAAATTTAGTTTTCTAATCAACTGAAGGCATTGCTCCTGCAGCAAAGAGTATTCATCCTAGAGGAATGGGAATGAGAGGTTTATTGAGGTTTTTTTCCCCCTTTTCCTAGCCCTAACTTTGAAGTCAAGCAATAGTCCTTAATTTACAAGAATACGTCTCAATTTTCAGCTCAGATATTTGTTACGAAAATTAAGACAGGAGAGTTATAAGAAACAGAAGAGGTGCTATCAATAAAGTGGGATGATTAAATACTTATGCAGAAATCCATAAGACCCAGAGAAGTTTTTGAGTTTTCAGTCTCACCAGCAAATCTTGTAACTTCTGGAGTCTTAGATGTTGTTTAAAATACAAAGTCCTTACCCCTCACTTATTTTCTCAGTGGCAGCAGGAAGCACATTTCACAGTTGATTCTCCCAAAAGAGACCAGGATGGTGCAAGAAGGGAGGGGCAGAAACTGTATAAATGGCAAAGCTCCTACAAAGAGGAGAGGTTGGTATTATTATTATTGTTCCAACTGCTCAGTACAAAAAAGCAAAAACTTGGCAACACCCTATTGCCTTGTTTCTTGGAACAAAAGTGGAGAATAACTTTGTCTCCATCTGCTAGGGACACCGAAAACAGGCCGGCTCTTTACTGAGTGTGTAATCTCCGTGGGAAGTGGGATAGAACGAGGTGGAAGCCACACCAGAAAGAATCCTGAGTTCCACGTTTTAACAAACAACAGGGGCTCTGGAAGAGCTTCAAAATCAAGAGAAGAAAACCACAGTGGTATCTGAACACTGAATTGGGATTATTAAGTATTCAGAGGATGAAAACCATGCCGATAGGAAACCATTCAAAGGATCAGGAGAAAGGTTATTCTGTGACTAAAACTATTTTTTTTTAAAGAAATCTTTTCATAACAAATACCTCCTAACAGTACCGTGGAACCTTGACTCTTGACTCTGGGCTACACCTTGTGTTCCAGATGACTTGTAAAGCAATGATTTATTGGTCCCAGAGCCAGTGAGCTTGGGAGCAGTTCAATAAGACAGTGTGGTCTATGGGTCCTGAATCATTATTCTACCTGGCAACCTTGTGACAGCTGCTGAATCTTGGAGGGGGCCAGGAGGAAATGATGTTGATTTATAGAGGGAGTGGAATTGTTTGTCAATGAAAATATAACTGTGCTTCTTCCAGGCTCATACATCTATAGGAAACCAGGTCAGCCTGTACTGACAATTTAACATAAACCAAAATTTGGACAAGGGAGCACTGCCTTGCATTTTCTTAAGACCATGTACTTTTTATTAAAGCTTTCACCATAGTTCTATTAATATATTTTCTATAAGATAATTGGTGCAAACTTTATTGTCAAAGTTTATAATCTTCTCCGTAATATTAGTAAAGTAAAATTGATTATGTGTGTGATGCACAGTGTTCATGCCTTTAAAAGAATAGTTTTGCATGTTGTGAATAATCACAATACCTGCAATGTCATGTGACACACATAGTTTCATTTGCTCTTTGTAACAACAGCATATTTAAGCACAGCTTGAAAGATGAGGAAACTGAGACTCAGAGGCTTTAAGTAATTTGGGTAAAGTTAACCAGATGATAACAGAGCCAGTAGCCGAAGACAGCAACATGGCCCCCGGCCCAGTCTTTCCACTGCACCGGCCCCTCTGGATAGAGCATCTTGTGCTGCTAGCCTCCAGTGGTCCACTGAACGGTAAAAGAAGTACATGCTTTGCGGAGTTCAGCAGGATCAGTCAAAAGCAATTCTATTTTCTCTACATTAAGCATCAAAAAATTAAAAGTCATCCAGGCTTGAATCTCAGATAGACTGGTAATCAGCTGTGACTGCTCTTAGGTAGAGCCCCCAGGAAGACGCTCTCAGCTCTGGGTGACAGACACATGACTAGTCCAACCTCATAAAAATAATTCCGCCCAGGACCAGAGATGGGGTTGCTCAGAGAAAGTAGGGACGCTGCTCCAATGGACTCCAGACTCCAGAGGTTCAAAGCCAGGGCAGGAAGAGCCTTGTGTGGGGCACAGAACCTTGGGAGGAGATTTAAACCAGCAGAGAATGTAATTACCCGAGTAGGAAGTGGGCTGCAATTTACCTTCTCCAAGGGTGCACAGTCTTTGGTTACTAAAAAGGCATTTGCTTTCAGTACAATAAATGGAGTTCAGTGCAATACATGGATTATCTCAGCCTTGTCGTGGATTTTAAAATCCAAATGTTGCAACTTAGACTACAATATTTTTCAATCCTACTATTAGGGATATACGTATGGACTATATATTAATAGTTTTATATGCGGTAAGTTAATGTTGGATGGAATACGTGATCAAGGCACCAATTTTATTCGACTTAAGCCTGATGTCTGAAGTTGATTGTCGGAGAAATAATGACAAGATTTCAGCAATTCCAACAGGATACAACCTTTATTAAAACTAAGATTTGGTGGATAGAGTGAATAATATAATCAAACCCTAGTAATTATTTCTATCCACATGTTCAATAGTTGTCATACTGGGTCTTCCAAGTATTTCCAAACGTACGAAAGAACTTGTGTTTATTGAAGGCCTTTACTGAAGATGAATCCAGATACTGATAAGGCACATGCCTTGTTAAAAATGTGAATATTTAATATTCCACATTACTAAATAAACTAGGCCTCAGGGGTCAGCTAAGTGAGTCCCAGGGGCCTGGGCATTAATCCCAGGGCCTAAAAGTCACCTTGCGCCATGTGTCTAGATCTTTGTTCGTGGCACCTGGTTTGAGATTCCTTCCCGTCATGGAGCTGCCAGTCCCTCAGCGGTTGCCAAGGGACAACCTGAGTGCTGGTCCTGGGCTGGCTCACTCCCTGACTAGGCTGCTGTGGGAAGCAGAAGAGCAGACCAGGGCTAACCCCTCTGTTAAGATTCATGGGGCGTTCGGGCTCCCCTTTCCCCAAGGGGCTTGGAACCAGTCACCTCCCTTTTGAGTCCTTGCTTTCTCCTCCTGCACCAAGCAGTCATTTCAATACTTAAGAATGAAAGAAGTTACTGGAGGAAAATGTGACATTGAATCTTTCTGGGAAATCAGAGTAGTTCTAAAGCAAATCAGAGGATAAGAAGATAATTTCAATATAAAGGGAGAATGCATCCTACAGTATTCATGATATTTCTCTCAGAGCATTTCTTTGAGTTCTCATCACCAGGATTTACTGAACGTTTGTGGTCAGCCCTAAGTGAGGTGCCGGGTGGGCCTTGGGACCTCCCCTCAACACTGCGGCCTGTGAACTGCTTGCTGACTGGCAGTACAGGGACATTTGTGCAGACTTGCATGGTTCCCTGTAGCGTGAGCTCACTCACGTCACCAGCTTCTTCTAAAATGTCATTCAGGTCAAACACAACTCACACTTCTGGCCTGGGTGCATTTGGAACAAGGGGAAAATGTACTCAAATGTAGAGCCTCTCATTAAACACAATATTATGGTGGAAACTCCATAAAAATTCATTTTCAACAAGGTTTTATGTTTAAGTTTTTTTTTTTTCTTTCCTGCTTTCTAAGACTTGCCCAAATGAATTTTGGAAAACTTGGAGAGATTTTTGCCCATCACCCTACTATAGTAGAACATCATTTTCCTCCTCGTTTTTTGCAGATAATGACAGACAGCTAGCTGGGTTTCCAATCGGCTCTGATTCTGCATTTTCTGCAGCATAAAGAAAAACATCTCATTCCTTTTATAGAAATGCAGTCCCCTGAGGTTGGCCCTTAAAAGCTGTTTTGATCCATGCGTGTTGTCGCTGCCAAATTCTCCAACTCCCAAAGTACCATTATGCATTTTCTCTAGGACAGGGAATCTTAGGATCCTTCTGACCCCATAGTAAAGCCACTTATTTCTCCCTGAGATGGAAGATTCATTTTTCCCTTGTTTCTCCTTGGCAATTATGTCTATTACTACCCACAGTCTGCCCAATCATTTTTGATAACATCCTGTGATCACAGCCAATTGGCTCATGTTGAAAGTTGAAGGAAACTTAACCATGCACAGAAATACCACCCTTGGATTAAAGCAGGCCAGCTTTCAGTGGGCTTGTGCTTAAGAGATTTTTGATGAGGAAGGGTGGATGTTGACCTGACACTAACATTCAGTTAAAAAAAAAAAAAGTCAGTGCTCAAAATAGGGCTGAGTACCATATGGTAGTTCCTTACGGCAGATCAAAGGACAGATCTGCCTGCAAATGAGGTCAAAGAATGTCTTGTTGATTTTCAAATATTGTCCCAATTATTACACTCGGCAGAATTTCAGAAGACAAAGAACTAGAGAATCTTAATAATGATGCTGCTGATAATAATAGTAACAGTAGTAGTATTAGCCACCTGCTTATTTAGCTGAGTCATTTGCATGTCTTAGCTCACTTTAGTCTTTCCATAAACCTTTCCTAGGGAGGCTACGTGATTTTCTTGAGGTCACCCAGCTAGTAAGCAGCAGAGTGAAGATGTGAACTTGGATCTGAATGCCCAGGTTATTTTATGCCCACCACTAGGCTTGGCATTTGTGGAGAATATGAGAGAAGCACAAACACTTGTTTTTGCTCACTTGAGTTAACAGTCTGGCTTGGCATAGATAATACACCAGGAATTCTTATAGAGCAATGAACAGTCGTATACAATGAAACGCCCTCAGTACTTAATCCTCTCTTACTAGTTAATAGTTTTTTTCGTATTAGTCTGTGTTCAAATTACTAGTGTAGTTTCCATCTCCCAGTTGGATCCATGCCAGGAGACATACGCACCCAGAGGAGCTCAGAGATGATAGGGGAGGAATATGTTTGAAGCCTGAAGCCACTGCTAATTAGCTGTGGAACCTCTGGCACATCGCTTACTCTCTCAGTCTGTTTCCTCCTCTAAAACATGTGAATGTTTTCATTCCTACCTCAAAAGAATGTTGGCCAAAAAAGTGAAATAGTGTGAGAAAAATGGTTTGTGCACAATAAGGTCTCCTGCAACAACAACAAAAACAACATCAGGGGTGATACGAGGCTCAGGAACGGCGCTATTAAAACCCAAGTCCACTGCAAATAAGAGGCATCCTACCACCACCGCTTGTTTTCAGTACAAATCTTTTTTTCAGGCTAATTTTTGGACCAGTGACCCTGCCTATTATCTCAACTCCTGTAAGTCTGTATGTCTCCTTGGACAACACTAAACAGATTATAGTCCATTATAGGTTGTTACAAGACATTGGGTATAATTCCCTGTGCCAAACAGTAGGTGCTTGTTGGGTTTTTAGCTCTCCTCGATGTCAATTATAATGACTTGTGCACATCAATTCACATGCAGTGAGTGATTTTTATGAACAGTGTGCTTTTCTGTTTAAGGGCCTCTTTCTCAAATATCTTTGCCATGAAGGTGCCACAGTGAGTAAATTCCACCATTTTCATGTTTTTGGATAAATACTCTTCTGTTTAGATATTCTTTTAAAAATGGATTTAGTCCTCTAAGGACCAACACATGAAGATGCCATTAATCATCCATACTTTAGAGCGAATTAATCTAATCTATCAGGTAATTTAGAAACAGGAAATGAGCAGACAGCAGGAAAGGCCTGGGGGACAAGAAGGTGCTGAGAGTTAGGGGAGGAGAGTGAGAAGGAGCAGGCTCTGAGGAGCATAAGCTTTCTCATTCTGGTCAGAGCCAGGGCTGCACATTCGATATGCACAGAAAATATTCTCTTATTTTGCAGATCTGGTCATTGTGGTAGAAAACAACCCACAGATTTGGGAGATGATATGATACAGAGGTTTAAATCGTAGGCTCCATAATTAGCTAGGTCTAGGTTTGAGTTTCAGCTCTGTCATTAGCTAGCTGGATGACATTAGGCAAATAACTGTACCTCTCTGATCCTCAGTTTCCTCACCTATGAAATAAGGATGCTGATGGGACCTACACACAAAATTTCAGTGAGAATTTAAAGAGATAGCGTGGGTATGTGTTTAGCACAGAACTACTGTTGTTGCTATTAATGTTATGTCAGGCTAATGGGAAGAATTGTCTCATTGTGGTAGGATGAACCCCATTACAATCACAGGATAAAAACCACAGGGGTCAGCCTACACTGACAGTTTTAGAGGTGGTACATTTCCTTAGAAATCTTAAGTCACTAAAGTATTTTTTTAAATAAACTTTTTATTTTGGAATAATTTCAAATTTACAGCAAAGTTGTCAAGGTAGTACAGAGAGTTCCCATATACCTTTCACTAGTGTCTTCTAACGTTAACATACTGAAAATATACTTTTAAATGTGTTTAGGTATATAACAAAATTCTCACCACTCTAACAGATCTAGTTCTTTTCTTTTGTCCATGTCCCCTCCCAGTTTTTGTTTACTGACACCTAGTGTGGTGGATGCACTGATTGTTCTCATGTCTTCACTACCAATAGTATTTTCAACATCTACACCCTTGCCATGGCCTCATAAAATAAGTGTGAATATATATTTGAACTATCTACAAGGGATATCGAGTACGGTTCTGGTATTATTTTCTTTTCATTGATTCTTTTATTTAAAGCATTCGTTCTCAGTCCTGGCTACACATAGATCATCTGAAGCCAAGATCTCACCCACAGAAATAACAATTTAAACACCTGGGTTGGTGTCCAGTCACCAGTTTGTTTTAAGTCCCTAAGGTAGTTGTGATGTGCAGCCATGTTTGAGAACCACTGTTTTAGAGTATACTTTGAAATTGTAAATGTGTAGTTTCACATGCAGTTTCTTTCTGCATCAGGTTGTTTCAATGAGCCCATCCATTTCCGCATGCAGTGCTGATGGCCCTATCATCACAAAGACTGGTAACTGTAATATCACCTGCACACACGAAGCCTTCAAGCAATGCTGCAAAAGTTGAAAAACAGGAAATACAGTCCCTTGGGAAACTGACACCCTCCTGGAAGAAGAGGGAATTATAGGATGAAAAAGGAGCTCAGTAATGCACACACGTGGGTACATTTATTTTATAAACGATCACTTATACTATTATAAGTGTTGTAATTCAGTGTAGTCAATGTTGTCTTCACTTCCTGATTCACCTATGCGCTCTGGCTTTCAACTTCCTTGAGGAAATACTTCTGAGGGAAACAAAGGGCAGTTGATTGTCTTAGTCATGCAGAGAAACCTCTCACCTGCTCAGACACCTGCCCAGGTGAGAGGATGTGGTTTAGAAAAAGAACTAGTGAATAAGGTCATGCGCTGACTTTCTGCAGCATGTGAGAGCAGCCCATGAAAAGAATCATAGGAATGTGTGCACATGTGTCGAATCGCTGGCTTGTTGGAATCTGATCTTTCCTTTTTTAACTAGGAGCTAACAGGAGGTTGGCTCATTTGGGTTTTTGACTTTCCTCATTTCACATCTCCTACCTTTTTTCCTTCAGGCTTTTCCAGGCTTGAATTTCCAGGCGATACTTCGCCTTTGTTCGGGGTCACCCTTCTCCATCCTTATTCCCTTACTATTGGTGTCACCAGGAGTCAGTCCAGCTCTGCCTTTGACCAGTTCTGTTTCGCTCTCTGAGCCTAAAGTTTCTCACCTCATTTTCCAGATCTGTAAGGTGGAACTCATGCTACCTGCCCATATCATAAAATTATTAGGAGGATTAAATGAATGTCCGTGAAAGGGCTTTGAAAGTATAAATTTATTCCCAGTCTGGACTGTTTACCCGCCAAGCCTATGGAAAGGATGGGAAGCTGTTAAAATATTAAATCTTAATCTTTATTCTGTGCTTTTGAAATGAACAGAGACTTCAGGTGACATAACAAAGAACAATTTTATGTCAATATTGAAAAGACTGATATGCCCAAGCTTATTTTAAACATTACAGAGAAGATCATGAACCAAATGTGAAATTTTAAAATTTCTAGAATATGGATGTTTTCTTCATTCAGAATTTGATGATTGTTTCAGAATTGGTGTGAAAATAAAGTTCCTATGAACACACTGATTTTCAAATATAGGCTAATAAGAACAAGAGAATAAACTCTGGCACTAATTTCGGCATTCTTTACCATATCCCCAACTTGTCTATTATGTAAGGTGTTATGATTTTTAGAGGTGTTTGTAAAAGGCACAAGCTGAGAGCACCAACATAAAGCATTTTTGAATGTTCAAATGCTATTGGCAAAGGTCGACTAGCACCAGTCCCCTTCCTGTCTTCCGCTAAGCTTCTTTGGGCCGAGTTCCTTCAAGGTCACTTTGTAGTACAGGCAAGATATGCCTGGTAATAGTAGGTAATGCTTATTGAATACTTATCATATTCTAGCCACTTTGTCATTTTATGTCATTCCATCCTTATAATAAGACCACAAGGCAAATGTGACAGGCTGAAAAGTGAACCTGTGAATGTTCCCCCATGTAGCATAAAAGGGTCTTAGCAGATAAGAAAGTTATCTAGGTTGGCCCTGTATTAGAGACTATGGAGGCTGAAAAGTCCCATGACCTGCAGTCTGCAAGCTGAAGTCCCAGGCAAGGAGGTCGTGTAGTTCAGTCCAAGTCTGAAAGCCTGAGAACCAGGAGAACCAATGGTGTCAACCCCAGTTGGAGGGCCAGAAAAGGTGAGATGGGATGTCCTAGCTCAGGCACTGAGGCAGGAAGAAAGGGGGAAATTCCTCCTTCCTTCACCTTTTGGCCTATTCAGGCCCTCAGTGAATTAGATGATGTCTATCTGTATTGAGAGGGCAGTTTACATCCCTAAGTCCACAAGTTCAAATGCTAGTCTCATCCAGAACTATCTGGGAGTGATGTGTCATCTGGATCCCTGATGCCAGTCAATTGACACATAAAATTAATCATCACTGGCCCTGAATGTAGACACATGCATTCTTATAAGAGGGTAATAGAGGAGCAATTGATACACAGGAGAGGAGAAGGTGATGTGACCAAGGAGGCAGGGATTGGAGTGATGAGGCCACAAGCCAAGGAATGCCAGGAGCCACCAGATGCTCAAAAGGGGAAGGACCAGATTTTCCTTTACAGCCTCTGGAGGGAATATGGCCCTGCAGACACCTTGATTTTAGCCTGGTGAGAAGACATTGGTCTTCTAGTCTCCAGAATTGTGGGAATAAATTTCTGTTGTTTTAAACCACCAAGTTTGTAAACAAACAAACAAACAAACTTGTCTTGGTTTCTTGTGGCCATAGGATACTAATACAGCAGATATTAATATCATCATACCCATGTGCAAATGGGGAAGCCAAATTTGGGGAAAGCCAAGAAACTAGACCAAAGTCACAAATAGCAGATTCAGGATTTGAACCCTGGAAATCAAGCTCCAGAGTCAGCACATTTAACCAGCGACCCCATGACAGTCCATAATAGCTCCGGTGAGTGCTCGTCCAACGTGTGGCTCCTGCTAGGACCATGCACAGTATTATCACTCTTTCCAAACAGTGGTTTTTGAAGACCTTGGGATACAGAAAGTTTCTGCATTTCTGCTTTGAAACCACTCAGTGTTTGGGCACTGGAGAAATGCAACCACTACCCCCTTCCCTACCCACTTCTTAGTTTCCAGCAAAGTCTTTCAAGCTCTTACACACATTTAGGTTGAGGAGAATTTGTTAAGTGAGACATTGGATCCTGAACTGGCAGAAATTCACATCTCTGGTTACACCATTGGATTCGATGACAGTTTATTGTTGAGTCCTGTAATTAGTGATACTTGAGGGCCTGAATCTCCTGGCCTAAGCTATACCACACCAGGTTCTCCTTAGGTGAGAGGGAGAGCAACTGGCCCATGCAAACAGACCTGTGTATTACGTGCGGCAGGTATATCTGTGTGTTCTGTACGCATACCCGTATTTATAGACACACGCACTGCGGCTCACAAAGCAAGAGCCAAATAATAAGTAGTAGTGTGTGTTTAGTGATTAGCACCTCCTGAGCACATCTTATGTCCCAGCGTCTTTGCACACATTTGATTCTCACAATAATCTTGTGAAGTAGTTACTGTCTCTTTTTTTTGAGATTTGAAACTTCCCAAGATCACCAGAGGAGGGGATATTTAAAATCAGGTTTGTCTTGCAAACCGTATGCTTCCAGTGACTGAACTTTTCTGCCTTTCTATTTTGCTTCCTTACAAGATGTTTATTAGGGGTTCCATGCATGTGTGTGTGTGTGTGTGTGTGTGTGCGTGTGTAAGGGGTGGGGGAGACTGTTGTGTGATTACTATGAAGAAATGAAAGGCAGAAATTCTGGTTTCTCATCATGATTTGGTGGAAAACTTTGACATGTTGCTTGATATACTCTATGTTTTCAAGAAGTGGGTAATACAGTGTCAGTCTCAAAAACAAAGATTTCTTGAGATCAGTTGTGATTCCAATCAATGAAAATGTACCTAGTTAAAACTTAGGAGAGATTTCTCAGTTTCTTTGCCAAGAAAGAAAATAAAGCATTTCCCCATCATGAATACCGAATGTGAAATTGTCTTAGAAATGATTCTTTGGGTGTGAGGAATAGACACCCACTAAACCAGTTGAAACACAGAAGATGTATGAGGAAACACAGGTGTTTACCTGAGCCCAGAACGATGCAGTGGGCTATCAGGAGAAAACGCATCCACTGTACCCCCAACTCTTAGAATAATTCCCAGTTCAAATAAATAATTGCTAAACGGAAGAATGAATGAGGCTCTAAATTTCTGGGGGATAGAATCCGATTTGCTTAGCTTGGGTCCTATCAGTTTTGGCCTGGGGGCAGGATTATATGGGGCCCTGGTGGAAGGAGGGCATATATAGAGTGCTCAGAGAGGGAGGAGTGCGGATGGAGACGACACCCCAAAATACGCCTTTTAAAGAAGTATTGAGTACCTCATCTTGAGGGAGCTGCTGAGCCTCCTTGTCAAGTGTCACAACATGGCCCTGTTAGGGAAAGCAACTATAAAATTGGGAAAGGTAGAGGCGGTTGAACAGAAAAATCATTTTGATCGTATTTTATTTTTATACTTTTTTACTTTAGAACATTAGAACAATGGAAATATTCTGATATTATGATGGAAATACTTCCTGATGTATGGAACTGACCAACCCTGTTAAAAGCTGTTTCGTCTGCCATTCCGTAGGGAGAGAGTTGTTGAGGTACCACTTTACAAGGTGAAGACTGAAGTGAGGGTCAGTGTTTGGGGCAGAAAAACCTGATGGATAAACTGCAGACTTTGGCCAGAACTTTAGAAACCACCTGACTCTGGCCCTGCTTGGGGGAAAAGCCCAGCTTCTAAGAGCATAAAGAGACCCTTCCCGGTTGGGCCACTGTCCACCTTCCTGGCTCACCTGTCTTTGTCCACCCTGCCCCCCATCCTCAGCATGTCCACCATTGCTCAAGCCACACTAAAGTCTCCTCTTTCCCCAAACCTGCCTGCTCTTTCACACCCCAGTGCCTTATCTCAAGATTTTCCCCGCGCGTGGATGTCCTTTTTCTTATCCTTTGGGTGAATGCCTACTTACCTTCACACTTAGTCAGCCATAAAGTCTCCGACCTTCTCCCTGCCTCCTCCAGTCCCCTCACTCCTTATATTCTCTTCTTTACTATAGAAAGAGAGAACTACATTTCCAGAAACTCTTGCAGTAAGCTAAAGTATGCGACCAAGTTTCCATCAGTGGCTTTACTCACCTGACATATGGAGGTAGCTGTGAGCAAAAAAGATGGAGGCTACATTTGGGAAGGCCGTCCTGGTGAGCATGATGGTGGAAGCATCTGGCTCTTCTGGGGGCAGCATTGCTGTGTTCAGTCTCTGGCATCATAGGGGGTGTGGAAGCGAGGAAACCTCTAGAACTGTCCTGTGGCGTGGATAGTAAGGTGCTTTTTTCTGGATGTATAGCATCCAAGCCTGACCCTCCCAGACATTCTGTCATCTGCGCAATATCCTCTAGCAAACTGCTTTCTGCTTTAACTGTGGAGGATTCTTTTGTTGGCAAAAGAAACCCCTTACTATTACTGCACCCCAGCACAGATTCTAGATGTGAATAAGCCTCGGGTTGCCAGTGCCTTAGGTGTGGTAAGTACTCAATAAACAGATGAATGGGAGAGTGGATGGATGTGTCTCAAAAGGAGATGCCTCATTCCCTAGGTTCCAGGGTAGGTATGGGAAAGCTCTTGATGAAAGTAACATGAATTGAATTTGAAGAGACAGAGCTGAGTGGTAAGGGCATGAGGAAACCAGGAGGAAGCTGAGGGAAAGCAGCTTTCGCTCCTGCCAGACGGAGCACAGGAGCAGCTTTCGTTTGGAGCAAGGTCATGCTGTGCCTACACACACCATATCGATTCGCTATCTCCAGCAGAAAAATACCTGGTTAATTTCAAAGGCAACGGCTAACCCCGATGCTCGATGGTGTGCTGACTAAATACGCAGTGGGCTGACAGAACCTTATTGAATGGCTGGGTTGGTGGCCCATCAATATACAGTCCCAGAGACCCAGCCAAGTAGAAGAGTGTGAATTGGAGATGAGACTGGGTCTGAGGAGTGCACGAGGGCTGAGCAAGTCTTGAGGTGATGGGAGGAAATGAAGGGAAATGTGGCTTTCACATTGTGGTGTGTTTTCTGTGTGTGTGTGTGTGTGTGTGTGTGTGTGTTATGTGTGGCAAAGAGATTGATTGTCAGTATTATTGTACATTGTAGCTAATATATGCATAGATGGAGCCATCACCACTGTATTTTATGACAGTAGTCACCGAATTCTCTGGTCCACCCACCCCCAGTCCTCAGATGGATCTCAGGAGAGACAGGCCAAATGGAGGATAGTGGGGAGTCCCTGGGCACCAATGGTCAGTGGGATGGCTCAGATCCCTTGTGCCCGCTATCAACTACTTCTGTCTATAATCCTTCACTCAGGACTTAACTTCTCAAAGGGCATTTTTGAGAGTAAATTGCTCTCACCCTGGAAAAATACCTAATCTTAACAAAAGCTGAGGAATGGGAGGATTTCACCTGACGGTGCAATTCAGAGGAAGCAGTTGCTTTATGAGATCGGTCTGCAGGTGACAGGACCCCCAGGAGCAGGTCAGGACACCAGGGAACAGAGTCTAGCCCTTAGAAGAAGGGAGCTGGGCCCTAGTCCCATGTGGATTCAGGCTGAGGGTCTCAGTCTCTGGCAGAAATCAAAATGACTGGTAGGTAACCCCAAGACTCAAGGCCCCTCAGCTGGTTCCTTGTACACAGGAACTGATAGCTAGATTTGGGGAGTGGTTAAGAGTTCCAGAGTGAGGCACTGGGAGGAGGCCATGGGTCTCACCTGGGGAAGACGAAGGAGGAGGGAGTAAGGCGAGAATTGGCATGGGTCATAAACGGCTGCTCCAGGAGGGCTCAGCTGCGGCCTCAGCCAGCACGTGCCTCCCCTGTGGAGCCCTGTGGGCCAATTTTGCAACTTGGGGTTTGATCCAGACTGTTCATTTAGAGGTCCATGTACTTTCAGGGGCTTGTAAACTTCTTAAATTGTGGCAAAACTTTGTTTGCCAGGGAAGTTGCAGAGGCCCAGCTGGTTACCCTGTAATGGAGGCTCCGCAGCTTTGCTGCCCATCTTCATGGCTTGCTTGCCTGTGCTCATGTGTGCGTGCATGCGTGTGTGTGTGTGTGTGTGTTTCTGCAATCCATTTCTTTTCCCCGGAGACCGCACCTTCTCCACAGTAGGTGCTGATTTCCCTGATTTCAGTCATCTTCTCTGGGCCATAGGTGCTTTCTTTGTTTCAGCCCCTGCCGATTTGCCTCTGTGCGCATCCAGGCTCTCGCTGACAGCTTCCACCACGTCTGCACACGGTCCGCACTTCTGCTGCTCCATGGTTCATTCCCAACTCCTGACTGTCTTCTCCATGGGGGGACTGTTCATTTCACTGCAGAAACCCTCTTGTGCAGGAGGGAAATGAACTGGCTTCTTGGCATAGAGCTGCTAAAAAGACCCACGTTCTTCCTTTTAGGATGGAAAACACATTTATTTCCTTGTATCTCATCTCGATTCCTAGGCCCTGATTACATAGGGTTGCCAGATTTAGCCGATAAAAATACAGGACACCCCATTAAATCTGAATATTTAGGACATACATCAAAAATTGTTTTTTGTTTACCTAAATTTAAAATATAACTGAGTATCCCACATTTTATCCGGCAATTCATATACCTGCAGCAAAGCAGTTGAATTTTAAGGTAGTCAAAAGAATACGGGAACATTGAGTTTTACACACACACACACACACTCACACACACACACACACACACACACACACACACACACACACACAATGAGCCTGAACGTACTAGGGCAAAGACTGCTATTTGTCATCCAACATCCTTTTTCCTCTTTCTTTTAGTAATAGAACGTCTGAATTTATTTGAGCACAGGAAGAGAGAAAGGAGTATGTTACTCAGCCTTTCTCACAGTGATAAGTTGCCAGAGGGATAGGAGTGGAAGTGATGTGCACAACTTCAGGGTCATGTCTTTAAGGGAAAGGGGCATGCTCTCCACTCCCCTTTCTCTCTCACTGCCTGGAACATAGGTGTGGTGGCAGGAGCTAGGGCAGCTATCTTAGGATATGAGTTAGAAGCTATGTGTTGAGTTTGGGAGAGCAACTAAATAGAAGGAATCCTAACATCATACTGGTCCTGCCTGCTTACATCCAGACTGTTAGGTGTGAGAGCAATAATCCAACCTTTAAAAGCCACTATTAATTTGGCATTTGTAGGAGCAGCCTAACTGACATTCTAACTATCACAAGTATCGTTATTAATTTTGAGGACACAATTAATAATTCCAGGAGACCAGATTTGAGAAGTGTTCTGCAGGCAGCCACGTTTTCATGTGTCCAGATTTTCCCTGCCGCTTGTTCCAGAGCAGCCATCAGAGACTGACCTGGGGAGCGTGTTAAAATTCACATTCCATGGCTCCACCCTCTGGGATGCCAAACTAGTAAGTCTGGCATGAGCCAGGAAACTAGCGTTTGCAAAATATCCCAGGACCCTCTGATGCAGGCAGTTTGGGGGGCATATGTTGAGAACCACTATGCTTGGAGCCCTCCACAGTGCTGGGCTTCTGGGAAATACTTTAGTGAATTAACTCGGGGAGCTTCTTAATTGCTTCAAATGCTGTTGATGGTGGTATTTAACAATCTAGAAACAGTGCCTTAGAAATGAATACTTAGCAATATTTGATGGGACACTCAGTGAGATGCAGACATTTAGAAAGTTACGAAGCTTTACTCCATATGGCCTGTAAATTCCACATATATGCACTAATTCGGTAGCAAGACATAATTAAACTATTTGGAGTGATGATTGAAAAATAAATATTTTAAGGGGCAAGGCGGGCAAAATTTAAACACTCCACTCCTCATGCTCATTTCTTTAGTTTCCAATGTTGACTGAGGAGTCGGGGTAATTACAAGTGTTAATAATGCTTGATAATTATATATTTGCCTGGGTTTACATTGGACATGAAATGCGGGAACTCATTTTGTAAGCAAACCCTCATGGATGTCCTTCCGCAGAGAGGCCTTCGAGAATGAATTTCATCTCACAACGAAGCAACAACCAAAGCTAATTGTGACACGAACCACAGGAGGAGAACAATTAGGGATAAACTTTCAGCCCAAGTGACTGAGATGGGGTCTGGAGAGAGGATAAAAATGCCAACTAGCCAGGTAAGTAGCAGACATTTTTTGAGCATCTCTGTCTGTGCAAGGGCCCTATGCAAGGCACTGTGGGGGACGAGGAGGGGGAGGAAAGGGCAGAGAGATGTTTAAGATGCAGGATCTTATAATGTACCTGGGAGGCATGTCATGTCTGACAGGAAAGTGCCACGCTAAGCAGTGTGGGATTAGTGCCAAATCAGTACATTTGGAACTCCCTGATGGAGACATTGGAGAGGGTGGGGACAGCCAGAAGCTTCTTCAGGCAGGCAGCACACAGATGCCAGTCAACAAATATGACCCTTTCTGGGTGTTAGAGATACAGGAATGATCAAGACAGAGTCCCTCTAGTCAAGGGGCTCCCACTCTAGTGGAGGGAGGTACATCATAAATGATCTTAGAGTACTATTATTAGATGGAAATATAGACTTATTAATCCATGTTTATTATTTATTAAAAATATATAATTGATAAATAAGTTAGATATTCTCTGACACCAATAAGAGATGTGGAGAAGCTACGGTAAGATAAAGTGGTAACGGTGGGCAGAGCTGGGTGTGGGCGGGGTGGCGGGGTGGTAGTCCAGGAGGCTCTCTGAAGAGGGGATGTCTGCATCCAGCCCTGAAGGAAGAAAGGGTGGCGGCATGTGGAGAGCTGTGAGGAGCAGGACCAGCAAGCAACCCTGGGTGGGATGGAGAGGGCTTGTTTGAAGGACCGGAGGAGAAGGTCTGCAGTGGCTGTGGTGGGAGCTGGTAAGGGAGGGAGCGTGGGTGGAGATGAGGCTGGGTAAACAGGGCTTTGACGCTGGGGAAGGGAGTTTAGGTTTTGTTCTAAGGATGAAGCCTATGGTTGAGTCTTGGGAGAGAAGTGACAGGTTATCATTTATGTGTTTTTTAAAAACCACTCTGGGGGCAGTACAGGGTGGCAGGGTAGACACTGGGGCACAGGCCCAGAGCTGGGAGGGGCTCTTTTGTGGTCCAGGTTGCCCCACTGCCCTGGGCCTGGAAGGATGTGACTGGAAGAGGCAGGGAGGGGCCCAGCCAGCGCAGGAGCTGGGAAAGGAGGAGCGGGCAGGCAGCGGTGGCGGTGGCTGTGGAGGGGTGGCCACGAAGGCAAGGCCAGTGCCGTCAGGCTCCTTTGGCAAGGTGCTCTCCAGCCTGGTGTGAGTCTAACGTGAGTGGCCGATGTCCTCAGACCTCTGTGGGGACGCGGTCAGCACTGCAGGTCCAGGGCACAGAGGGGCGCAGGGGAGCAAAGCCAGCCGGTAGAGGGCCCGGGAGGTGCGGGCGGGACAGGAGGCGCTCTTCCTCTTTCAGCACCTCCGCGTGCCGGGCAGGCCCTGCTGCAGAGTCCTGGCCCTCACACAGCCCCATGGCCAGGGGCCAAGCGAGGGGGACACCCACCGCCACGCTCCTAACCAGCAGCCCAGTCTCCATGCTGGTCCGCAGTTCCCCACCCCCCGCATCCACTCCTCCACCGCTGCTGTTTTCCCCACACTTCTCTTTCTGACACTCTTTTCGCTGTCCTCCTCACCACAAATATATTTTTAAAAAGTGAACTCTTCAATATTGAAAGCAACCATGAAAAATTAAAAATAAAATGAGATGTTTGTCTTTGGGGCACATCTATCCTCTAGGCAGGGGAGAGGCATTTCCACACACGTCCACTGAGTTTTGCACACATTAGCCCATGAGCCCTCACAAGGCTAGGCGGGGTCTCCATTTTGGAAGGCGTTGAGTGACTTGCTCAGCAGCATACAGCTAATGGGTAGAAATTGTCCTGGGTCCCACATTAACACCTCTGCTGGGTTTTGGCCTTCCCTCAGCAGTCCATGGGCGCTTTCCCAAGATGTCTCCTTGCCTTTCTTGTTGCCTATAACACTGGCTACAAAACTTAACCCTTTAGCCCTACTCCTACCTGAGTTGTGCCACAGGGACATGTGTCTCTGTCCTTCTGGTCCCTCCAGCCTGAAAATGGGAAATAACTATGGCTCCCAGTGCCTTCCTGCCTTCCACATGTTCTGGCCTTCAGCTTCTCTGACATGTTCAAGGACAAACCAAGGGGTTCCACACTTTGTTCCTGTGAGAGCACAGGATCACCTACACACATACCTACATACATACATACAGGATTTAATTCTACAGAATTAAAAACAAATAAACATGTGGTCAAACAAACCAACCATTCCGGTCTGTTGGAACTGCTGCATTATAAGTAACTCCAAACCGAGCTGTGTGAAGTAACAGCCATGTGGTTATGCTTGTGGTCTCTGTGGTTCAAGAGTTTGGACAGGGCACAGGAGGGGAGAGTGTATTTACTCTCTAATTATCTGGGGCGTCAGCGGAGAAGACTTGAATGACTGGAGGTAACTCGAACAGCTGGGGACTGAAGTCACCTGGCACCTGGGCTGGGCTCAGCTGTTGGCCAGCGTATGTTACCCCTGGCCACTCCATGTGGCCTGGGCTTCCTCACAACATGGCATCTTACTTGCACATCCAAGTCTCCAAAAACAAATGTTCTGGGGCACAAGATGCGAGCGGCGTGGCCGCTTGTGACCCAGACTCAGACACAGTGTCACATGTGACATACTCTGATGTTTCAAAGAGTCTCAGGTTGCCCAGGTTCAAGGAGAAGTGACATAGACTCCACATTTCAATAGAAAAAAAAAATCTGTGGATGTATTTTAAATCAGACATCCAAGTAAATAAAAAAAAATTTTTTTTAACTCTATAATTTTTTAATTCCTCTGGAAAGTCTCCAAAGCCTGGACAGCATTTCCTAATCTTTCCCACACAAAGACCTTGCCTACTTAAAACAAAGCAGAAATCCCCTAAAGAAAATACCTCTTGTCTTTGTAAGAATAGCACACACTCATAGCAGATATTTGAGTACAGCTCAACACAAAGAACTGAGCATGGTATAAGTAATACAAAATATTCTTGAGATAACCACTAATTTTTGAAGAATATCCTTTCAGATATTTGTCTATGCATATACTCACGTAAATATGTGAGTATTTATATAAATTCCATTTATATAAAAGATCATATCATTGAGCTCTTTTGCAGTGTATTCTCTTTTTTCCACTCAAGATGATGTTTATTTTTCTATGTTGCATCAGAAACTTGGTTTCTTAGCCAGAAGCTATTGGCCATTTCTTCCTTCCTCAAAGGATCTCTGTTTTAATTCAGGCATCCATCCTTCTTTTGAGCGGCAACTTGTTTCTGGGAAGACAGACTCAGTCTCCAATCTCCAGGGTAAAAGATGATTTGGGCTTAGCTAACGTAGCAGTTCATTCTCCTGGCTGGTGACTAGAATAACAATGGAATGTGACAGAACTCTGGCTAAAATGAAGGCGAGACTGGTGGCAGGTTTTGGGGAATGGGTTTCCCTGATGATACAAAAAGACACTTTGGAACACCCTCAGCTTCTGCCATGGATGGTCGTTCCTACTTGGGGTGCCTAAAACTACAGCAGCTTCAGTGGTTTGTTTTTGTTTTTGTTTTTTAGATGATAAATTACTTACGGATTAAATGGTTTGAGTTTCGTCTTTCTGTGACTTATAGCTAAAAGCATGTCCACAAATAAAGCTACATAATTACTTTGAATAGCTGCCTAGTCTATAGTGTGGGTATACCGGAACTAACCCCGGAAAATTCCCAACTGTTTGACATCTAGGATATTTTCTAAAAAAAATGTTTTTTTACCACAATAAACAGCACTGATGAGTACCAGTACTTCCATTAATTCAATCTTTCATGTACTGCATGGTGTGTTGCTTACCTGCCATCCTCTGAAAATAAGCCTCCGACCCACAAGGTTGGTCCCACTGAGGCACAGTTTCTTAAATCTGACTGTTTTGTCAAAGATGAAAGTATGTGGCCTCCAGTCATCACCATTTTTTCTTCCTCTAGTGGAAAAGGCATGGACTTTGCAAGAAGACAGAAATGGTTAGAAACCTCTGCCACTTCTTACCTGGACAATCTCATGAGCTCTGGCTTCCATGCTCTGTAAAATGAGAACAGAAATACCAGCTTCCAAAGTGGGTTGTCAGGCTAAAATGGGATGACGCATATGAAGCACCCAGTCTGGAGCCTGACACAGGGTAAGTGCTGAAATGGTCATTGTTTTTACATTTTGTTATTTACCGTTTGGGGGAACGCGTGTGGAAAAACAGGAATAGGGGTATTGCTCTCAAAATGTGGCAGTGAGATGCTGTTCACTTTCTTCCCAGAAGGGCCAAGACTTCCTGCTAATCTTTTAAAATTTTTTATTTGAAATAACTCTAGATTTACAGAAGAGTGGAAAAGATAGCATGAAGAGTTCCGTATGCCCTTCACCCAGCTTCCCTTAATGTTGCCATCTTACATAACATGGCACACTTACCAAAACTGACAAATTACCATTGGAAATATCATCAAGAAAACTACGGACTTTATTTGGATTTAGCCAGTTTTTCCACTAATCTGACTTTTTCTGTTCCAGGTTACAATCCAGGATACCGTTGTTTCATTAGGTCCTGCTGTTTTTAACAGACTCAAAGCCTTGGAGGGCTGAGCTGAACACACTTCTGCTGGGAAAATATCCAGACCTAGCATTTATTGGGTGCTTACGATTTGCCATTCTCATTGCACTACGGAATAGATAGTCCTGCCCTCATTTTACAAATGGAGACACTGAGACTCAGAAATTGAGAGCCTCCATCAAGGTCACTCAGAGGCACAGCTACCGTGTTAAACCAGGCAGCCTGGTTCCTGCATAGCTGCCCTTCCCAGAAGATGCACTCCCCTGGCCAAAGCCAGTCCTCCACGTGTGGCCGGGAGCACAGAGGGGATCCCGGGGCAGGGTCTTAAATTGAGCCCTTCCTGACCACGCCATCTCGCTCGGGTTACCTCCTGGCCCAGGCCCTCCACACCCCTTTCTCCCACTCTTACCACTTCCGCTCTGGCTCTCAGTGAAGCTGCTGCCTGTCAATCGTACCACCGTGCTCTTCGCAAAGGCGCCTCCTGGTGTTTGCGTTCGAATGGGGACCGGGGCCTGAAGTCAGACAATGAGGCTCATGGGGAGCAGGGCGAATTTGGGCCGAAGGTGGTCCTGCAGCCCCTTCTACGCAGCCACTGTGAAGGCACCAAGGCAGTTCTCTTGCTCAGAAGGCTTGCTTCTCCACTTGCAATATCACAGACAGCACCCTTCTCCTCATTCTGCAGGGATTGCCCCTGCCCCTGGGGACAGGAAAGGGATCCCCTTTTGGCACAGCCTGGGATCTTCCTGGATTTCCTAGCCAAGAGGGCCACAGGCAGCTGGGACTTCAGCTGACTCTCTGTGCTCCCAGCAGCATCACCACCGCCACGCCCTCGGTGGGCTTCTAACGACCCACTGTGTGTGCTAGATTTCTCCTTGCAGCAACGCAGCCGGGAGCCACAAACATCAATTCTTTGAATACAAAAATGGGGGCTTGAGCTACCCTGCTGGTAAATGGCAGAGCTTGGACCCAAACCTCAACCTGGCTGGCTCCAAAGTTGATAATCCTTCCACTACACCAGATGTTCCAAGACGATTATTCTTGAAACAGGGCCATTGCCAAAATCAGCCTCGGGGGCCCGGTGCTGGGAGGGCCCTGTGCTGTCCCAGACCAGGCAACGTGCAGATCCCGGGCTCTGGAGGATCAGGCTGGTGACAAAGCCCCTTTCTAAGGCACCTGTCTGCAGGCGGAACAGGGCTCTCTGCCCGGCAGACAGGAGGGCGCGGGTGAGGGCCTGCATCCTGCCCGGGAGCTGACATTTCCTCCTTCAGGTGACACAGTTTAAAGAACGCCTGGTAGAGAACTTTGTCTCTATCTATCTGGCAAATTTGGCCTCGCTGGGTGGAGCAACTTTAATCCCTCTGTTTACATTAAGAGAGCGGGGCGAAACAAGCACTGAATTTAGCTGGAGCCACGTTTCAGCCGCAGGTCTGCCCTCAGTCCGGACACAGAAACCAGTTTTGAGGGGAAATAATCAACGCATTTACTCACCCCAGAGTCACCGACAAGCCATGTGCACCCCTCTGGATCATGGGTGGCCCTGAGACACCAGACGGGCCCTGGAAATCTTTACTGAGGAGCATGAGTAGGACAGCCAAGCTGCGTACTGGGCACCAAGCACTTCACGTGCACCGCCTTGGTTAATCCTGCAAACAGCAGGGAGGGAGGAGTAATGATTATCTCCACTTTATAGGTGAGGAAACTAAACCACAGAGAGCTTCAATATACTGCTTAAGTTCGCAGGGCCATTCAGCAACAGAACAGGGAGTTGAACCCAGACAGCCTGGGTGCAGGTAATCATTATTCTGTGTATCTTTGACCAACATAGACCGAGGTCTGGAGGGAAGTAGACCAAAGAGTGTATGCTGGCTGTCTCCAGGTGACTTTCTTGCACTTTTTTATTTGGCTTTCTTAATTTTCTACCAAAATATTTGTTTAGTGGGAACAGGCAAAACAATGAAAAGAATTATATTAGAAAAAAAGAGAAGGTTCTTAGTGAGTGCACATTGTCCAGGGCTCTGTCCCAGGGGTGTTCGCAGAAAATCAGTTTGGAGGGACCACCATGACTTGAGTGGACAGATGGCAGACAAACCATTGCTACAACACAAGGGGATTGCCTATTTACTTGTGTACTGATTCAATTATTCATTTACTCCTTCAAAAAAGTATGGTGTTCCTGCTCTGTCCAGGCACTGTGATGGGTGTGGGGGATGCAGTTATGCCTAAAACAAGGTCACTGCCCTGGGTGGGGGGGATCCTAATCCCAGGGTTGGGGTGGGGACATTGTGCTTTCAATTGAACACCCTGTAACACCTTAAGGCACAAAGGAGTTTGCAAGTCTATCCCCTCCACCAGAGTTTGCATCCTTGAGCGCAGAGACTGGTACAAATACCTGCCACATATTCCAAGCACCCATTCATTCATGCATTTTTTACATCACTACGTGGTGGTTGAGCATACAGGGTGTGCATCAAAGGAACAACCCACAAGGTCATTTCTCCAGGTTGAGGGAGGCAGAGAAGAGGGTGGTTGGAAAAATCACCACAGAGACTTGAGCAGAGGCTTAAGAATTGAGGAAGTTTTTGCCAGGTGAAGAAGGTACTTTCTGGTAGAAGGAACAGCGTATGAAAAATGACAGTGGTGTGAAGCTGCCAGTGTGAGAAACTGCTGGCAGTTCACTGTGGTTGGATCACAGAGCATGTGTGGGAGGGAGTGCAGATTCAGGGAAGGATAGGACAGGAGGGGTGTGCAGGACCCAGACCCCGGTGGCCTTTGTCATGCTGAGGAGCTGGGACTTAAGTGTGGTTAAGTTACAAGGAGAAAGATCAAAGGATGGAGTGGGGGGTACATGTGCAGACGGGGGCTGGGGCATATGAAGCTTTCTCCTCCTCCTCTACCTCCTCCTCTTTCTGTTTCATAAGCCTGCTCCTCCCCTTTTATACAGGAGTGAAAGGGTAGGAAACTAATATCTTTCAGCAACTACTATATGCACCCTGTGGTGAGTGGTTTGCCGCCTTTAATCCTCACTCTGGCGCATATCACCAGCCCCATTTTCCAGATGAGGAAACTGAGGCTCAGAGCGGTTAAGTGGCAGAGCTGAGGTTGGCACTGACATGACTTCAGTTCCAAGAGCGGTGCTCTGTGCACTGGACCAGACTGAACAACTTAAAGTGGAAAGAAGCTTTTATCTCTGCGAAGTGTTTCATGTACCTAGGCTCATTTGATTCTTACCGTGACATTGAGTGGTAAATTGGGCAAGTATCATCATTCTCATTTTCAGGAGGAAAATTGAGTCAGAGAGGTTCATTGACTACGTGACAGTGATCTGAGAGTTTCAGGATTAGAGACATCCAAAGCACAGAACACATACCCATCTGAAAACCACACACGGAAACAAAAATAACCCGGAGACGGTTCTCAGTGCAAAGGGGCAGTTGTGGACATGCCACATGCGCGCATGAGATCCTTCCAGTGTGGAGGTTTGCAGCTGGAACAGCCGGAGGGGCCAATCCAAGTGGCTGAGCTAATCCCTTCCTCTGCCTTCTGCCTGCTTCCTCCGTCACCTCCAGGGCCCCTCCTGAGGGGACATCTGCGGACTCTCCACGGAATCCCTCATTTAGCTCCTGGGACCCAGCACAAGCCTGGGTGCAGAATGTTGGTGCAGTTTTGACAAGATGCTCACAGAGGTTCAGTGACTAGTTTTAATTAGGCCATCTTTGTTTACGTTTGATGTTTATCAGCTAATTGGCATGGCAAGGTGTGAGTCACACAGCTTTCCCCTGGCATGGAATCAGTTTGTCAGAGAAAAAACCAGGAGAACAAATGATCCCAATTATGAGAGAACCCACCGGGCTAATTATCGTCCCACTAAGGACAGAACCTCCCCCTCCTGCTGCTGCAGCGGCTGCGGGTGCACCAAGCACCCTGGGACCTCCCCCCCCACCCCCTTTCCTCAGCCTCGGAACTCCGGAAGCCCGCAATCTAGGCCCCCAGCTCTCTGCCTGGAGATTTGCTTTCTTGAATACAAAACCCACATGTCCCCTCAGCTCAGCCACATCAGGGCTGCATCCCTGCTTTGGTCCAAGGTCATTCTCCCCACAGCCTCTTCCATCAGTGGTAACTCATGTATGCTGTGCTTTGCCTGTGTGCCGGGCACTGTTGAAAGCACTTTATGATTCTTCCCCCCCAATAATATAATCAGTCAGGTCCTACTATTATCTCCATTTTACAGATGAAGAAACTGAGGCAGACAGAGATTAAATAACCTGTTCAAGGACAAGCAACAGAACTGGGATTTGAACCCACGTGATGTCACCACAGCACCTGTGCCTGACCACCTGCGATTCATGAACGATCAGAAAGCCCCCAAATCAATCAATTCGGATACTCCAGGCAGACTTCTCCCCCTAACTACATGGGTACAACCGCCTTCTAGAACAGTGCTCTCCAGAACTTTCTGCAGTGATGCAAATGCTTTCGTGCTCTGTCCAGTGCAGTAACCACTAAGCCACATGAGGCTGCTGAGAATGTGAAATGTGGCTATTGGGCCTGAGAAAGTGAATTTTCAATTTTATTTCATCTTAATTTCAATTGAAAGAGCCCCTTGTGGCTGGTGGCTGCCGTGCTGGGTAGCACAGTTCTGGCTGGTCAGCCCTTATTCCTCAAAGGCAGCAGTTCCCAAATCCACCCTGTATTTGTCACCTCACCCCCGCCCCAGCCCCTCCTGCAGCTTTCTGGCCTCCTGGTGAGCTTTTTTTTTTTTTTTTATTGAGTTATAATCAGTTTACAATGTTGTGTCAATTTCCAGTGTAGAGCACACTTTTTCAGTTCTACATAAACATGCATATATTCATTGTTGCATTCTTTTTCACCGCGAGCTACCACAAGATCTTGTATGTATTTCCCTGTGCTATACAGTATAATCTTGTTTATCTAGTCTACATATGCCTGTCAGAATCTACAAATTTCGAACCCCCAGTCTGTCCCTTCCCATCCCTCTCCCCTCTGGCAATCGCAAGCTTGTATTCTATGTCTGTGAGCCGGTGAGCTTTCTTGATGCAGACAGAAGGACACAGGTCTCTTCCCTTTCTGCTTTCTCCCCCTTCTGTTCTCTAAGCCCCCTCCAGCCCAGGGGCTCGCGTGGAGGAATGCGGCTTGGCTGCCCTTGAGTTGAATGATGATCGTGGACCTTTGGAATGTCCACAAAGCCCCACACCCTCGGCCTCCCCAGTCTCCCTCCTTCGCCGGGGTAACAGATGGCCCCAGCTTTCACCAGCCGGGCCTGAGCACATTGTCACTCCCAGCTGAAAGTGAAATATTCAGTGGCATTTAAATTAAATAGACTCTAATGCTTCAGTAATATTAATTACGTTTTCATTCATCCCTGGCCTAATAAATCAATGCGTAAAGAGGGGATGTTCGGGAGGCTGGCAGCCGAGTGGGGCCACTGGGCCTTTGTGTGAGCCCGCACACAATGCCCCCATTCTTACCGCGCTGCGCTCGCCCCTGCAAACATCTGTGCTCAGCCCCTCTTGAGGAGGAGCCAAAGGGGTAACATTTACACTCTGCTCATCCAATTTGTCCCGGCACCAGGGCCTGAGTCAACGGGAGATATGACGGCCACTCTGAAAATAACATGCAGGACTGGGATGCGTGTGTGTTTGGAGCTGGGATGTTTGCAAAATCTCTGGGGCAGAAGGTTAGGGGACTGATGGAAAGAGAAGTATGGTGCTGAGACTTCTAGCTGCAGGGAGGAAGAAAGGAAGGGAGGGAGGAAGGAAGGAAGGAAGCAAGAAAGGAAGGAAGGAAGGAAGGAAGCCAAAGAGGGGAAAATGACAGCTACTGTAGAATGAGTGCTTGTTATGTGCCGGGAACTGTGCTAAGCACTTTTATGGGCATTCTCTAATTTATTTCTTAACGTAATCTGTGACATGAAAATAGCAACTATTATTGGCCCATTTTACAGATGAGAAACTTATTTATGGTTCAGAGAAATTGTGAAACTTACTATGGTTTCAGCTCATGTCTTTCTGACTCCAAAGTCCACAATCTTCATCTCTAAGATCTACTTCTACCAGAAGAACATACATAGAAAGGAAGAGGCTGCTAGGGGTGTGTTTTAGGTGGAGGGCAAGAGGCCAACATTTGAGAAGTTTGCAACACTCCCCTTGGTTTCTGAGGGGTTTTGCCTTTGGGGAGGTCCGCCCCCACCGAGCGGCGCTCCCACCCCACTCCGGGGCTATACATATGTAAAAGACGCCAATAAAACAGTCGAGAGAGCCTGCTCTCCTAAATCTTCAGGGGACAAAACCTCCCACTTGTGATGCTTCAAAGCTGCCCAGAGCTACCAGTTTACCCCCAGAAGTCCCGATTCAATGCCTCTGATTGGAAAATAAATAGCCTTGCACATAAAAACCGCAGGCCAATTGTGAGCCCAGGGAATGGGAAAGTGCCCGGTGTGGACCACTGTGCACCAGCCCAGGGCCTGGCTCTCCCCAGGCAGCCGCTCCTTAAGGAGATGAGTGGGAGCTGGGGTGAGGGCCTGGGTGGAAAGGGGGATTTCAGAAATGGCTCCTTGGAAAGATGTTTTAAAAACTGAAGTATCCTTGACATATAACATATTAGTTTCAAATGTACGATATAACGATTCATAATGATATATTATATATATATAGTGAAATGATTTTTTAAAACCCGGATTTTAAAAAAAATGTTAAATTCTATCATTTATTGTAGAAAATACATACAAGCAGAAGCAAGGGAACACATCACATGGGTCCTCCTGCCCAATTCTGAATGATTAGTTTTGCAAATTATGGACGAAATCTGGTTTATTGAATCAATCTCCACTGTTCGATATGTGGCTTGTTTCCTTTTTTTCCCCATCTCACAAACTGTGCTATAATGAATTTCCTTGTGACTAAATTGGGGTGCACCCACATTCCTGGTAAATATCTTGGAATACATTCCTCGAAGAGAAATTACTAAGTCAAAGTGAATATACATGCTTATTTTGAGGGGCAGGAATCTTGAGTGTCTATTAGGACTTTTGAAAAAATGATTTGGAAAGCCAAGTGTCAACCCCAGATCCAATTCCTACCCAACGGAAATATCCTCACCCTCCAACATTTAAGCTTGATACTTAAGGCAGGTCTGATTGTGCAAATCCAAGCTTTGGAATCTTCTAGTCGTCTCGTTGGTGAGTATGGCTCAGCACCTGCAGCTCCAGGATGACAGCAGCAGGGCCTGAAACTTGCCCCCATTAGTGTCCTACAGGAAACAGCTGAATAGAGTTCTGGCCTGTGGTCTCTGGAGTCAGCCTAGATTCAACATCAGCTCCACCTCTGATGGGCTGTGTGCCCGCAGGGAAATCACCCAACCTCTCTGAATCTCAGTTCCTCATCTGCAAATTAGTGGGTGATGCTTGTGCCTGTCTTATTCCTGTGAAGATTTTATATGTAAAATACTTAGCACAATGCCTGATACATGGTAAATGTTCATCCAGCATTTGCTACTGTACTGTTATTATACTGACCCGTTAATGTGCTAGTCAAACAAACTCTTAGTTATTCAAGTCTTAGGTTTTTCTTGGAAGTAGCAAGAAAGACCAAAAATTATACTCTATTTAATGTAATGCTTACATTACACAGAAGGTGATTTAATTCCACCTAACATCCACCGAGGCCCAGCTGCGAGCTGGACACTGATGTTATGCTGCTATGAGGGAAGCGGAGATGAAGGTGCCTCCAGGAGCTCACTGGCTAGTCGTGAAGCTGGAAACATACATCAGTAACTCAGCTCCAAGGCTGCGTGCTGCCAGCGACTGAAAGAGAGGTGCAACAGTCTGTGTGGAGCAGGCGTCTTAAGCAGCATCGTAGGGGAGGAGGGATTTGAGGTGCGGCTCAGGGAGGTCCAGTGACTCGTCCAAAGTCACAGAGTTACGAAGATGCCAAGCTGGGATTAGACTTAGGTTAGTCTGGTTAAAGAATTCCTGTTTGTTTATTCCATACTAATAAGCAAATAAAGAGTAAAGCCGCTCTAAAGTAGACTGAGGCTGCCCAACAGTTTGCGGTGATGTCAGAAATGTTCTGTACCCCGCTGTCCAACGTGGCAACCCCTCGCCGCATGCGGCTCCTTAGTGCTTGGAAAGTAGCTAGTTTGAATGAATCCAACATTCATTTATGATTTTTTACATTTTATTTAAATGTGGCTAGCGGCTGCTGTGTTGCACAGTGCAACTCTAAGAAAACTGATTTAAAGAGAAGGGGTAATGTTGAAAATCAAAGTTTTCGGTGACTAGGAAAGTGAACGATTTTAAAAAGTTAAAAAGGGAAAGGAAATCAGGCTCTAATTCGAAAGGAACTGTTAATAATAATTAGAAAAAAATAGTTTTCATGGAAGCCAAATATTTCCCCCCGCTTGGAGCAACGCATCCATTTGGTTGATGTGCTCTGACCATGCCATCTTTGTGGCTCTTTGTCAAACGGCTTGGGGCCAAGCCAAAGCCCATGGGGAGGGCTCCCTTTGGCAAATGTATTCCCCCTTCTTCTCTGTTTTGTATTTGGCATTAAACCGAGTAACTGTCTCATGCTGAAACCACCACACGTATCTAATTCCCATTTTGTTCTCTGTCAGATTCAGGCAGAGAGCTGATAGAGTAGCTGATGCTTTCAGGTCAGAGAAAACTTCCTCTCTGAAGTTTTTAGTGGTTGGAACTGTGCAAAGGCACACCAGGCAACCTCAAGGGGAGGTGAGTCTCCCATCAGGAGGAGTGTTCAAGCAAGTGAACAATCCTGAGTATGTTGTAACAAGGTTGTGTATGTCAGGTGGGAGTGGAGAGGTAGTTGGAATAAAAGGCCCTGTATGTTATTTCTAACTCCCAAAGTCAGGCTCTTTGTAAAGCAGGCATCTTTGCTGTATAGAAATCTTCACCTATCCACATACCATTGTCAAGTTCAGACTGGGAACCCCCTGAGGTCAGGGCTGTGTTCCTGGGCCAGGCATGGTACTTGGCACATGGAGGGTGTTCAGAAAATCCTGATCTTTGCTGTTGAAAGATCATTCAGATCTTGATGTCTTAACCTAAACAAATAGCAGTCTTCATTCGCTTTGGTGAGAGTAAATGCACTAAGTAAGTTGAGTGCAAATTTGAGTTAATCTCCATAAAGATCAAACAATCATCCTATGTAAATTTATTAAGTACCTCTCATGTGCCCAGCCCTGTGAGACAAAAGGGAGGGAGGATGCTCACAATTTGGGCTATGGGCTGAGGACTGTGGTAGTGATTTGCATACATTTGGTAGTACAATATCCACAAGCTTAGAAGAGGGATTAATGTACCCATTTTATAGATAAGGAAGTTGAGGCTTGACAAGAAAGTAATCCAAAATCACATAGATAATAAGTGGCTGAAGGAACAGTCAACAGCCTTGAGTCCTAGCCTTATGGGGCACGTGACAGAACTTATCGGGAGGGATCACTGTTGGTGAGGACAGGAGACTGGAGAGACATCTTGGGCAATATGATAACATCTCAACCCTGAGGAGGTGGGGAGATGTCTTCTGCCTCATTGCCAGAGAAACCACCATGTCCTGGTGGCTCACAATGATTTAGGACCACAGCAGATAACGTCGTCTTTTCATTTCACCCTTCCCACCCTAATTCTTAAAAGCCCTTACCTGACAATGGGAACCCATTAGCTTGGTGTCTTTAAACTTCTAAAGAATCACTTCAAATTCAAGACCCTTTTTTTCAGCTCTCTCTCATTGACCAGTTTTCAAAGCCCCACTTAATACGTATTAACCAAGACTCTTGTGAGTGGCAGAAACCCCATTCAAAGTACTTTAATGACAAAAGAGGCTCATGGTGCTGAAAAGGCAAGACTTCAGGTGCAGCTGACATAGGTGCTCAGACGATGGTGTTAGAAAAGTCTCTCCCGTATCTTTTGGCTCCTCTTCCTTATGTTTTGGCTCCATTATCGGGCATGGCCCCCAGGCACCCCAGGTTTGCTTTCAATCTGCTTAGCATCTTCAGCAGAGGCCATGCTACTTTCTTGCAAGAGTTCTAGAATCGAAAGAAATGTAGTGCAATAAATAGTGTTGAAACTGTGAACTACTTTGAGCTAGAGGTTTGTGCTGGATCTGACAGATGTCAAGGACTGCTGTGTTTCCCTTGAAATTTTAAAACATCCCGAGGCAGCCCTGAGGGTTCTCTGTGGCACCCCAGGGCGCTTCCGTGTGCAGCTTGGGACAGAAGGTTGTTGGGCTGCCTTCTCCCTGTTTGTCCTGCTACTTCCCTCTCTTTCCGAATCCCTGGCCTCATCGCTTCCTGTTAGAGAGTAGCATTTGGAGTTCCGTCTTTGGCTTTTATAAACATATCACTTGAAGTAGGTTACTTATTCTTTCTAATCCTTAGTTTTCTCTATGGTAAGTGGTAATTACAATATCTACTTAGTAGGGCCATTGTCAAGATTAAATGAGATTCTATATTTAATGTGCTGAGCACGGCACCTGGAAGATATTCAATGTTCAGAGCTGGAACTATTCTTCTTCTTATTATTGTTACTACTATTAATACATGGGGCAGATGTATTAGTCAGCATTTGGTTCATCTGTGAATGACAGAAAACACAAAATAAGTGGCTTAAATAAAAGTTTACTTTACTCTCATGCAAAAGTCCAGGAAGATATTCCAGGTCTGGTGTGATGCTACTCAGTGCCAGGGATTCAGACTCTCTCTGTCTTATTTATCTACTGTGCATATCTCCATTTCCAGGGCCACCTCATGGCCCAAGATGGCTGCTCTAGAGACAGTCATCAAATCCCATTCCAGCCAGAAGGAAGAAGGAAACAGAAGTTCATGCTCTCTTTCTTCCTGGAAGTTACATACCCAAGTCCTGCACAGATCTCAATGCCAGAATTGAAGTCACACCTAGCTTCAAGGGAAATGGAGAAATGTAATGTTATTCTGGGCAGCCATTGTGCCCAGCTAAAAATTCTGTTGCTATTGGGGCAGGGCAGACTCTGCCACAGCAGAGCTGTGGAAAAGGACCCAGGAAGCTAGACTCACTCTGGATGACGGAGCTCAAGGAAAACCATGCTTCTTCTAAAAGGGAAATACTGTGCACCTTTGGCTGACTGAGGAATTTAAGATTGACTCCAGAATTTTTAAGAAAGCAGGAAGTTAAAACTCAAGTCTGAAGCTCTTTTCCCTGAGCCAAGAAGCTTAGCTCGGTCTCTCCCCACTCACTGCCAGCCTGGGCTGGGGAGATGCAGAGCACTGGCCCGAGGCAAACTTGGTTTGAGGCCAAATTCCAGGACTCTTGGGGCTGACTGGCAGCCACTCTGTCTGAGCAACCTGGGGGATCCTGAGAAAAGAATGAACATCCGAATCCCAGAACAAAATCAGCAGTGATGATGCTCCTGCAGGCCCGGGTCTGGCTGGGAGGCCGCACAGTGGGGAGGATGAGGTCATGGTGACAAATGTGAGAAGGGGGAGGGCTCCAGAGTGCAGTAAATGTGCCCAGGGGCCAGCAGCCGGGAGTCCAGAGCTCAGCCTGCATCCGAGGCTCCATCCCTCGTTCTGCCACTGCTCTGCTGGGTTTTTGGATTTCAGTCTCTCCGACTAGAAGATGGGGAACACAGCTGCTGTCTTCTTTGCTTTGTAAGGTTGCTGTCAGGAACCTAGGCTAGGTTTAGGAATGTCCAGAAAGTGAACAGAGTTACTAAAGAAAAAGGGGTTTGGTTGCCAGGGGTTAGAGGGATGAAAAGGCAGAGCACAGAGGATTTTTTAGGGCAGTGAAACTATTCTGTATGGTATTGTACTGGTGGATACGTGTCATTATACATTCGTCCAAACCCACAGAATGTACAGCACCAAGAGCGAACCCTAATGTAAACTTTGGACTTTGCATGATAATAAGGTGTCAATGTTGGTTCATTGATTGAAACAAGTGCACCACCCTGGTGCGGGATCCTGTTGATGGGAGAGGCTGTGGGAGTACTGTGGGTGGGATGCGAGGGGCTATGTGCAAAATCTCTCTGCTTTCTGCTCAATTTTGCTGTGAACCTAAAATTGTTTTAAAAATTTTAAATCTAAAGTCTATTAATTTTCTTTTTAAAAGAAAGATAGTAAAAGAGGTTGACCTTGGGAGTAATATTGAAACTTGGGGACTGAGTAAAGAGTTGCTGCACAGCTGTTGAAAAGAAATCAACCGTGTGTATTCATCATCTGGTCCAAAAGCCAACTACTCTCTAGGGCTATAAAGACAGGTAATCAGACACTAGGTAAACAGTGATTATTTATCAAAGTAAATGTAGTAAAAGAGATTGAGACCCCAAACACCTATGTAACATAAAATTGCTCACATCTTGGTGTGGAGTGGTTCATCTGATGGAGATGGTAGTTTGAACTGGAACGGAAAGAAGAAATAAATTAAAACATGGCTGCCATGTTACCTGAGTCACAATGGAACCTAGGAAACGAGGCAGGGATTCAATAGAATTTCTTTGCTGTACATCCTGTGTGTATTTTTGTTTTAAAAATAGATCATGACATTCATAGTCATATTATATGTAATGGGTTAGGGGACCAGTATGAGGTCTAAGGCTGGTCCTGGCTTTGCCACCAAGTGGCTGTGTGAGTCTGGCATGTGACATCCCTCGAGGGGTCTTAGTTTCCCCGTGGTTACTATAGGCATTGAATAAGAGGATTTATAACAATCATTCTGCTCTTTGATATTATCCTAGGTCTAAGCAGAATATATGCATTTTTGATTGAAAAGCATGAAGATGGAAAAACCTTACTTCAGACTGGTCAAAATTGACAGCAGATGAGGTCAAACTGTGTACCATGTTCTGCAGAATGCGGCAAAGGGAAAAAGGGTCACTGTGTTCTGATCATACACCGGGGTAAGGTTAAGTAGATTTCTTGACTTCAGGACTTTTCAGGACTTCTCAGGACCTTTAATATGCTCATGGGTAGCGAGATTCTCCAAGTGGGTGGTCCAGTTGCTGCTTTTCCCAAACAGAGTTGTTACCAAAATTTATTTCTGTTTGAAGAGCATCTTGTTGGAAGGACTAATGTGTTGTGAGCCACTCTTAGGGAAATGCTGACCTGGAGGCAGCATGAGGAGTTTTGGGGGCCCAGTTGTCTCCCCAGTTTTTGGCTTCCCCCTGGGTTTTGGCTTCCCCCTGGATGGGTTTTTATACTCAGCAAAAAGCCGAATCCTGCTTTACTTTGCACAGGTGCAACTCCCCACGGCCCCAGCTCTCCAGCTGCCCCATGTAGACTGTTTGGTTCTGGGGCTATCGTGACCTGCAAATTCCCTCTCTTGCTCAAGTGCATGGACCCAGAACATGCTCCCGCTGGAGGGACAATGTTGACCGAGACCCCCCAGCAGTATGGCGACCTCTATGGGAGCTGGCAGCACCTCACAGAGGGCAGAATTTGGCTCTGCACTTGTACAATCAGTTGTAAATTCTGCTGAGCTCTATGGATCCATCTGGATGAAAAGGTCTGTATAAATGCAAGATCATTATCATTATCAGCTGTCCCAGTTGGAGCCCAGCAATTCGCAAGCCCACAATCAATGGGGCTTTTCCAACAAGCCCATTCTACCCAGCTTGACAAAGGTGTAATTACATGGAGCTGCTCATCCTCTGGAGACACAGAGGGCATGTCTGTCCCTATGTCTGTCCCCATGTCTGTCCCCAGTGTGATGGAGAAAGGAAACTCCCAGGCCTCTCATTAGGCACATGGACAGAGGTGCCCTCTAGGCCCTGCCCAGGTCAAGGACAAGTAAGAAACTGCATCCCATGCCCCACTCCCTCCAAACTTTGTGCCAGTAGACATGAGGGGGTAGCATTGCTTCTGCCCCTGTGTGGCTCAGGGGCTCTCAGGAGGCACTGTGAAGGCTGCATGAGTCCTCTCCTACTCTTTTCTTTTCCTGATTTCTCCTAGAATCAGGAAAAACTTGAATCAGAGAGTCTTTCTTTCTGAAGCGGCCTGCTCACAGCACACAATGACAAGAGAGTCTCCTACCTGGACAGCCCTGAGCTGTACAATGTAAGTCCCACCTCATTCTTTCCTCACAAATTTCTGGCACTTCTAGCTGTGTGACTTTGGGGAACTTTATTAACCTCTCTGAGCTTTCTAAAATACAGGTGGCAACTCTTATCTGCTTGAATGCAGAGGGCCAGGACCAACTGATTTTTGAGCCCTTTTGCTAATCAGGAGAGAAGGATCTTTTATTCTAACTCAAAGACTTACGTTACCATAGGAGGGAAAATGAAGAGACAGACTTCATGTTTTAAAAAATGATTCCTTCTGTTTCTTACATCTGAAATGGAAGACTGGAAGTCATTCAAGGGACTCAAAGGCCAACTCAGAGGCACAGAACCTTAGTAAGAGTCAGGTTTGGGAAGTTCACCAAGCCTGATTTCTCTGCTTCACACTTGTCTGACCACAGTCTCCCGTCGGCCCCCTGGGCCTGTGTCCTCACAGATGCGGGAGGGGGTACTGAGCGTGTGGTCCTCCCAGTGGCCTGCCTTGCCCGAAGCTCTGCTGCCGGGACCTGTAATGAGGCAAGAGGCTTTTTCCCATCTCCAAATATGCCTCACAAACAATGGCTGAGTCATGCCCCCATCCCATCCCCTTTGCCCCACCCCCACCCCGATTCTCTTGAGAAAATTGCCAGGGAGCTGCCGAGAAGAGAGATGTGGCTAGAAAGGGAACCGAATGGGCGGGCAGCGAGGGCGGAACACCCCCTCCCCCCCAGCTCAAGGGACACAAAGTCCAGGCCCCTTTCACCCTCCCAACAGCCGCTTCTGTCCTAGGGCACGGGAGTGTCCCAAGACAATGGCTCCTTCACTTGGGGTCATTTTTAACTTTTAAAAATGGCCTCTGTGCCCCGGCAGGGTGAGACTTTGACCTTTTGGTGTGAGGGAAGTGGCCATTCTGAGGCTATGCTTAACACACACACAAAATTTTCCTCTGTGACCTTGGGCCACGTCTCTGATAAATAGACTGGCTGGTGAGGAGTCCAGGCCCCTGACCTCCCAGGTGGCCAGAGTCCTCTGCAGACCATGGCTGACTGGACGTTCACAAGCACCAAGGGATGCCCTTGGCTGTGTCTGGGTCAGCAGAGTCCAGACAAGAGCAAAGAGCACCTCAGTCCCAGATCTGGTACCATCTGCAGTGCTGGTGGCAAAAACGTCCTGGGCAGACACAGACTTCCCCCAAATCTGTCTCAGTTTGGGGTGGTGAGAACTGGTATGTCTCTGGGTTATAACTGAGGACCAGGGTCCCCATCCAGCCAGCAGACTCGCTGGGGTCCAGTCTTCAGGACTCTGTTTTCAGCCTCCTTGTAGTAAAAGAGCACGTCTTGGTGGGCATTGTTCCTTTATCAGTGCATGTGGTCACATTGATGAAGTCTGAGTATATAATTCTTTACGAGTCTAGTAATAAAAAAAATTAAGACTCTACCTTCTGTCATTCTTAAAAATGAGCCTGATTTATCCCATTCTTTAGGCCTTTATGTCTCTGTCTGGGACCAGGATGTCAGCTCTTTAACCTAGGGGACACTTAGAGTGTGGAGGAGAGCGTATTTAACGCCCCAGACTGCCCTAAAAAAACCATGAAGAAGAAAATAGACGGCCCCCAGTTGATTAGCACATATTTCACAAGCTGTGCTTAGCAAATACTATCCTCATGAGCGCTGCCTTTTACTTGGCAGTAAACCCTCTCCTCATTCCATTTGTAAACTCGGCGTTCAGGATGTGAAGGATCACGTTGGCTAACTCAACTCGCTTCTGGAAGCCCCTCCACGGTGCTGGCTTTCATTCATGCCCCAGAGTAAGGGCATGCACAGAGGCCAGGCAGGCGGGGGAGGGAAGGAGTGATGCGTTTTAAGGCTGCTAGACACGGGGTAAGATGCTCACATGTTCTTCTGTTTAAGCCAGTCCTGGAAGTAGGTTTCATTTCCCCGGTTTTGCTGATGAGGAAACTGAGGTTTCGAGTAAAGAACCCCAGAATGAGGATTAAAGCCTGGACGTTTGGCTTCTCAACCTCTGCTCTTCTGACAACACCAGGTGCCTTCTCTTTGCCTTGTTGTCTTTTCCTGGTGCCATTGCTTCTAATCGTGACTCAGATTAGTAGTTTGTTCCCTTCTCCAAAACCTCAGAATTCTGACCTAGTAAATGGAAATAACCCTATTTGTCCTGCTGCCCTTCCTGGGTTGCTGTGTGAACAACATGAGATAATATATGAGAAGGGGAAATAGAGTCTTTCTCTGCCTTTTCTTAAGGTTTCAAGCCAGTCCTACACAATTCGGTCAAAGAGAGGAGAGTGGCTCCCAGGTTTGCAGAGAAAATACTACGACAAGGTGCAAGTCTACAGTAACAAGCCAGCCTTTTATTCTCTATATAAGCGCGTCTCAAGTCATAGGAGCTTTAAAAAGCCAACACCAAGGATGAAATTCTGTGCCCCTGAGACTCTGCGGAGAAGAAAGTAATAGGTATCCGTCACATGTCCTCAAGCTTCCTCAATTGGATGCAGGAAAGGAACGTGGCTGGCAGGGGCGTGGACGTGTGGATGACGTGGTGGGTGGCGCTGCAGCTTACATGAGTTTTTTTGCTAGGTTTTTGGAGGCTGGTGGCCTCCGTGACAGTGGGGACGAAATTTTTAAAACAGAAACAGCTTTGAGCCATAGCAGTTAGGGGCAACATACAGGATGTTTCATAAAATCCATATTTCTGTTCAATATAGGAATTTTCCAGATTGAACCTCAATCTGGAAGCTATTCAATTAACCAAGGAGAGGAAGATGACATGGGACAGGACCACAGTCCTGCAGAACACAGGGCCGGTAGGCCGGGGCACACCAGGTGCCTGTTAGACGAAGCGGAAAGCCACCAGGGCAAGCGCATAGAGAGAGAAGCCGCCGGAGAGAGGAGAGAGGGGTGAGGGAGGTGCCGTGGGCATTTCACAGACTGTATGGAAGACGGAGGCTATCGTGGGCATTACTTTTGGCAAAGTCCATGCCATTTTTTAAAATCCTCTTTATTCTGAGAAAATTTCAAATATGCAGAAAAGTTGTAAAAATTTCTAAAGATCTCCCAAGAACATACTCTTTACCCAGATTCACCAATTCTTCATATTTTGCCTTATTTACTTTATCATTCTCTCCCCCCCGCCTCCTCTCTTGCCATGATTTTCTTGCCCTGAACATTTGAGAGCAAGTTGCAGGCACAATGCCACTTTACCCCTAAATAGTTTGGTGTGAATTTCCCAAGAACAAGGTCATTTACATAACTGCAGTGCAATTATTAAAATTCAGATACTTAGCAAAAGCTTTTATCTAATCAGAGGTAGACAAATTTTTTTTCTGTAAAGGGACAGATAGAAAATATTCTTGGCCTAAAGCCCCTAGGGTCTCTGTCACAAGTACTCAAACCCTGACTTTGTTGTGCAAAAGTAGCCATAAATAATTCAGAAGTGAACGGACTTAGCTGTGTTCCAATAAAACTTTATTTACAAAAGTGGGTGCAGGCTGGATTTGGCCTGAGGGGCTGCATTTTGCTGATCTCTGATCTCATCTACAGCCCATATTCACATTCCTCTTGCTGTGTGCTAAGCATGGAGAAAAGTGTCTTTTATCCATTATCTCACTGAATCCTTATAATGACCCAGGGAGGCAGGTTGTACTGTTATCTGTTTTACAGTGAGGGAGGCTGTGGCTTAGATGTAAGTAAGCTAGTAACGGGCAGTGTCAGGACCTGGACCCAGACTCCATAGCCCATGTTCTTATCTACTGGCCTTCTTTAGCACCATGGCTCGTCTCTGGACTCCTGCACTGTTCTTTGGATAATCATTTATGCTAACTGAAGTCACGATGGATACCCTATCATGACCTCCTGGCTTTAGTTCTTCCATAAAGTATGGCTCTCCCCATCACCACAGGTTTCAGTACCCGGGAATGAACTCTTGTTTTGGTTCCCTCTGTCATGTTTTGTTCTTGCCATCTGAGTCACTAGGAATTGGCCCCTTTCTCTGAGCCCCAATATGACAGCCTAGCTCTGGAGAGACTTCCTGGTTGACAGTTCACCATCATCTGACTCCTAAAGCACTGTGAACCTGGATTCACCACTGAGTGATTGAGTCCTGGCAGGTCCCCTCAGAAGCCACTACGTTGATGGTTGTCTAAATCTTCGCAAGCTGCCTATGCCTTTTCTCTATGGGCTAGAATAACCAGAAAAGGTTTCCTGGGGGAGGTAGAGAATGGGCCTGGAAACATGGTCATCTGAAAAGCATGAGAAAAAAAATCACACACAAGTGGAGAGATAAATGCTAAAGAGACTGTTTCCAGGAACATAACCCTGCATGGATTTAGCCACACAATGATGACTTGTATCTATAATTTTGGTGGCATCTGTCCTTCTTGAAGCAATTGGCTTTGTACCACAGCCCACGGAGGAGGCCCAATTTATGAGACACATACAGACAATGGAAGACCGTCCTTTAGATAAACCGTACACAAGAAGCTGATAAAGAAACACCATCACCCCTTTATTAAGGCAGAGGAGACACTACTAACTAAGAGGTCAACAAAAAAGATCAAGACTTCTAAGGTTTTGTCTTGTGTTTTAATCTCATTCTCTCTCTCTGTCTGGTCAAATTAGGGCAACTGTTACCTAAATCCTGAGAGGCAGCTAATGGGATAGAAAGACCAGGAGCCAGATAGCACTAGGGAAGTTAGTAACTCCTTCACTGGGGAAGACTGAAGCTGTTCCAACTTAGGAATCTGAGGATTTGCAGTTTTGAAAATAGCCAAAGGTGGCAAGCAAGAACTCATTGGTCATATTGATACAGGAAAAATGGGGTGCGAGAGGATGGCCGTGTCCCAGGTCTCAGGCAAGTAAGTCCCTGGGACATGCCCTACCAAGTGAGGGTCCTTGGCTTCAAACAGGAAAGAATTCAAGAGTGAGCCATAGTTGAGCAAAGATAGATTTATTCAGAGAGATGCATACTCCATGGACTGAGTGTAGGCCATCTCACAGGGCCAGAAAGACCATAAGATGTGGGGGTGGGTATTTAGTTTAAAGTAAAAATAGATACACATTCCATGGATAGAGTGCTGGCCATCTCCAAAAGCAAGAGAATGGCCGTGAGGTGCATGGTTGTTAGTTTTCACGGGCTGGGTAATTTCACATACTAACCAGTGGGAGGGATATTCCAACTACTTTGGGCAAGCGGCTGGGATTCCTGGGAACTGGGCCGTCACTGACTTTTTGACCTTTTATGGTCAGCCTCAGAACCCTCATGGCACCTGCGGGAGTACCATTTAGCATGCTATTGGATTACAATGAGCATATGTTGAAGCTCAAGCTCTACTGGGAGTTGAATGTTCCGCCATCTTGGTGCTAATTTCTGTGTTATTCTTTTAATGGTTGTGCCCTAACCCCTTCCCTCCTGTCTCAATATTGGCAGGCCATGGGACACTGATGAACTTGCCAGAGTTTTCAAGGAAAACAGTAACCCTTAGTCATCTGGGTCATTACCATCAAGTCAGGGAGCAATCTGGTCACCTCAGACAATGGGGACTAATCTTTACGACCAAACTTTAACCCAATGAACATATGAGTGGCCTAATTTTCAGTGTCTGGGAATGTGGACTCAGGTTGGATTGTAGGTGAATTGGGAGGCTGTCACTCAATTTGTTTTAACTTCATGGTCCCTGACTTTGCCAACTGCCTTGAGGTGGGAGTGGAACCCAAGAGAAGTAGCTGGGTTTGCTTAGTGTGCAGAGAGAACCCCAGTCTTCTCCATCCTCTGTCTCCTACAGGATTCTACACCTGATAGGATGACAGCATTTCTTTGGAGGGAGTAGGGGTCAAGGTGGCGTAGGTGGGGTGGGGTGGGGTGGGGTGGGGTGGGGTGGGGTGGGGTGGGGTTTGCTATTTCTTTCCTTTCCATCTCTACCCAGTAACATTAGCTTCCTGTTGGAAGGAAGAAGCTGTTTTTTATTTTGCCTCTTTTCTCTTAGTCTGAAAGTTTTAAAATTTGTTCAACTTCTGAGAAAAAACTTCAGTTTTTTTTTTTTTAAATTGTTCGATCTGTTCTTAAGATCTAGAATTTCCACTGTTTTCCCACCAGAGTTTGTTTGAAAGCTAAGGATAGCAAGCAGGATTCTTAAAGCAAAGTTAGGAATAGCAGAACTAATTTCTTGACTCTCAGGAGGCCTATGGGCAGCGAGATGCAAATAAAGGCTAAATTGATCCTTGATATGCTAGGAAACCTTCAGCCCAAGGCATGCATCTCTTGGTAGTTTTCTTTGATCTCCTAGTTCTTTCATTTTGGCTCACTGAAGAATTAATGGCTACCCCAATCTTTCATTCCATCATACTCTGTGTGTGCGTGTGTGTGTGTGTGTGTGTGTGTGTGTGTGTATCTCAATCAGTTATGACCTCCTGAGAAGAGAACCTACATCCTTCTTCATTTTTGTGTACCTGGAATGCTGTAGGTGCTCAGAAATTAATTGTTGGCTGATTAGACTTACATTTTCATACACCTGCTGGAGTTAAAATCTTTTAGAAGGGAATATATGAAATGCAAACTTTCATAAATTCTTTCTTTTTTCTCTATTTCTTTCTTCCTCTCTTTCTTGTCAGGATTGCCTGTAAGACACCTCATCTAACTCTCTTACAGACCAGCTTGCTTTCCCTGGGAGTCTGGGCTAACCTCTCTGATTCCTGTAAAAGGTGAATTCCTTTCTATGAAATTTTCAGAAATATAGCACAGTAAGTAAGTAAAAATTATTTTTAAGATGAAATAACCTTTAATGTATCTGACATGTCTGCTATTATTACCAGATTGAAAATACACAAATAACAAAATACTGCCCTGAGATGATTTTTTTAAAGCAGAATTCAGTTAAATGAAGCAGCCCTTTACAGAAGTGGGTTTTCCCTCATCAGTGGATTTTACTTCATACTTTTTTCCAGGTTATTATTTGATACAATGAGAACAAATTTTTGACCTGGGAGTCAATCTGGATTCTAGAGTCCTCTGTGTGTGTGTGTGTGTGTGTGTGTGTGTGTGTGTGTGTGTGTGTGTATTTTAATTTATGTTAGTGTTACAGAATTAATCATGCTTGTGCCTTGTCTGAGGCCCAAAGGGTCAGCACATAGGGAAATCACGTCTCCTTTCCCAGAATGGAAGCATCTCATCTAGGGATTAAGAGTCTGTGACAGATGAAGGAAGTTTATCCCTTTAAGCATGAAAACTTTTCTATTATTTTAATGATCTTAGATGGAAATCTCTTTCAAATACATTACATGCTTACCCATCTTCCTTGTCTTTTCCCCCATGATTTTTTAAGTCCTTGGGCTGCACATAGGTTGCCTTTTCCCTCCTGGCTCAGGGCAGCGCTGCAGCGGAGGCGGGCTGTTCTACAAGCAAGCCCTGAGGGTCTTCATTTCTACAGAAACTTCCCTCCTGCCCACAACATGGAAATACCCTTCTTTACTGATTGTAGGAATAATAGACACTTGTTGAAATTTTAAAATAATATGGAGATACATGAAGTAGGGAGATAACAATTTGGAATGCATCCTTTCAGAATTTTTAAGTGCATAAAAGTAGATGCCATTCATTAGCTGTATGTACGGTCTTTGCCAAGCTTGTCAACTTTTTGAGCCACTGTTCTAGTCTATAAAATGGGACTAATAGCTACTGTGTAATAGGGTTGTTGCGAGAGTCAACTGAGCAGAGTGTCTGGTGTATACAGGTGATCAATAAAAACTCATTCTCTCCCCCAATCTTTCTTTTGGTAAATAGGTTTAGGGGATTGTGTGGTTTTAAATATTAGTTCCAAGGGCTCTTCTTCCACTGCTATCAGCGAACATTTATTGAGATGTGACCATGTGTAGTAATGACAACGTGAGTAAGTATTTCCCACTGCCAAGTCTACTTTAATCCTTACAGTTCCTCGAACTGTATATACTATTGCCTCTCTAGTTTACAGATGAAGAAACTCAGGCTCAGAGAGGCAAAATAGGGTGCCCAGGGGCACATAGCTAGAGCCAGAGCATGAGAACCAGGACTCATAAGAAGGAAGTCTGACACCAGCTCCCATGTGGCTTAATCTCCACGATATTTTGCCTCCCACAGACCGCGAGGGTGTAAGAGGGAAATAACGTCTGGGAGAGAAAACACACAGGTGTGCACAGATCACTACTCCCTCAGCACGAGGTATCTGGTCTTCCTTGGGCTTATCCTGTCTCGTGGCGTCAGCATGGCTCCACGTGGCTGCCCCCCACTTCTCCATCTCTGACCTCGACCCTTTCCTGCTCTTAGGCTTAGGGTTGGCTCTTTCTTCAGCCAGCCCACTCTAACTGAGCTTTTCTCCACCAGTGCCAGCCCCTGCCCCCACCAGTCCGTGGTTCCCCCCGTGCCCCACCTCTCAGTTCTGGAGTCTTGGCATCATGCTTCCCTTTCTTGGCCCTTATTCTTCTCCATTGCCACACTGTTCTTTCTTTCCTTTGAAATGTCTCCCATTCTGCAGTCGGTTTTCATTTCTAAACAACTCTTTCAGTCAAGGCTTTATTGCCTCATGCCTGGACAATGACAGAAAGTGCCCCCTACTTTAGTCCACCCCCTTCTTTCAGGCTCCCGCCATTAACAACGATTAATCACACCACTCCATATCACCCATGACGTCACGCTAAGGCTGGGTTCTGATATTCCTTTATGTTCAGACACACTTTCTGCCCTGGACTTTACCTCTCACCATCTCCTCTCCCACCTCATGCTTGCTCCTACCCCCAAGACCTTGCTCCTATTTTCTTTTCCTACTTAGATTGCCACTTCTCATGGGTCCCCGACCCTGCTGTCTGAGGAAACTTCTTACTAGTGCCCCCTTTCACACTCAGAAGTGTCTTGGTTTGTATGATATAAGGTCATACTTTGTAAGGGACATCAAATAACATGACAGATAATGGCTTCCAGGCAGATTCTGCCTTTACAGAGGAAGATGCCAACAGGGTCCTCATTTGATCTTTGGAAAGACCAAGGCTTTGGGGATGAATTTGGTCCCTTTGAGAATGAAGACATTCTTCAAGTGACAAATAGTTCCATGCTTGATCAGAAGCAAGTGAAATCTGGGGAGGCTCCCCGTGTCAAGAAGTTCCTGCAACCATCTGGCTCTTGGTACTTGTATGATGTCAGGGCCCTTGTTTTCCAAAGACTTTAACAACAGTGAACTCCTTTTGGGCTCATTTGCTCATCCTGGGATTTTGCAAGTGGCTGGTGGGTCAGGTGGAGAGTTTCCATTGGATCTGTTTGGGGTGCTGGGGAAGCCCCTGTGCTGATGCTTCCTAGATAGATTTGTGGGTTTCTTTCATGGGGCTGAATGAGTTTTCCCCACCCCACCCCACCATCCACTAACAAGATTTTTTTTTCTTAGAGAGTAATAAAATCCAGACCACCGTGTGCTATAGTTACAAACCATAAATTTCATGAAAAGTTAAATGCTTCGTTTCACATTCAGATGGATGGTACCTAAAAATAACAACAAAAAGCTACCTGGCTCAACTCAAGACATTTGTCTAACAGCATCGTCTGGGTTGTAGCACTTCATATAATTCTGGACTGGGCGTGGAAAGACCTGGTTCTCCATGAGGCTGTGCTGCAGTTAGGCACGTGACCTTGGGTAGGTAGGTCCATCCCCATCTCTGAGCCTTTGTTTCCTCATGTGTCAGCAGAGGACACGGACTCTGTTTCTATAGTCCCCTGCAGCTTCATTGTTACAATTCTCCTGTAGAGCTGAGAGTTGTGCTCAGCAGTTAGCTCCTGAGCACAGGCACACGCACCGATCTTTCTTAAACACCTGGCATTCTGGCTTGTCAGTACCAGGGGGTCCTCGTAGCTCACGCAGGGCCAGCCTGAGACCTACGTAGAAGGCAGAGGAAGTTTGACTGCTTCCTTTTTGCCTTCTTCCCACCTTGTCACTGTCCTTTTTCTTGGCTCAGGAGGGCCTTTCAGCATTGACAAGGTAAGTCAGCATGAGGGTCCTGATGAAGCCCCAGATCTCAAGAGTTCCCACCATTACATCTCTCTGTCCATCCATCAGGGAGAATGGATATGATACATCCATTACCAAAATGCAATACATTACCTTTGGGCATGCTGACCATGTGCCATACTTGGTACTAAGTATTTTGCTGCATTTAATTCTCATAACAACTCCATGGGACAGATATGATCATTGTTCCCATTTTGTGAGTGAGAGCCTGGGTCCCTGGGACATGAAGAGACCTGTCAAAGGCCACACAAGTAGGAGGCAGCAAGGCAGCATTCCAAGCCTGGTCCGTGTGCTCTAAAGCTCACACTCTTAAGTGGTGGAAGCTGTTCTATTAGACCGCGGTCCATCTTCAAGGTGGCAGCCGTTCCTGTGATCCACTAAGCACCAGCGAAATGTAGGGAACACCGTTAGTCTGCCATTTCTTTTAACCTAACGTGACCAACGAGGTGATTCCAAGCTACACAGAAAAGGAGGGTAAGAAGAGCTGCCCTCCAGGGCTGCACTGTTCGGAGGGCTCTAAGTCCACACCGACTTAAGCTGGGGCACTTGGCCCTGAGGGAGGCGGGACCAGCCTCTCAGTCCCTCAGAGTGGGCCGGGGCCCAGCGGTGACGATCAGTCTAACACCCTATTTTCTCACGTCAGCTCCCAGATTACTTCCGTCTGAAAGCCACTGAAGTGGATGCAAAAGCCAACGAGAGCCTGAGGCCTTGGCATCTCTGCCTGCTCGACCTGCAAAGGTCAGTCTTATCTAGAAAGGAGGCAACTTCCTCAAATGCTCTGGGCTGGGAGACAACTCGCTCCCTCTTCTCCCCTTGGTTTCTCCTCTGTTCCACAGAGCTCCAGTGCCCTGTGCCAGCGACGTCCTTGAATAAAGAGGGGGTGGGGCCTGGTGGTCTCAGCAATGGTGGGGGCAGGGAGGACAGAGGGCTACGGCTGGTCTGGTCTCTCCCCGCCACCTACAGAAGGCTCCTCCTTCACCTGGAAGCCTCAAACCCGAAGTACAAATGAGACCCCCTGGGATCCCAAAATAGCTCCCCTCACAGCTGGCCGCGTCCATTTATAGCAGAGCCTCCCTGCAGCCTCAGGCTGCTTCTGAGACGGCACTTCTGAGGTCAGCATTCGCGAGCACCAGGCTCAATGTCATCTGGGAACAGAAACATTCATAAAGGACCTATTATGGTCTTCCGCTGTTTTTCAGGACTTGCCTCAGCCCTCGGAGACGTTAAAGGGACAAATTTGTTTTGACCCAGAGCCAGGCCACTTGATGTCCAACAATAACCCAGAGGCTGCTCAGGCCCCTTCCTCTGTGCCCGGCAGGTGAGAATGTTCTGCTTGGTGGCAGCAGGACAAACTGTACCCAATTTAGGCCTGGGCCTCAGGCCAAGTAACTCGGACACCCCCAGGGCAGATCCACCGTCAGGCTCTATGTGTATAATGTCCGTTTATTGGCAGTGGAAAGAGTGGAGGCCTCTACTTGACTTCATCGCCTCATGGCATTCGTACCTACTCCGAATGTCAAATCACAGAGCAAGGGGACACTCCCGACTGTGATGAGGTGTATGTTCTGCACTTCCTTCTCTATAAACTGACCCCCTTTCTCACCTGCCACTTATTTAGAGACGGACTGAAATCCGCCATCATCAAGTGCGTTTTGCTTTTTCACTCCGGACTCTGAGTGGAGGGAGCTGTGAGGACAGAAGTGACCCGGTTTGGTCAGCCTCCTTCTGCTCTCTGTGACAGCCACTTGTCTTCATGAAACACATTTTTTTTATGTTACAGCAAACTCAGGCCTCCTCTGGAGCTTCTCCAGTGCAGTCTTCTGAAGGCGGGGCCTTCCTTTCTAAAATTGCTGAGTGGGAGCAAGTCTTGGCCGCCCAGCCCTTCTAGAGCGGAGGCCTGGAGGGCACGTATGAGAGCTGGGCCGCTGGCCGGACACGGCGGCCTTGGGAGGGCAGCAGACACCCTCGCCCAGGGCCCGCAGCCACACTGCTTGGTTCCTGCTGAATTTTCACTGAAGGCCAGGTGTGTGGCTCTCAAGCTACTTTGGTTCCTGAATGTCATGGCTTCTGTCTGTGGAGGACAGATGGTGACATGAGATATTCACATATACATTCACTTGGTACATATGTCACTCAGGTTAACCAACCATCCTTATTCTTTGGAATCAGAAACAAACCTTACCACACGTGATCTTTGTTGGATCTTATTTTGTAGCCAATGCTTTAAAAACCAATCATATGTTACCAGTTCTCATAGCTTAACAAAAGGGGCCTCTCCCTCCTCCTCATTCCTCTAGGGACTTCCTTCTCTCAGAGCCCTTTTAACCACCCTTCCCATCATAATTGTCACAGAAAACTGGGGTGGGTCAGAGGATGTCGCCTTAAAAAAGAAGTTGAGCACATATTAGTTGTATGTGAAACAGAACTTTATTTTTCTGTAAGAGAATAAAAAAATATTTTTGGGGGGTGCTCTGAGCTGTCACCCTGCTAAACAGCAGAATCATAATCTCAGCCAGGTCAGGGCCCTTCCCTTCAAAGCAGGAATTGGGTTTTAGTCTGGGGGAGGAGGTGGATGCAGTGAAATGGGCGCTTCTGGCCTTCAGTCATCATCTCGCCACCCTTGTCTCATGTGTGACTTGAGGTTTTGGTTTCCTCTGGGCTTTGAGTGCTGGTTCTTGAGGGGTCACTTCTGCAAATTTCTCATTTGACCTCCTGGTTTTGCTATTTGTCAGTCACCTTCACACCACACGGGGCTATGGGGCACTTGGGGACCCATTTGAGGTCCCTTATGTCTTCATGCCACTTTGGGGCTTTCAGGAAATCGCCTCCCCCCGACCCCTCGCTGTCCCCATGGCATCCTGTGACCTTGGGAACTCTACAGAGTCAGTCTTAGACTTTTTTGTCTAAACACAACCTGGAGCTGCTCCCAGCACCACCACACCTGCACACAGACACAGGGCATTTTCCTGGGCTCTGCTCAAGAAGAGGGCACAGCCTCTCCCTGTGCTTATCTCGAAGTTGGCTCCAAGCACAGGGCACTTCCTCCGGGATCTGTTGGCACCTACACTCACTGTTCCTTCTTCTCTTCCTCTCTTTCTCCTCTAGCTCATGTCATCGTTCACCCAGGGATAAGAAAGCTACTTGATGATGTCCCCCCTCCCCTTTTAAAGAGCCTTATTTCTAGAGCAGTTTTATTTAGATTCACAGCAAAATTGAGCAGAAAGTTCAGAGAATTCCCATATACTCCCGGCCACCATACAGGCATGGCCTCGCTCATGATCACCCCCAGCCCTGTGGAACATTTGTTATAGTTGATGAACTTACACTGACACATCAGTATCAACCAAAGTCCATAGTTTACTTTGGGTTCACTCCTGGTGTTGTGCATTCTATGGGTTTGGCTATTGTTTCCCTCTTTTCGAGTAGGAATAAAGATAAAATACATCATCATGAGTTCATATTGATGCATCATTTCAAATTCATAACTACAAGGTTGTGATATTATAATTCATAACAAACATATATTTGGTCTTCTTTCTCTTTCTGGCACAGAGTTCCTAATACCCTTGCAATTTCCAAAGTGATGGGAGTGGTAAATATATCTTTCATTATATTAAGAGGTGAATTTTGAACTGGACCTAAGAATGGGGGCTGGTGACCAGGGAACCCAATCCTGTGATGCAGTAAAACATCTTCCTCTGAAACTGTGGAAGCCCCCTGCCCCTTCCCACGTGCCTCGCCCTATGCATGTCTTCCACCTGGCTGTTCCTGAGCTAATATCCTTTTGTAACAAACAAGTAATCTAGTGAGTAAACCGGTTTCCTGAGTTCTGTGAGCTGTACTAGAAAATTAGTTGATCCTAAGGTAGGGGTTCTGGGAGCCTCTTATTTATAGCTGGTCAGTCAGAAGCACAGGCAACAACCTGGACTTGCGATTGGAGAGCAGACTTGTGGAACTGAGCCCTCAACCCGTGGAATTCTGATGCTATCTCTGGGTACACGGTGTCAGAACTGAGTTGACTTGTAGTAGGCAGAGTGTCCAAGAATTGCTTCATGGGGGTAAAAGCCCATGTGGAACTGGGTGCAGAATCTGAAGGGTTTTTACTTATCTGCGTCTGTCCTACATCTATCTCTCCTTTGTGCCAAAAATCCTGGTCCCCAAAACCCCAACATAATTATTAACTTGTTTCAGTCCACAATGCATCCTCAACAATGTTAGAATACGAACTCTAACACCCATGACATAGTGACAGAAAACAGTTGAAGGCGGTTTTTTTCCTTCAGTGCCTTTTGTCTTTGGGTTATACCCACTTAAGGATGTGCAGTGAAATTATTATTGTATTTAAGACCCTACATCAGATTTTTAAAAATTAAGTCTGGGCTTTTGAAACACTAAAGCCAAGAATTAGACTCTTTTGTTCCTCTGTCATGAGCAACATTACCTCGAGGAAATAGATACCACGTGATCTGGCTGCTTACATGGGAGCGGGCTAGAGCAGAACAGAAAGTACCCGGGGAAAACGAATCAGTTAATTTTGCAAAATATTATTAGGTCACATTTATTGCTCAAAACACTCTTTTTTTAAATTGAGACATGATATGAAATCATCTTCATGAACTCATGATTTCCTTAAAATGTGTTAATTAAGATAAGACTGTGTATTTATTTGCTTATATATGTGTCAGAGTTGCTCTGAAGAAAGACCACAGTACAGGCCACCAGCGGACATTATTGCTAATATTACTTGAGTCAGTAATGAGAGACAAGTGGATTTCTTCTCAAGATTTATTTGATTACTGCATTGATGATGGCACAAGTCAAAAGAGATGCATCTCAGCAGTTTCGGAGTGTTGCTTTTGACTTCCTTCTCTCTTGTTCTCATCTTGTGCCATCAAAATTGAACTAATTCTGAGCCAGACACACAAAGGGAACCCTGGAGGTGACTGATAGGGGAGGGGCAACAGCACAAAAGTAGGGAGTCGGTGCCTGAATTCTAAGCGATGAAGGTTGAGGAAAAAATTACCCCTCTACTTTGCATTTATAAATTCATGAACATCTAGTCCACCACTGGATCTGTAACTGCCATTTGAAAAGCATGTCATTCACTTAAACTGGCTCAAAAATGGCTCCAGCCTGGACACTTAAACCAACTGCCAGTTGCTGCAGAGAAAATGCTGGAGCAGATGTTTCTTTGGATCTGAGCTGCCTTGGGTTTTCAGATGGATTCATCCTTTCTGAGGGGGCTGTGGAACCTGGTACCCAGGACTTGGCGATGTCCTTGGGAAGTTCAAGTCATCTCAAAGCAAAGTGCAACTTTCTTGAGTCATCTACTTTTGACTTTTTACATAATCTAACTCAAATTGATGCCTTTGTTAAGGGTAGGTCAGATTTAACCATTTATTAATCATTAATTATTTTATAATAACTATGTTAGTGCAAATATAATATGTATATCAACATAGGCATGTTAATTATATTAATATATGTTACTTATAATTTTCTATCTAGTCACTAACCATGGCTCATTCACTTTTTTAGATGAATCATCCAAAGAGCCATCTAAGGCATTGCTGAGTTCTCTGATAGGTTGTACTAGTTTAAGATCTGATTTGTCCAAAGTTTGCTCAGAAAAATTCTAGCATAAGTCTTGTGTGTGTTTTAAATTTTACAGAGTGAATCATAGCTGTTATTTGTTCTAAGCAAATATCCAATCAGGGCCTGATCTATTGATTTTGCAGGGAAAATTGAATGATGAAGCACTCGGCTTAAAAAAATATGTTACCAACAAATGAACAACAAAAAACTTCTTACTCCCTGAATCTTACACACAGAATGAAATAAGATTCAGAGATGTTCCTATCACTTTATTAAAATAATAATGTAGTTGATTATTGGCTGTGTGCCAGGCAGTGTGCTAAGGGCCTTACATACATGTCTTGTTTATTCCCTTCTCAGAAACTCTGTGGGGTGACACTGTTATGCCCATTTTCCAGATGAGGAAACTGAGGATTAGAGAAGGTAAGTAACTCAAAGTCATACAGCTAGTAAGTGACCCAGTCCATCACCTAGCCAACAAATACTTATTAAACGTTTACTCTATGCCAGGCATACACCTAGAAGCTGAGATTATTAGCAATGAACAAACCACAAAAATGCCTGCCCTCATAAAGCTTATGTTTGAGTGGGGAGTGGAGAAACAGGCAATCACAAACAAATAACATATAATAAATATGTGAAAATAATAATGAACAAAAATATATAATAAATGAGAAAAGAGGTATCAGGACTCTGGGGTCGGGGGTAGTTTTTTCGCTTAAATACCATAGTCACGTGGCTTTACTGCAAAGGTGACATCTGAGCAAGCACCTGAAAGAGGTGAGGGGGTGAATGAGGTGGAAATATGGGAAGATGGAACAGAGTCAGAAATCTGACCCGCAGGTCTCTCTAGCCTAAGCTCACGCATGCTTACAATCACTCTGCTACAGGACGGTGCCATAAGCACGGGATGGTTCATAACCCAGTGCTGCTCACATCTGAGCACAAAGAATTGTGGGGAGGTCTTGATACAAGTGAGGTTCCTGGGCCCGCGTCCAGAGATTCTGAGGCACTAGGTGCCCCATAGGGTCTGAAACTTACGTTTCTAACAAGCATCCAGACAGTGCGGGGTTGGGGACCACTCTTTAAGGAGCACTACTAAAGAACCTTACTTAGCACAATGGGGCATAAAGAGCAGAGACAGTCCAGTGAGCTCCCAGGAGAGCTGACAGATGCGGCTACGTAACATTTATTTCCAACATCTCTACCTCCACCTCATCCAGCTCCCTGTAGAAGGGCCAACTGTTCTCTACACCCACACAAGCACATATGCTGGGTCAACTCCCTAACAAATGTAACCTCAGTTATCACTTATGTTCACTGAGAAGCCAGGACCCTGAGGCAGAAATCCTGGCCGAGCTCACAGCTGCTGTGAATCTCGGGCAAGTCTCTTAACTTCTCTGGTCCTATTTCTTTATCTGTAAAAATGACCAGATGGGGCTTTAATGATTCCAAAGGTCTCCTCTGGCAATAAAATTCTGTGGCTCATGTTTATGCTAAGTCTCCAGGGTTAGGAGTGGTTATGAAAAAAGGAAAATTTCCCGGTATAATGTGAGGCTACCATGACCCACAGGTTGTAGTTTTAAATTTGAGGATAACATATATAGGTTTTTGTTTGTTTGTTTGTTTTATTTTGTTTTGTTTTTTTACAAAATTTGGTGAGAAAGCAAGGCATTTGTAATTTGTAATTATTCAGTGAAAAGGGCTGAATACCTCCCCTAGCAAAGCATCAGCCGTATTCTGTAAGGTAGGGAAGTGGCTACAGGGAAGAAGGCGAGGAAAGAGAATTGGAGGAAGCACACACAGATTACAAATGGCACGTCAGAATGTCAGGAACGGGGCACCTGCCATCTTCACCCTCTCACTTGGGACCAGGACCCCATGATCTGGGGGTTGGATGAGATGCTTTTCCTTTTCCCTATTGCCTTGGCTTCCAGATTCAGAGGAAAATAATTTTTCTGGTCTCACTCTGGTGGTTAACTGTCTGTGCCCCTCTCAGCCAGAATTTTCAGCTCAAATAAAAGATGTATAGGCCAGATTTGTCCATAAACGGCAGGCGGTGATGGAAGACCCCATGGTCTGGGAGAGGGAATGCTGAACCAGAACAAACCAAACTCACTCCTGTCTGAGTTCTGCCTGAAGGATTGTGGCCTCAGCAAGGTTTTCAACAGGTTCTTCATTTGTAAAATGGGCAAAATTTGCCATGGTTTACAACCTCCTCGATGCAAGAGAACCAACAACTGAGCAAGCAACCGAAAGACCAAGGCACCGCTAATGCTGGGGGTACGAAACACACAAGTATCAAAATAGAGATAATGTCAAACTGAGTACTGCAGGCTGCTAGGACCTCAGTCACCTTCCCCAACATTAACCATAACCAATTCATTGAGCGCTTAGTCTTTGCCAGGGGCTGTGCAAAGCTCTTTATTCCAGAATCTCTTTGGATCCTATGATTACCTTATGAGGTAGGTCCATTTATCATGTCCATTTTTCAGATGTGGGCACTGAAGCTCAGAAAAGTTAAATTGCTTTGTCTCCAGGTGATACAGCTACTAGGTGGCCAGGCTGGGATGTGAACTGGGAACTATCTGCCTCCGCAGTTTCTGTGATCCACACCGTGCGCTGCTACCTAGCCTCCACGCATTCAGCTGTGCGTTTCCTGTAACGGCAAAGCCGGCCTCACAGATCTGTAAACAGATGCTCCTGTCTCGGAGCTGCTCGCGGATAAGAAAACTGACACTGCTGCACAATTTGGCTTACACTTCAGTCCTTCTGTGTGGGCTATACCTTCATTTGATCCCTCTCTTATCCTGGCTTTTTGATTTGGTTTCCCTCCTCTCTCAGGAATGTTACAGCCTGCCCTCCTCAGACTCCCGCAATACTGACTCAACACAGAGCCTTCTGGTCTCTTCCCAAGGGGTAATTAGGTTGCAGTCTAACTTGTACCACAAAATTACTCCTCACCACATCCCCTTCCCTGAAGGAAAGAGGGAGGGTTATTACCCAGGTGTTTCTTGACTTTGAAAAGAAGAAAGAGGAAAATACACACTGAGCCTCAAGACTCTCAAGCCAATTGCTAAGGTCACTTCTTCCCAACCTCAGCTTCAAACAGCCTGGGGAGCGCTGCGTGCCTGCTGCCCGGGAAAGGACAATCCGATTGTAAATATTATCTGTGCTTCTAAGAACATTCGAGTGGTAATACTCAAGCAATTACTTTCCTTTCAAGATCATTAAACACAAATCAGACTTGTATTTTAATAGGGCTGCCAATGTCGTTAATGGTGGGGAGGATGGCAGAAAGGGTAAGTTTTTTCCTCTAATGGCTGAATGTTTACATTATTACCCTTTCTGAGAAGCTTCGCTGGGGGAGGTTGCTCAGTGTTTTGGAGACATTTTTCTGCTTTCTAACTCCTTGGAATCCCACCCTTCTTTTGCCAAGTGTACCTTCAGAGCCTTTAGGAGTAGTGGTTGTGATGTGGCCCATGACAGCTCCCTCCATGCCCCCTACCACCATTGCCCACAGTCTTCCTCATCTAACTCCTCCCCATAAACACCACGGTGCCAGGGAAGGAACTGGACTCTGGAAAGAATGAACAGTGTTTTTTACATGGGAAGCTCCCCGCTCATGATGTGAGCAGCTCTCTTGGTTCCCCTCTGTCTTCCTCCTGTTTTAGGGAGCAGAGATGCTAAGAAAAGTGCCAGAGAAACCTGTCCAGAAGGCCTGTTCCCACCTCTTTCCCCCAAATCTCTAGTCTTCTAGGGGCACCTGGAGTGGCACCCAAGCCACAGAGAGACAAGCCGCTGCCCAGGTAGAAGGGCACTGCACACTGGGCCCTGGAGTCTGTGAAGGGTCTCCTGGAAGGCACACTTGCCAGAGGTGCTGACCCCAGGGCAGGTGGACCATTCCTTAATCTGGCCCGCTTGTGCCAGTGCAGGGCCCTCTGCTGGTGGACCACACAGCGTGGCCCACGGTGCCTTCCCTGGCTTCCTGTGAAAATGACCTGAGTGGTTGCCAAGAGAGTGAGGTCTCAGATTCACCCAGATCCACGAATTGTCCCCAAACATTTCTCCCATCTTGCAGCTGGGGTCTGAGAGTCCTTTGCCAGGATCTGAAGGCTTTCACTGTTCATTAAGAAAGCAGCAGTTGTGAATGTTGGGTGGACCAGAGGGGGCAGTGGGGGCTGTGTTTTCCATTTCACTTGTGGTTTAGTTTTTTCCCCTTAAAAATTTTCTTTATTGAGGAATAATTGACAAATACAACTATATATATTTAAAGTGTACAACGTGGTGATCTGATATCCATACACATTGCAGAATGATTGTGGTTTTGTTCTGAACTGTATTTCTAGAACACAGATGCTGAGGTAAGCTTAGGTTATGCATCTGGAGTGAGCAAAGTCTTCAGGGGCACAGGCTTGGGAGCAGATTGACCCAGTTTTCATTGTCTCAGTTGTTTTTAACTGTGTGGCTGCAGGCAGTTTGTTTAAACTCTATGTTTTGATTTCTTCACCTGTAAAATGGAGGTGGGGGGGTGCCCCAGACGCCAATAATATTTATTTCACAGGGTTTTTATAAGGATTGGATGTGTGAAGCGTAATCTGCTTCATGATGGGTGCTTAAGGAATCAGTTGCCTTTGCCAGCAAAAGACATTTCAAATAGTAAGTGTAAAGATACTACCAAGTAAGTGGTCCAGTTATTTCTAGGGTTGATGTGACTGTCAGTGTCATTCTTAACACCACCTTTTGATGGAAGAAGGGAGACCAAGAAACAAGCCCTGCTGAGTTCACAGTTCTGTGGAAAGCCTGCTGCTTCTCCATTTGGTCCAGGTACGTGCAAGAGTGAAGAAGAAAATCCTTCCAAGCAGCCATTCTTCGAGGAGACAGAGATTCATTTCACTTTTTTTTTTCTTCTTGCAGGTCCTGTCCAGGTAATTCCTCAAGAATCGTCATATTTGTATCTATTCAGTACACTGTTCTAGAAATGGCACTCAGAATATACCTTGTATTCATTGATCAAGGAACAAAATGGCAGCCAACATGGCTTCCCAATGGGCACAGAGTGATAGGAAGTTTGTCCAGGGTCCCAACGAGGTCCATGGTTCCAGGGCCATCTTTTGTGTTCAGATCAACTAATAACAGACACAGCCGTGCCCATGGATTTCCTCAATGTGCCCTTTAGCTTCTCCCGCTCTGCACGGGTCCATTTACCTGTCTGAGGTCATTATTTTGGATAAGGACAGGATCAAACTTGGGGGTCAGTCCCTTCAGTGCCTAGCCTACTGCTTTATTCAAAGTCTTGGCACTCTGGGAATTGGAATCTCAATATTCTGACCTACGTGACCTCCATTTTTGATCCCGGAGAACAGAAGTACCTGAAAAGTGTCATTTTGAAGAATATTCTTTTGAGGCTTTTACCTTAAACTTTCCTCACTAATCAAGTTAATAATGAAATGATACTCTCAACAACAGCTATTGCTACTAAGCCCCCGTCGGGATAAAAGCAGATCAGTGGTAAGAGTTTTTAATGCACTCTGATTTTAAGCTTATAGAACGGGTGACTGATACATTCCCAGAGCTTAATCATGTGAGGGCTTGGTGGCGGTAGCGCTGATCTTTTGTGTGCACTCACTAGTTTTCATCATCCAAAGGAGGCAAGCCTGCCAGATACAAGCCAAGGCTGGCTGACTGCTGTCAGGGAGCTGGTAGAGAGGGTTATTTTAAAAGTTTAATAACATCCTTTCCCCTACTAAAATAGTATCTGTTAATTACAGAAACTTGAGATTCTTATCAACAAATAAGTAGAAAGAAGAGAAGAACGGTACTCATCGTCCCGCTGAAAGATAACTGATGTGAGCATTTGGAGACACTTCTTTGCAATTTTTTTTTCTATTCGCGACTTTTTTTTTTAACATAGTATGATTGTACAATACATACAGCTTTTCCCTACTCTTTTCTAGTTAACATTATACTGTAAACATGTTACTGAAAACTTTTAATAAATGTAATTTTAATAACTGTATAACATTTTGTTGTGAAGTTTATCTGACCACTTCCATATATTGGAGACTTAGCTGTTCCTGATTTTCTGTAATTATAAATAAATCATATATTGATAAGTATCTATGAGTATGAATTTTTTAATGAAGATTATTTCCTTAGATCAGGGCCTTGGAATTGGAATTTACCAGGTAAACATTTTATAACTCTTAATTCATAATGCAAAGTAGAAATTATTATGTTGGGAAAGGGGGTGGACTTAATGGCTACTCTATGTTCCTAAGGCTTTTCTTTTCCCTGTATTGATGGACCAATCTAGGCACTACAAGATTGAGACTTGCTAGATGTTGGTTTTTCAATATCAAACATTTGAGATAGTGTATGAAATATTCTCACTCTTCAAAAGGGTGGTATTTGCAAATAATATTAGAACCCTAAATCAAACATGCTTAAGCAAAAAAAATTTTTATTGAGTTATCTAATTAAATTCCAGAGATAATATGCATTCAGGAATGGTTGGATCTAGGGCCTTGTGTTTCTTCTCCCTATCCTTTGGCTTTGTTTTATTCGCTGCTGGCTTAATTCTTAGGCAAGTTCTCCCTTTTTGCTCATATGATCGTGTCAGAAGCTCCATTTTCACTCTCTCTTCCCAGTAACTCCAGTGGGAAAAACTTACCTCTTTCCCATGAATTCCAGCAAAATTCCAGGATTGAGACTTTTTGGCTTTGATTGGCCTAAATTGACTCATGTGACTTGGTCAGGGGGATATTATCCTCTGTTCAGTCTGGCCCGGCTTCCATGCTTCTCTCTAGGGCTGGACAGAGAGTCATCTCCACCTAAACCAAACTTGACTGAGCGTGGGACAGATAGTCATGCAAGAGTGAATGAAGAGGGTGTTGCCCGAATGCGCAGCATGGATGCCAGCCAAGCAGGAACAACAAGTATCCACTGAAAAGCACTTTTTTTAGGGTGCACCCTAGTTCCTCTAGGATATGAGCCTTAAACAAGGTATTGCCTTGATAAAGAGAGGTACTGAATAAATAAATAGGTGAATGCATGGAAAGAAAGAAAGAAAGAAAGAAAGAAAGAAAGAAAGAAAGAAAGAAAGAAAGAAAGAAAGAAAGAAAGGAAGGAAGGAAGGAAGGAAGGAAGGAAGGAAGGAAGGAAGGAAGGAAGGAAGAAAGAGAAAGAAAGGAAGAAAGAAAGAGAAAGAAAGGAGAAAGAAGAGAAAGAAGGAGGAAGGAAGGAAGGAGGAAGAAAGGAAGGAAAGGAAGGAAGAAAGAAAAAAAAGAGAAAGAAAGAAAGGTACTGAGCCCTCATGACACTCTACAGAAAGCACACAATCATTAGCACCAGGTAAACAAGCCACCATGAAAACTATTTCTAGGAAACCAAACCTGTTTGTTCACTTACTCATTTAACATCTACTCATTTTAGCACCTACCATGTATCAAGTCAGCATTTATTCAGCTGCTCATGTTCTAGGTGCTGGAGATACAGTGATGAGTCCCATTCAGTCCTGCCTTGTGGTTTAACCTTTTCAAGGCTCTGATGAATTGCCTGAGATGTCTCCCAAGCACCCTGGCTGTCCGGAGGCCTCACGTCTTTTATTTACAATGGGAATGGCTCATTGCAGCTCTGGCTCGCTGGTCTATAATTTGCTCAGGCACTTGAGCTTACTAGGGAGAAAAAAAAAACAAACCAAAATACCACGGCTTCCTCACTAGCCTTGATTTGGCTGTTATGTTTGCACTGGAGATTGTCTGAAAGGAGCATTCAGCTTAAATGCAGCAGAAATGTAAAATAGCGCATGTGAAAGAAAAGAGGTAAGAATTGCCAATAAATCCCTTCAAATGAAGAGAGCTTCCCATGTGGCCTTTGAAGGTATTTGCGTGTGCTAACTCCCACACTGGGATCTTTGCTCTTATCTGTTCCCATGTTGAGCTCTCTCTAAATGGAGAGTCATCATTTGTACTTCTACCTGAATAACAGTCATTTATAATTTTACTTGAATATCTCAACAAATATGTGTTAGGAACATCTCCCTAGAGCAATATATCATGGAACCTTGTGTCCAAAGGCTATATTGAAACTAGCGAATGAGTGTTCATTCATTCAACAAATATTGGTTGAGCCACATGCCACTCACTGTTCTGAGAACATTCCTGAGTCCAACAAAGACACAGAGGTCACTGCCTCCAAATCTGGATGCCCAGCCTCCAAATTTGAGGAAGAGTCAGCAAAGCAAAGAGGGCAAACACTGTTGATGTGGAGTCAGAAGTCTTGAGTCAGAAACCCGTCACTGACACACCAGCTGTGGGACCCTGGGATGGTGGGCTCGCCTTCTGGCTCCGTTTAACAGATTTTGTAATCTGAGAGAGTCAGGGAAGGGACAGAGGAGGCCACAGTGAGAGGAAGTGAGGAGCTCAGACGACGAAATGTGAGGCAAGCAATCAATTCCCAGGTCCCTACTTCCTAGCTCTGTGACTTGGGTGAGTTTCCTGTCTCCAGTCTTAGTCTTCCCGTCTGTGAAATGGGATTAGTAGGAGGTCTACGCACAGGATTGTAGTGAGAAACACCCGAGACACTGCACTTAGAGCCCTTAGCCTAGGGCCTGGCATGTGACGAGGCCTCATTAAATATGAGCCGCTACTCCTACCACTCTGGCTACTATTACAATGACTGCTTTTGTTGTTACCCTGGTGGACAACTTTAATTATTGCAGTCGGTGCTGAATTCATTCATCCACTTAACGTATATTCAGTGAAGCCTGCTCTGCACCAGCACAGTCCAGTGGTGGGGAGAGAGCTGTGAACCAACGGAAGAGTTCTTGCCAACGGGAGGCTTAAATCCCAGTGGAGAGAGACAGATAATACGTTAGTAAATAATCAAACAAATACATAAGTAGTGTAAGTCCAGAGGGTGACATGTGCTCTGCAGGAAATAAAACGGGAAGATGTAACAAAGCGGCTGAAGGCAGGGGCGTCTTGCCTAGGGTGTGAACGCTGAGAAGACATAAGTCTAAGGGTTCTGGCTGATGCCTAAATCTCACATATTCTAATTGCATTTGCAACAAGTAATAAGCAAACATCCCTTTCGAGAATGCAGATTGGGGTTCAAGAAAGAGGGCTCAGGTCAAACTCCGATTGACCTGTAATATATTCAGAGAGGAATCCAATGTTAATACTTCTCTCTGTCTCTCTCTGTTTCTTTGTCTTTCTCTTTCTTACTCACATACACATACATTTCTGAGATTTTAGGATTCATTTTTAAAGTTACTCCAGGTCTTAGATTAGGGAGTAAGCCAGGCTAACCTGAGCAGAGTCTGCAGCTTTACTTCTGTATAGAATTATTCTCTGGACCCTCTCTTAGATCATCTTCTTTGGCCTAAAGCACAGAGGGGCTGTTGGTGGCTGTTCCGGGGCCCTGCCACATCCTGGACACTGGCCTTCTTATCCTGGCAGAGCACCCCTCACCCCCCAGACTCATCTCTCCTCCCTTCCCCATGCTATCCTAATTCTAAATGACTCGCCCTTTCCCGGTCATTCCCAGCTCCCTCTCCTCTTGGGGCCTTTCAACCTTTGGCTCCCTCTGCCTGGACCTCCTCCCTCCTCTCTGAGGTCCCATCTTTTCCTGCCGGCTAATTTCCTACTCTTCCTTCAAGACTCACAGCAGGTAGCCATTGTTCTGTGATGTTTTCTCCCTCCCAAATTCCTTTCATCTCCCACCAAACTAGGTTCAGAACCTCTTCTATCTGCCCCTGTGATCTTACTGGATGACAGCTATTAATTTAGACGCCATTCTCTCTCAGTTGACAGTGAGCTCCAAGAGGGCAGGTCCTTGCGCTGTTTATGCCTGTGTCCACCTGACATCCACGGCACTGTCCCACTGAACCTTCCACAACGATGAAAATGTTCTACGTCTGCACCATACAACACAGTAGCCGCAAGTGGCTTTTGAGCACCTGAAATGTGGCCAGTGCAACCGAGGAAGTGAACTTTAAACTTTAATTTTAATAAAATTGAAATACCCACACGTGGCTGGTGGCTGCCATATTACAGGCCAGTGCAGACTAGTGAGCTATGTAGCACGTATTAGGTGGGAATAAATGACTCTTGAAGGAGCATATCATTGCCGAGCTTTCTATTTTTTATATAATGGTAAGTTTTTGAAAGATCTATTAGTGCCTTATATTTTTAGTAAAGTTGATCCCTCTAACCCATTAATATTTTCCTCTCAATTTATTCACTTGGCCCAAAAAACAACTTTGATTGATTGATTCATTACCCTACTATGGCTAAGCTTTTAGACTCTGGGCTCAAACAAAACCTAAGTCTGATCTATGTTCACCATTTACTAGCACAGCTATCCGCGTACCCAAGGCCTGATTATTTAACTTCTCCAGGACTCAGTTTCCTTATGTGCAAAATGGGAATACTAATAATGCCCAGGTCAAGGCTATTTATAAGGATTATATAAGATAATGCATGTAGAATATTTAGCACAATGCTTGGCACAGAGCACTCAGTAAACATTAAGCCGTTCATACTGATACTTTCATTCATGCAAATCACATTTATTAAGCACCTGCTATGTTCCAGATGCTATACTAAGGGATGGAGATAAAAAGTTTTCAAGCCAATGAGAATGGAAACATGAATACAAGAAAAATTGTTGCTTATATAAAAAAGAATAAAATATTGCCATTTGCAGCAACATGGGTGGACCTAGAGATCATCATTCTAAGTGATGTAAGCCAGAGAGAGAAAAATACCATGTGATATCACTCTTATGTAGAATCTTAAAAAAGAAAAAAAGAGGACACTAATGAACTCATCTACAAAATAGAAACAGACTCCAGGACATAGTAAACAATCTTATGGTTACTGAGGGGAAGAGGGTGGGAGGGGATAAATTTGGGAGTTTGAGATTTACAAATGTTAGCCACTATATATAAAAATAAATTTTAAAAAAGTTTATTCTGTATAGCACAGGGAACTATGCTCAATATCTTGTAATAACCTTTAATGAAAAAGAATATGAAAATGAATATATGTATGTATATGCATGACTGGGACATTGTGCTGTACACCAGAAATTGACATATTATAACTGATGGTACTTCAATTTAAAAAAAAAAACAAATGGAAAGAAAAATTGTGGCTTAGAAAGGACATGTTATCACAATATATGCATCAACACCTCATGTTTTAAACCAAATAATCATACTGAAGTATTTTGTTTTCAAAGGGATAAATTAATCCCAAATCATTTTTTCAAACCTAGAGGCCTAGAATTTGCACATACACCACTAAGCCCTCAGTACATGCTTGTAATTTATGCTCAATCTAGATCAACATTCTTTTTCATCATGAGGTAATGAATTTGTGTGTGATATTAAGCTTTTACATTGTGAAATCCAGCTCAAAAAGGAAGATTTTTCTGCTCCCCAGAGAACTGAGTTTTCTGACTCTGATTTATCCTTTATGCATCTCATCCATTATTGATATGTTACAGCTTTTACACAAGGCACCGACCTTTTGATATAAAAACAAAACTACATCATCCTGATCTCTTTCTTGTTGATACTGTCTTTAGGGTACAAGAGATTCTCGCCTTCTGTGGAATTCGCTTTGAAGCTTCCTCTCTTTGAAAACAAACAGCAGGAAGGCCCCCCACAACCCAGGCTTTCCTATTTTGTGGAAAAACTGCATGCATGTGTCTAAGTTTAAATTCTGAAGTGCAAATGTCATGTAATGAAAGTATCTGCAGTTACTTAAACGTGGTTAAATATGGAAACTGTGGCATAAAGTCGATGTTTATTTGCAGCCGGTGACAGTGATAAGGGCAGGAGCCGTCCCGGTAAGTGGCTTTCAGCCGCTATTAATCGGCTGATGGACGGATTGGTGCGAGGCTGGTCACAAGGAAGCACCTCATCCTCTGTAATGGAACGCGTTCATCTGTCTAGTGGAGGGTGAGAGCCAGAGACCACGTGCACTGACGATTCCATTATTCTGCCCAGAGCCACCTCTGCGGCTGGTGAGGGAGGCAAATATCAGGAGACTCTGACCCGCATCAGAGTGGAAACTTAGAGACTCACAGAATGTCACGACTGGAAGAGATCCGGGCGATCATCTAATTCAACCTCTGGTTTTTTTTTTGTTTTTTTTTTTTTGATGAGGAAATTTCCATGCGAAAAATATACCAGCATTTATTAATCACTGCACATGTATTCACTCCCTCCTTAAAACCTTCCTTAATCAGACATCAAAGTCCTGTAAGAACGGGATTCTGCCTCTCTATCTCTCGCTCATCTCATTACGTAAGCCAGGCTTACATTTCAATCGGGAAGTTCCCCCACATTGAGCTTCTTGCTTGGGCAACTCCTGTTCAAGCTTTAGCTGTCTGCTTGGACGTCACCTCCAAGCTTTCCCTGACTCCCCAGGGCTGGGCTGGGTACCCTCTCTCATCCGCTTTTTCCCTCTCCTAGCAGCTGCCTCTCTACCATATTTGTCTGTTTACTGTCCTCTCCTACTCGACTAGGAGTCCCTTAAGGAGACATTGTCTCATCCATCCGTTACTTGCAAGGTGCCCAGCACATAGTAGGTGCTGCTTAAATATCTGTTGACCAAATGGGATGGCTCATTATATTATATACCAAGTACTGCAGTAGACACCAGGAATACAGACCAGAGTAAGGCACAGTCTCTGTTTTGGAAGAAATCAGGTTAATTCATTCAATCCATTCATGGCTTTTCCTGCATATGACATTTTACCAGTATGCCAAGTTTGAGCAAGTCACATTTCTCAGTTTTGGAAAAAGTGTAGAGAGACAATTGAAAGTCCCAAATTTTCAAGCACTGCTTACGAATGCCACCACCATTACAAATCAGATGTATGGAACCTCAAATAATTTGACCCCAATTTAGCAGTCCCCTCATAAGTGACAAGAAGCAAGCTCATAAATGTTGTTCAAAAGAACCACTGCCAAGGTAATGCCAGAGCTAGTCATTATTTCCTCTCCTACCTGCTCAGGTAACATGCAGGAATGAGAAATAAGAGACCTGTAGGATGTTAGGGCTTGATGGGGATCTGCAATCACCCAGTCCACCCTCCTTCTCTTACAGAAGAGGAAACAGCAGACCAAGGAGAAGGGATTGGCTCAAGGTCGAGGAGCAAGTTACTGCTCACCTTGGGCCTTGGAGCTCCCCTGGCTGTGTTCCTTCTCTGATGAGCTACCACTGAGAACCGTGTCCCCTATCGCCCCACCCCAAATTACTCATCTTCAGACACACATCCGGTTGTGGCTGTGGACATCCCCTCTGCTGGGAAGCAGTACCCTAATTTTTATTTGGAAACCTACCCCTCCCACTCGCGGGGGAGATCACCCCACTCCAGCTTCGGGTGTGCACCTGGCGTGAGAAATCAGCACCGTCCTCACAGCACCCTGGTTTTCAGTCTCAGTTGAACATCAAAGGTAATCCTCACTGATTCAGACTTAACAGAGATGGTCCTTTTCAGCTGAGCTCTGTCTAGTTAGGCAGAGCTTGGGCTAAGAGCTCCCTGAACTCCTCTATCATCAGGGATTTCTGAAATGGAGAGGAGGGCAGGATCTATGAACATAGGCCTCTCTTGGAATACAGGAGTGAATTAGAAGTGGTGGGGGAGGGCATAGGTCGGTGGTAGAGCTGCATGATTAGCATGCACGAGGTCCTGGGTTTAATCCCCAGTACCTCCATTTAAAAAAAAATAGTTAATTAAATAAATAAAATAAAACCTCATTACCTCTCCCTCCCCCCAGTTTTTTTTTTAATTAAAAAAAAGGAGAAGTGACGACAAGGCCCTTTAGCAACTGCCAAAAGATCATTTCCATCAAAGACAGAAATAGCAAAGTCAGGCAGAGACTCTTTCCAAACATCAATACCAGAACCCTCACTCCTTTTCACTTGTGGTCCAGGGAAGTCCATTTACTGCCATGTTTCAGCCAGTACGGTGCCTTGTTCTATTTGTGTTTGCAAGTAATCTGCAGTTCCCACCCCTAGTCAATCAGCTATTTAATTCAGCAATTAATTTATTAATTAATCCAGGCAGTTTATTAGTTCATGGTGCCTGGCGCCATGTGAAGATGTCGAAAGCTGCTGATAATCCTCCCATGGCTATTTGGAAGTAGACACTGACTACCACACATTTTTGTCGAGCAATTTATTTTATTAGTTCAGGAAACTTTCATCGAGCACCTACTGTATTCCAGGCCTTGGATGAAGGGATGCATAAATGAGTGAGATATACTCCTGGTCCTGAGGGGGTCACATTGTCTAGTGGGGGAGTCAGACAGGTAAAAAGAGATACTGACCTTTCATCATGACCTTCCTGAAGCCAGTATTCTGTGGTCAAACCCAGTGAAGAATCTTCCCTGTCTGGGCAGCTCTGGCTTCAGCTTAGGCTGCATTTATTTAATTTTTAAGTGTACAAGAAATTTGGGAAAATTGTTTTGAAAAAGAAAAGTCCTGCTTGATGTTGAGTGCTGAGGACCATTTCTGCTATTTCTTGCTAATAAGAGACAATTCCAGGCACACAGTGTGTATTTTTAAAAACAAGACTGAATAGTAGATTGGAGCTCCTTTCAGTAGAGCTGCAGTGATGCTAACGAAAGAGAATCCTCCTGGCCAACCTGGGAAGCAGACGATGCAGGGCCTGGTAGGAGACACATCACCACAAATAAGAACTATCCCAACTCCTGACAAAAATACAGTGAACAACGAGGGTTCTCTGGGAGAGCTGGTGGGTGGTTGGTAACAACATAATAAGAAAAAATATGTTTAAAAGTTCCTAGTGACTCTAGGTCACTAGGAGGTACAAACTTCCGGTTATAAATAAGTCCTGGGGATGTCCTGTACAGCATGGTGACTATAGTTAATAACACTGTTTCATATATTTGAAAATTGCTGAGAGTAGTTTTTTCCCTTTTTTATGTATGTATATTTTTAAATTGAAGTGTAGTCAGTTTACAATGCTGTGTCAAGTTCTGGTGTACAGCATAATGTTTCAGTCATATGTGAATATACATATATTTGTTTTCATGTTCTTTTTCCATAGGTTACTACAAGATATTGAATATAGTTCCCTGTGCTCTATAGTATGACCTTGTTGTTTATCTATTATATATATATTAGTTAGTATCTGCAAATCTCGAATTCCCAATTTATCCCTTCCCATCCTCTCACCTCCCAGTAACCATAAGCTTGTTTTCTACATCTGTGAGTCTATTTCTGTTTTGTAAATAAGTTCGTTTGTCTTTGTTTTTTTAGATTACACATGTAAGTGATATCATATGGTATTTTTCTTTCTCTTTGTGGTTTACTTCACTTAGAATGACAGTCTCCAGTTCCATCCATGTTGCTACAAATGGCATGATTTTATTCCTTTTTATGGCTGAATAGTATTCCATTGCATAAATATATCACAACTTCTTTATCCAGTCATCTGTTGATGGACATTTAGGTTGTTTCCATATCTTGGCTATTGTAAATAGTGCTGCTATAAACGTTGCGGTGCATGTATCTTTTTGAATTAAGGTTCCCTCTGGATATATGCCCAGGAGTGGGATTGCTGGATCATATAGTATGTCAATTTTTAGTTTTGTGAGGAATCTCCACACTGTTTTGCATAACAGCTGCACCAAACTACATTCCCACCAACAGTGTAAGAGGGTTCCCTTTTCTCCACACCCTCCCCAGCTTTTATCATTTGTGGACTTTCTAATGATGGAAGAGAGTAGATCTTAAGTGTTCTCATCACAGGGAAAAAAATTCTAAATATGGATGGTGATGGATGTAAGCTAGACTTATGTAGTGATCATTTCCCTATATATATATGTATATACATATATTGAATTATTCTGTTGTATGCCTGAAAATAATATAAAGTCATAGGTCAATTATATCTCAATAAAAAAATTTTAAAAGACACTTATAGTGATGCTATTTGGCCACTTTAAAAAAAGCTACCATCTATTAAAAGCCCACTGTGTGTTAGGTGTTTTCTATGTCAATTACTTCATTTAATGCTCATTAAATGTCTTGTGAGGTAGGTGTGGTTGTCTGCTTCACAGCTTGGAAAATGTACGTTATGAATCGAGCTCAAGGGCGGGCAGTGAGGAAGTGTGCAGCAGCTCTGAGTGGACTGGCCCAATGATGCTGTGTCACAGGCAGAAGTGAGGTCAGCTGCCAAACCTTAGGGTACGTGTCATAGGGATTTTATGTGTTCACAGATTTGTTTTTATTGTGAAACATATCATATGTAAAAATATATATTACATATGCATGTTAAAGAGTAATGATAAAACACTCTCATATATTTACCACCAAGCTTATGAAACAGAACGTAGTTACCATTTTGTTGAAGGTCTCTTGTTCCTTTTTCCTTTATCACCTATATATGTATATATTACTTACTTTTGCCTGTTTTTACATAATGGAATGATGCACTTTCCTGACCTACAGACCACCCTGCTGGATGAACCTCTCTTCTCCCCATCTGGTATCCCACCCCTCCAGGTAGCATGGCCCACTCCTTCCTCTACGCCTGCACTGTTCTGCGTGCACATGCATATTATGGTGCCTGCAAACTCTGATGCAGTTAGTCATATCAAATCTGCTTCCCCAGATTGTGAGCTCCTTGAGGCCAGGAACTATTGATAATTGATCCCTACATCTCTGTGCCTGACACCAGGCCTAGATCCTTATAGATCTCTCAATGAAGGCCGATGGTAGAGTAAATGCATAAATAATTGTGTGCTTGGGGTCGGGGGTGGTAGGGTATAGCTCAAGTGGTAGAGCACGTGCTAAGCATGCACGAGGTCCTGGGCTCAATCCCCAGCAGCTCTTCTAAAAATGAAGAACTAAATAAACCTAATTACCTTCCCCCTCAAACAAGAAAAATAATAAATTATAAGTAAATAATTAAAAAAAAAAAGAACTGTGTGCTGGAGTCTGCCAGGGCAGGCAGTCAGATGGAAAGTTTAACAAGGGAAGCAACATTTGAGGTGTGCAGCAAAGTGGGAGGAAAAACATTAGGAACAGTATGGGCGAAGGTAGAGATATGAAGCGGCACAGGATGGCTGCAGAGCTGCTATGAACTGAATATTTGTGTGCTTCCAAAATTCATGGGTTGAAGCCCCAATCCCCAGTGTGATGGTATTTGGAGAGGGGGCCCTTGGGAGGTATTTAGGGTTGGGTTAGGTCAATGGGATGAGGCCCTCATGATGGAAATAATGCCCTTCTAAATAGAGGAAGAGACACGAGAGCTCTCTCTCTCTCCGAATGCACACACCCAGGGAAAGGCCATGCGAGCACACAGCCAGAAGACAGCTGTCCGCAAGCTAGGAAGAGGGCTCTCCCAGGAACCAAATCTACTGGCACCTTGATTTTGGCCTTCTCAGCTTCCAGAACTGTGAGATATAAATGTCTGTGGTTTAAGCACTCAGTCTATGGTATTTTGTTTTAGCAGCCCAAGCTAAGATAATTGCCTAGCAGAGGGCTTGGCTCACAGTGGGTGCTCGACAAATGTTTGTGGATGAATAAATGAATGAATGAATGAATGAGTACGTGGATATCCTTTACTTCCTCACTATAGGGGCATTTCTGTCTGTAAAACCAAATCTCTTGTTTGTGTTTTAAAATGTAGGTTTTATTATTTTTCAGGTATGTGAAAACAACAGATCAGGAGATGATAGCTGTTGAAAAGATAGTCTGTTACACTTATCGACCCAGGAGAAGAGAGCACACCATGCTATGGGGGGCCACACAGGGAAGCACCAGGGCTGGTCAGAGGCAGAAAGATCGAGGGGAAAATGTGGGCAAGAGTCTTTCCATGGGAGAACAGGCAGAGCATAGTAAACAAACTTAGGATTGGCTAGTTTGGGTAATTCTGCAAGTTCTGGGGCTTGCAAAAAAGAAAAAATTAGAGGCTGTCCCTAGTGTTCGGTACCTGAGCCTGGGGTGATTAGGAGAATAGTGACCCCAGATGTGAGTGCTCCTTAAATGAGGTGGTTGGAGGTAAGGGCTGTGCATGGTTGGTTTGCATTTGAAAAGTGTATGTGCGGTTGAGTCCTTTACTCTCTCGGGGAATTGTCCAACCCTAGGAGGGACAGTCCTTCCAGGGCCTTCTAGGCTCAAGATGTCAAAGCATCAAATACAGAAACTGGAAAACATGGTCATTACATTTTGGCGCTCAGGGAACCCGCCCCTCTGGGGCACTTGGAGACTGAGCTGTGACTACTGGGAACTTTCATGGCCTGCATTTTCAAGACTTGCCGAGATCATGTTTTGTCATGACACTACCCTTTTTCATGCCAATTTTATTATTTCACTCATTCATTCACTCATGTAGTGACACTATGAGCCAGGAGCTGTGTCAGACAAGCCCTGGCAACTTGGTCAGAGCAAGAGCCTCGGAGTCAAGTAAAATCCTGCCTGCGTGGTTAGTGCTCTAGTGACTCCCAAAGTGCAATGATCTCCGGAGGCTCCCTGCCCTCCCCTGGTCTCCAGATAGGTCAGAAGGCCCCTTGACACCAAGCTTAGCGACATCCATGCAGGCAGTTTCATTTCCTGTAAGGAAGAGTTCCTCTTAATCAAAGAGAGGCTTTTCCTCAGTCTGAAAGCTTTGTCTTTTTTGTGACTTTCAAGGTCAACTTGCAGATCAGCACTTTAATAACAGTGTTCTTAGGGACAAGGCTGTGACTTTAAATAGTGTGAAGACCCCAGTGACTGGACTCACAGGGGCGATCTGAACATTGACCATGAGTTTTCAAATGGCCTTGGGAAGTGCAGCATGATTTTAGGAGAGATTTCCAATTAACCTGGGCTGTCCAAAGCAGCTCTGTGCCTGGGAAAGAGAATGCATTAGGATTTTCCAAAGGACTTTATCTCCTGAAACAGAAAACATAAATGGTAGTGGGAAAAAAATCAAAGTTACTGAATATGGAAATCACCACTTTGGGGTTTAAGAAAACCACATCCTGCTAACTCCCTGCTATGTGAGGGAGCTTTCAGAGGTAATGAGGCAAGTTTCAGAGTGTCAAATGTCTGCCTTGCTTTATACTTATGTGAACTCTCATCCCGGTCCTCCTGCTGGTAGGGTACAGGCTCAGCCCAGCAGAGATGGTGTCTGACATCTCCTCCCAGTCCCCTGCGGAAAGCCTTGCACACAGCAGGCACTTAATGCACTCTGGTGAGATGGAACTGAAGAGAAAAGACTCCCCAGGCAGGCATAGGGATACAAAAGGGCTCTCCCTCTTGTCTGCTCCTTGCTCTGAATTGGAGGCAAAGCAGCCTGTCTGAGGCCAGGGGTCTGGCTTCCTCTCTCTGGTTGGGGGAAGGAAACCAGCTTACACTGAGCCCTTACCATGTGCCTGGCCCTGCAGTAGACAACTTACAGCACCATTTCATCAATCCTCCCAATAACCCCCTGCAATTCTTATTATTATCCCATTTTACAGGTGGCAAAATGGAGGCATTGGAGAACAAGGTCTCCTGAGGGGTTTTCATTTGAAAGGTTTCCAAGATCCCATTGGACCACTTCACCAGCCTGGAGAAGTCATCGTCACTGAAGTGTTGGACAGTCACACAGGGATACTGCCTCCAGAAAAGCTTTGGTTTTATCAAGCAGACTAAGAAGGGAGAGACCTTTCAGCCCATCAACCCAAGGACCCATTTATTGGATTAACTAAACTGATCCCTTGGAGAGAGTAGAACAAGTCCTAAGGGTTGTATAAGTGGGGCTGACCCAGGAGTCACTCTCCCCCCACTTCCTTCTCCACTGGCAGAGCCCACCCCCATTCATAGTTGAGGCAGAAAATTCCAACAGCTCACCTCCCCAGCATCTTTTGCACCTAGTGGTGCCCTATGACTAGCTCTGGTCAAGGAGGTGTAAAGTGAGATCTCCTGAGGGGCTTCTGAGTAAGATTTCCTCCCTGATAAAGAGAGTGACCCTCAAGGAAAGCTCTCTTTCTTCCTTCAGCTTTTTCATGATGTCAACAATATCATGTCATGATGGGATATCTTGACTATTTTTTTTATTATGAGCAACCAAATATATTTATGTCCTAGGATGGAAGCATAGTTGGATGAATTCTTAGTGACATCATTAGAGACAGAATCACTTGTCTCCAGACTTCCTGTTTCGGTGAGATGATGAAGTGCCTTTGCTGCTGAAGGCATTGTTTGTTGAGTATTCTGAGTTAAGTCTTCTGTTGAGCATCCTCTGAAAGCACTCTGACTTTTGAAACCATAGAGAAGGAAATATGGGCAGTGACAACTCCTGGGTAATAAGACTGTTGGGGTGGGGAGCCTGAGGGTAGGGAGAGGGCTGCAAGGTTCTGGTCAAGATCAGAGGCCTAGGCTGCTGAAGCAGAGGGTGACGAGGATGTCAAATTTTTAAAAATCTGGATTAAGTAAGGAGAGATGTTATCTGAAAAGACTATTGCAATAAGGGGCGGTAGACCACTCTGACCATGAGGTTAGTAAGTCCTAATGGTCAGATAAAAAGAAATGTGATTTTATCAGGAGAAAATAAGGGTAAAAAGCTTCTATTGTGGGGGAACAGGACAGGAGTATCATGTGAGGGGACAGTTGATAAGGGTCAGCCAATTCTCTGGTCTTTGAATTAAGGAAGATGGTTCCAAGTATTCCAATGCTCAAGAGTGGGCCAGAGTTCAGGAACCTAGAGGAAGACAAGAAGTCTAAGTGTGTCTAAGTCAAGTTTGTGGGCATTTTGTCCAGATCGGTCAGTGCAGACAAACAGTTCAGCTAATCATGTCTGAGACAAAGAACAGGAACGTGGAGGGTCTGTGTCTGGCCTTGTCACAGGTTAACAAAGGGGTCATGGGTGAGCATTATTGAAGTCATGCAGGGAAGGATGGTTCTCTGCAGTGAGCCATCTCCTGGAACACAGAAGGGGCAGGGAGGGGGGAGTTTCTTCACTGTAACTGATTTCCATGAGCACAGGGCTTGGGAAATTTCAACACTGTCAAGGAAGAAACAAAAGTTAAAATCAGACCTCAGGGCGGAGTTAAAGGGTCACTGATCCATCCAAAAGAATCAGTCCCCTCCCATGTGCCAGGCACTGTGTTAGTGGACCCAGGGGACCCAGCAATGATTCAGATATGGTTCCCTGAAGGAGCTCAGCAGGGGAGGGCAGATGTGAACAGATACCTGCAGAAGGTATCGTGGCACCTGTAGTTGGCCCTTGCACTTTCCATGCACTCAGATTCGGTTTCCTTTGGGGACCACCGGAGCCTTGCTAACTGCCTACCCTGCAGCAGACCCATGTGCCCTGGGCACATTTGCAAAACCCCAGAGAATCAACAGCAGAAAATGGAGGTTTCCAGAACACAAGTCTTGAGTCTCAAAGGTGTTTAAAAGGATTAAGCAATTCAATAGCAATCCCTGCAAAGAAGCCCTCTCAGAGCTGCTGGATCTTGATTTTGCTTCCTTCCTCTGAAGAGCATCTGGGAACCCTCACCTGAGTCCTTATACTTTAGCCTAGATGGGGGCAGGTATAGAGTCCCATCATTCAGGCAGGAAACTGGATGCCCTGAGAGGCGCAGTCACTTTAATCAGGTAACACAGCAGATCATTGCTCAGACTCAAGAAAATTGTGTGGCTTCTTATTCTGGTTTCTGTTTCACCAGAGCTTTTACTAATGCCTGAGTTATGGCCCTTCTTATTTTTCTTTCTTTAAAGATTTTATTTTTAGAGCAGCTTTTGGTTTGTAGCAAAATTGAGAGGAAGGGATAGAGATTTCTCTGTACCCACACAAGCATAGCCTCCCACATTATGAGTAACCCCCACCAGAGGGGTACATTTGTTACAACTGATGGTTATCCATCATAATCACCCAAAGCCCATAGTTTATATTAGGGTTTCCTCTTGGTGATGTACTCAGCCTTTCTGAAGGCAGCCAGAAAAAAGGGTTGGTACAGAGGTGGGCAAAATACACAGAGCCAAATATTGCTCCCCAGAAGAGAGGCAGGCAATGACATAAAATTATATTTCTATTTAGTCCACAAAAACTCATCACCATGGGACATTATAATTTACAGTCTCAAGCAATGCATCTCAAAGATGGTATCACATGTCAGAAAGCATGGACCTCCACGCAGCCATAAGAGGACTTTCTGAATATCTCATTCAATGATTTTTTAAAAATTATCACCAGAAACTTCCTAAATTACGCAGGCTTCTTAGGGTAATATACATATTTGACTTTGAAGAGGACACAGGCTGATTGTAATCCTTTACACTAGACTTTCCCACAGTGGGTGTGGCCTCTACATTTTACATTTTCTGTCTTTTCTCCTTCCCATTCTCACCCCTTCCTCTAGCTCCAGCTTCTCAGACATCAGAGCTAATTAATTTTCAATATGCACTCTCCTCTCTTCCTTCAGCAGAACTCTCAAGTTTGGCTGAGCTTATAGCTGCCTAGCTAAAAACTACATTTCCCAGCCTCCCTTGCAGTTGGTGTGGCCACATGATTCTTTTCTTGCCAATGGTATGTGAGTGAAAGTGGTATGTGCAGCTTCCGGGAGTGCATTAAGAAAAGGAGCATGTAATATTTTCCCTCCACTTCCTTCCTCCTTTCCTCTGTTTGGAACATGAATATGGTGGCAGGAGTTGGAGCAGCCATTCTGGGCCATGAGATGGAAGCCTTAAATTGAACCAAGTTTTGAGCAGAGAAACAAGAGTATGAGAAACCGGGATCCCTGAGATTACTAAGTTACCATAAAGAGCTAGACTTTCTGCCTGAACTTTAAAAGAAAAACAAACCTCAGTTTTGTTTAAGCCACTATATTTGGGCTTCTCTTTATTATAACAGCCTAGCATGATTCCTAACTTACGTTGTGGATACATCTTTAAAGCCAGCTATGGGCAATACTCAGAATGGAGAATTAATGAGCAACAGACTGGAGCTCAACAAAGAAATTCACCCTTCATTGACGTTTGTTTCATTGCTGGCATTTGTTAGCCAAAAGAAATGTGGAATGCAGAGGTTTTGATAAAATGGAAGGATCTGGAAGTAAGACAGACTTGACTCTGACTTATTAGCTGTGGCCTTGGGTAATTCCTAATGCTTTTATCAGTTTCCCCTTCGATTAAATGGACACAATAAAGCTTGTCTGGCTATTCTGAGACTCAAATAAGACCATATGTTAAAGAGAAGCATAGAATGAATGAGAAAGCTGGGAGGTCTGGATGAATCCCATCTGCTATTAACTTGCTGGGCTGCCTTGAGCAAGTCATTGTCCCTCTCTGGGTCTGTTGCCTCATCTGTCAAATGTGGAAGTTTAGACGAGATTATCTCTGAGGTGTTTTCCTGCTGAGACATTCTTTGGTTTTAAAAATCAGGCTCTAATGTTGTGAAGAGAAAGTCAGACTCTAAATCTACACTTTGCCAGAGCTGACTTGGCTGCCACGGGTTCCTAAGAGTTGTGCTGTGTGTGTCACTTCCCAATTTTGTGGTCAGGGAGGTCATCATGGCAGCTTGGACTAGGCCATGGTGGCAAAGGTTATAAAACAGGGCTCCTTCATCCTCTGCAGACAGCTGGTTGTGAAACACTTACCAGCAGCCTACTTACTGTAAGGAAAGAAAACTGAAGACTTTGTATGTCTTGGTGCTCCAAGTAGCAAATATAACTAGTAAAGATGAGAATGTACAAGTCGTACAGAGGACTTAGGGGTAAAAATCAGAAGTTACCTGACTCCGGGATCCCAGAGGCCCTGGTCCAGCCCCAGGCTGCAGTAAATGGGCCCCTGTGACATGCAGCGAATACCTTTCCCTCAGTGACCAACTTACCTGGCCTTGTTGTGCTGTTGTTACCTCGGATACACCAGTTTGTAATTTAATTAAAACCGGAGGCTTGAGATGATGGTGCCTGCAGCCCCACCCTGGGTGAAAGTTGGACCCCTGGGATCAGGAATAAAGGGCTTCCAAGACACAGAGTCTTCAGGAGCAGTCGTTAAATTGTTCCAGTTACTCCAAATGGAGTCCTTACCTGAGGCCCTGACGCATCTAGCCAAGTGGGACTTGTGGCCTGGAAAATGTTTGCAGGTTCTGGATCAATGAGTTATCCACTTGCTCGTTCTCACTATTTAGAGTGTCTTCTCCAAAGTGTTCTGAGCACACTGGTAGCACCTCCTGCCCCATCCCAGAGGGAGTCCATAGTGAAATGAGTTTGGGGAACGTTGGATTCAACTAAGTAAACAGGTTCTTTATGGCAGCACTTCTTAGAGATTTTAATCAGCTAAAGTAGTGCTTCTCAACATGTCTGTAGTGATGCATTTGATGTAAAATTTTCCATTCAGTACACAGTCCTATTGCCCCCACAGGGCTCTTACCCAACCTGGATAAACCCTGTTCAATGCGATGAATTCCTGGCTCATGCATATACACCATTTTTCTTGGATGAGTCCATGGTCATGTAATGTCCAATCATTGAAAAGTCTTTCACTGCTCACCCCCAGTTTCTGTGCTTATCATGTTGCGGTCCAGTAACAAAGAGACTGTGGCACAGTCTGTGGGCCTTACTTGGCGTCATGCTGTGCTGAGAACCCAGCTGGCCTTCTCTGAACGCAGTGCACTCTTGCCCCAGCACGTCCTCCTCCCTCTCCCTGGGATTCCCAGGTTCCAGCTGTCCATGAGGCATGTGTCCAGCCATTGGGGAAAGTGCAGTTCTGTTGGAGCTGGACACCTGTCCCCATGCCAGTGGACGTTCCTTGACCTGCCCCAGGACAGCAAAAGTTGAATTCTCGAGTCCAAATGGGCCTTTGAAGTAAAAGGTAAGCTATTCTGGGAAATTGCACCATCTCTGGGGAGGGTCACATGAAAACCAGACAAACCCCCAAACACAAAGGAAAATAAGGTGCACCCAGGGCTTCCTTTCGGTCCTCCACAGGCTCGTGAATGCAGGAAAGGTACAGCAGCCCTCAGGTCGGACCTCCACGAAGGGCACTGAGATGGGAAGTCCTTCCAAGGCAAGCAAGACTGTCCCATCGTCCCTGGGGAACAATACATCCGCTCCAACCCAAGGTCACGGGTGTCTGTTAGACTGGGGCAGCCCTCGTGCCGGGCGGAAGTAGCAGAGGCCAGATGCACCTCCGGGTCCCAGTATTATCTCTCCGCAGCTTGACAGGTGGGCGCCAGCACAAGGCCACTGCCCCTTCCCGTCCCTTCCCTTGCCTTCTTTCCCTCGTGTTGATTGTCGTCATACAGCCGCTTTGGAAGTCAGGTGTAAACAGAAGGCTCCCACTGCAGGTCAGGCTGCTGTCAGGCACCAGCCCCCCTCTCGGGAATGTTCGCTGTCTCCGCCAAGTCTTTACTGTGCGCCTGTCGGAGCCGGCTCCCTCCGACCTCCACACGGACAGATTCCCTCCTCAGTGAACACTCTCAGTTGCCCGAGAAGTCCCTGGAATCAGGCTGTCTCTTTCCAAGCAGAGACAGTTTCAGCTGAGTGTTTTTCCTCCCCCTTTCACCAGCCTGTTCTTCAGTGTGAGGAACTATTCACTCATGAGGTGGGCCCGGGGCCAGTCCCAGGGCCGGACGCTGTCAGGTGAAGGAGGCCGGGATCACCCCCAGTGCCGTGTCTCTTGGTACATTCCTACCTGGCCTCTTTACTGGTCCAAATAGAACGAGAACCCGGGAAGGTCAGACATTCGGTAGAGCTGGGTTTAAGAGTCTCCTTCAAGTCAAGTGGAGGTGTCCAGCCAACGCGTGAGTCAGGGAGAGGCGGGTCATTTGTGTAGAAATGACAGTTGATACCATGCGAGTCGGGATGGAGGTCTCTGAGGCAGGCTGCGCGGAGAGAAGAGAGCCTAGGAGAAGAGTCAGTCAGTGAGAGGGACTGAGAACTTAAAAAGGAGGCTGGTGGAGGGAGGCTATAGCTCAGTGGTAGAGTGCATGCTTGGCATGCACAAGGTCCTAGGTTCAATCCCCAGTACCTCCATTAAAAAAAAACAAACAGCTAATAACATATAATACATAGACCTAATGACCCCCCAAAATAAAAAATAATAAAAAATAAAAAGGAGGCTGGGAAGAAGTCAGAGTAGGGAGGAAACTGAGGGGAGACAGCCCCACATCAAGCCAGGGAGGAATCAACAGTGTTGTGTTGCCAAGAGAGCAAGGAGGCTGAAGACTGAGAAAAGGAGGTGGTTGGTGATTAAGGTGACATCAGAGCAGAGCGGCCAAGTGTGGCAGTGTGGGTGGCACACCCCTGTCTGTGGGAATGGTGGCCCTGGAGTTGTGTAGGGCACCACCTGGGTGGCTACTGGGGACATGAGCTCTGCTCAGCAGAATTCTGTCAGCCTAGGGGTGAAGCAGGTGCCCCATGGGAAGCTGCTGGGGCTGGAGTTGAGGCAGGAGCTGGAGCCAGTGGGGGTGGCCGCTGAAAGGAGTCCAGATGTGAGAGAGAGAAACAGACATGGCTGCTGGAAAGGGTGTCAGGCTTGGGGAGAAACAACCTATTTTCCACTTGACTTGTAGCTGGGACTCGGAAATTTGCATCTATTTTAGGCAAAAAGGAAAACAGCAAAGAGGGAGAGAAAACAGATGAGAGAGAGTGGAGAGGGAGAGGAACCATCCAGAGACAAATATTTATTGCTGCGTCCTGAGCGTCTTCCCACTGTTCGCTGGGGAGCAGCTGTGCAGGGAGGCAGCTCCCAGCTCCCCTCAGGGGGCTTGCACTCTGTATATGTGATCCAACAGAGGGGACTGGGCGGGTCGTGGGAGGGGTACGGTTAGAGATGGGGTCAGGATCGGCTTCTCTGAGCTGAGCCCTGAATGATGAGAAGGAGCCCACCCTGCGGGGACCAGGGAGAGAGTGTGCCTGGCAGAGAGAACCACCAAGGCAGAGGTTGCCAAGTAGGGGTGAGTTTAAGATGCTTAGAAGGCAGGGAGAGGCCAGCGGAGGGGCGGGGGTGGGGCACAGAGATGGGAGGGGGTTAGGGGCGAGGCCAAGGAGCAGGTGGAGCAGGTCGCATAGGGCCTCTCAGGCTCCCGGGCTCTGGGGAATAAGTGTCTGTGCCTGAGAGGTCACTCATCTCCCTAGCCTGGCCTGGAGTTAAAAACAGCGGCTTGAATGAAAGTCTCCCTCCAGGTCAGCCACCAGGAACATGCCTCACCCACGTCAAGAAGACTTTAAACTCATGGATTCTTAGGATGAGTACCATAGGCCCTTACAAGTACTGTTTGGGGGGACATTGAGCCTTTTCTTACTCCAGGGTCACTCACCTACATAGACATCTGTTGCACCAAAGTTTCTAGTAGCTACAATTAATTTTGATGCCCTCCCGCCTTTCTTTCTGGTAATTAGATTTATTTATTATTGGTGTTACTATTATTATTATTGTTATTATTATTGTTATTGTTATTATTATTATTATTATTATTATTATTATTATTATTACTACTACTACTACTTTACAGGAGGTACTAGGGATTGAATTAAGCATGTGCTGTTCCACTGACTATGCTCCCCCACCACTGGCCTTTCTTTCTAGATCCTTGCATCCCTTATGTTGCCCCTTTTCTGCTCCCCACTCCTCTTGCTGCTTAAGCTTCTTCTTGGGCCATCTCAAAACTTAAACCCTTATTTTCCAGCCTTTCCCTCTTCCCCATGAAAATGCCTAGCTCCTTAATGCAGACATTAGCAAGAAAGCAATCTAAGTGAAAAAATTCATACTTAGGTGTTAGTAACTGGTGTCACACTCACGGGAGCATTTGATTTTGTACGAAAGAAAGAGATGCACCCAACTCAGAGCATTTACTGTGAGCATCGAGGACATGGAGTTGCCAAAGGATGAGTTTTAGAAAGATAGGAGAGAGACTGAGGGACCGGGCAGCCTTCCTGGGTCCCCTAGTACCTGTTATGTGGATGCCTGCTTCCGCCTAAGGCTGGCTTGGATTCCAGACCTAAAAGGATGGGAAAGACAACCCTCCCCTCGAGCACGTCAATATGGAAGTAGCTTTGTGGTCTGAGGGTGTGGTGCCCAGTGTGACTGACGGTGCCTGTGTTCTCACCATTATGTCAGCCCCAGTCTCAAACCAGCTTCTCTGATGGGGGTAAACACAGCGCCATAAAAGGATGAAGAAGCAGACCCCTCTGTGTGCCCGCGACGTAGAAGCTATTACTGCCTCCGTTTCCTAGATGAAACTGAGACGCGGGAATGTTTAGTGACTTTCCCAGGGTCGCACAGATAGTACCTTAAAGAGCTGCGATTCAAACCCAGGTGTACCTGGACCTGAAGCTCTAATCCCCCTACTGAGCCTCAGGGTTAAAACTTAATCCCGTGGCCAGAGCATTCTGAAAACTACATGCGGCTCCTCCACCTCTCAGGCTTGTGATTTATTTCCTCTTTCTGGGTCTCAGTTTCCTCATCTTAAAACAAGGCGAGAGATTCAATTATTTGAGAGCCCCCTCCCTGTGCTGAGCATCACCGTGCTGGGTGAGCCTTCCTTTGATACATGGCTCATTTGATCTGAAAATGCCAGCAATGTCCCAGGCCTTCTAGTCTCAAGTTCTTGGAAAGACAGTGGCAAGAGGTGGGCCATCTTGGACCACTGTTAGGCAAATCCAAGGAGGTCTGGGAATATGTGATGCCCTGGAGTTCACTCGGCTAAACGTGGGGTTGCCCGGAGGATGGACAGTCCGGGCACCTCCTTGTGAACAGGGCCTAAGCTTGTGGCCCAGTGAGCACCAGAGTCTCCTCATAACCCTCTTGAAGCCACTTCCAAGGTGGTTGAGAGCGTTGATGTGTTTTTCCTCTCTTCTTTCAAAAGCCAAGAGGTCAGCGTGAGTGTAACTCTGACAGATGCAATCCGCTCCTTGTTTGGAAACACCCTTTTCAAATCCAACCTGAGATGGGATTAAGAGAGCAGCTTTGGCTCGTTTTCAGGACTGTCATCTGATGAACATCTCCAAGCTCATTCGAAGGAAGTGACAGAAAAGAGTGAGATTTCAAATCAGGGAAATTAGTGACGGGCTGTGCTCAAACCAGCCTCCCCACCTCCAGACTGCAGCCCGCAGAAAACAAAAGCTCCCGAGTAGGAAAGTGACACAGCGCCACCTCCCGGCAGCTGCCCGGCCGCTGAGGCCTCTGGCTGAAGGGAGGTCTCCCCAGCTCCAGGGCCTGCCCCAGTGCCTGGGGAGGGAAGACAAGCCACTCAGCTCGCAGGAGTCCGGAGCAGGGCGGGTGTGGGAGCTATGTGAGTTCTTAGTTCGCTGTGTGCGAATGTGTGTATTCATGTGTTCTGCACATACACAGCCAAATTGAACTCAGAGTAGGATTTACCTGTCTTATAAGGGGTACCTCTCTCCTTCACTTGCTTTCAGGCAGTTTTTTAGGACAATATCATAGTGGCTAGGACATGGACGCTGAAGCTGGATAGTCTGGGTTTGAACCTCAGTTTTGTCACTTAATAGCTGTGCAATCTTGGGTAGTTTACTTAACCTCTCTGTGCCTCTGTTTCCTTTCCTATAAAATAAGAATAATAAGAGGGTCACTACAAGAATTAAAGAGCAGATCCATGTAGAGTGCTTAGCACAGTGCCTGGTCCATGGTAGGCACTCAGCACATATTAGCTATTATTATTCAGTTAAGCATAGCTCATACATATGTCTTCCTGCTTCCCACCCACCCATTAGGCCTGTTTCTAACTTCATGATATGTCTCATGAGGGCTGATGTGTCTCATGCAGATGTTAACAGTTCAAGGAAGATAATGCTAAACCCACAGTTTTATTGAAATAACTGACCCTACCCAAACCCACACCCTAAACTTTGTATAGACTCCCTGGCAGAATATGAGAGTCATCCTTGGGGAACTCCCATGTCTTTTTTTTTTTTTTTTTTTTTTTTTTGACAGCAGCCTGACAAGGCACCTGGGCAGCTGATGCTTCAGAGTAAACCTAAGAATTAGATGGGCCTGCAATAATACAGTCTCCCTTTCAGATGATGGACTGAGATTCAACTCATGGGAGAAATCTGAGTCCTGGATTTTCCCACATTTGTCTGCAGAGCACTCCTAAGATGCTCTAAGCGGATCAGGAAAGGTCTCTGTTTCAAGCCTTCCGGCACCATTTGAACCAGAAGGGCTTCTTAGAAGCTCCAACTTGGGGTCAGACTTGTGTTGCTCATTGATCCTGACGGAAAGTCCTCCCAACCTGGAGAAAAGATGGTGAGGTGACAGGCAGCCAAGGTCAGAGGCTGGCGTTTCCAAAAGTCAACCATAAATCAAACGCTCCAAGGTGACCATGTGTCATGGACACCAGCTCTGGAGTCTCCAGGGGGCCCTGGGCTTGATGACAGGAGACCACCTCTTTCCCAGCCCGTCTGCTGCCAGGGAAGACCAACAAATGGGCTGTCCGTTGCCACCGAGGAAGTTGTCCTGCTGTTTAATGAGCTCTCACTCTCCCTGTAAAGAAGGGCCCAGCCCATACATCTGTCCCATCAAAGGGGTCGGAGTCTTGGAGACACAAAAGCTTCTCTCAGGGCCTTCATTCTCTGGCCTTTATCGCTCCCAGAATCCACCCCATTAATGTGCTGGAACAGCCATGACTTTGCTACCATGTGCACATCTGGGGAGCACAGCCAGGTTTCGGGGTGAGGAAGGGAGGAGAGAGAGGGAGAGCCCTTGAGTCCCCTCAGACTTTCCACTTGGCTTCCTTGTGCAGGCAAGACTCAGCCGTGACTCACCTGCTTTAGAATGTTTTGTTAGCCAATCCCTGATTTTGCTTTAAACCTCCCAGGTCTCAAGATAACAGCCCCAAGGGAACTAGGAGAAGTGCCGTGTTTCAAGCCTAAAAACTAGTCTGCTTGTAGACGTCAGCAGGTGACCAAAAGAGCAAATTGGAAAAGAAAGATTCATACTGGTGCACAAGCACCTGGAAGTCATGTGGATTTTTTGCAGAAAACTATGAAGCATTAATGTTTTAAGTCTAAAGGATTAAGTACACAATTTGAGACTCCATCTGCCCATGGAGTCAGAGACAGCTCTGATCATATTCGGTGGTTTGATTTATTAGTGTTTGATTTTGAACTGGTTACTTCACATCTCTGCATCTCAGTGTCACTATCTGTTAAAGGGACTAATAACAAAAATGATCAGGGGACTAAATGACAAAAAATGATGTATTTTACTTCATCTAGTGCTTGGCACACTGCAGACACTCCACCAGTGGTTGCTAAGCAACAAGAATTTACGAAAATAAATGTATCAGAAGAAGCTAGAGTGAGAAATGCCTCTCCTTTAAAATTATTGTTTTTAAATTTTGTTCTTGTGAATTGGAGAAAGACCGCCACTGTTTGATGACAGTGGCAGACCATCACAGCTCAGCTGGTGCAGCAGTGGGGCTTAAGGGTCATTGTGCTAAGCCAGCCTTCTCCAGGTGTGGCAACCTACCTGACCAATAGCACGAGGATGCCCAACAAACTGGCAAGAGTACAATCAGTGTCATATAAATGACAAGTTCAAAGTCTGGCTCCATCACTCACCAACTGCACAACTTTGAGCAAGTGATTTAGTGTCCGTGAGTCTGAGAACCAGCAATGTTAATAATTTACTGTGTGGGTTGTAGGAGTGGGTGGGTAAATGTGATTGTTTAAATAAAACGCTTAAGACAGTACTGAGCATAAAGTAGGTGCTCAATTAAAGAGAAAAAACAAAAACGAAAAAAAGAAAAAGAAAAACAAGGTGCCTATGACATATGTATGATTTTAAGTCCCACCTATAACTCCACCCTTTTTCCTCCCACTCAGGGAAGCAATTTAGAAAGTTACGTTGCTATGGGGATAACCTTGAAAGTGCTCAAAATTGTTTAAAACTCATTCAGACATACTGCTTTAGTCATTAACAGTAACAAATTATTTACAAACAATCTTATATCTGATATCGATCAGAAGTCCTCACCATTCTGCTGTCGATCCCTGAGTTTGACTCTTCTAGACACCGCATACAAGTGGAACCAACCACACAGTGTTTGTCTTTTTGTGACTGGCTTATTTCACTTGGCACAACATCCCCAAGGCTCAGCCATGTTGTAACGCATGTCAGAATCCCCTTCCTTTTTAATAATATTTCATCGTATGTACCACGTTTTGTTTATCTATTCTTCTGTCTGTGGATACTTGAGTTGTTTCCACCTTCTGGCTATTGTGAGTAATGCTGCTATAAAGGTAGGAGTACTATTATTTCTTTTCCTGATTTCAATTCTTTTGGGTATACGTGGTAATTCTGTTTTTCACTTTTTTGAGGAACCTCCATACTGTCTCCCACAGTGGCTGCACCATTTTGCATTCCCACCAACAGTGTACCAGGGTTCCGATTTCTCCGTATCCTCTCCAACACTTGCTGTTTTTTGGTTTTTGGTAGTTGCTGTCTTAATCGGTGTAAGGTGGTCCCAATTTAATTTTTTTAATCACAAAGGTAGTATCTGTTTATAGCAAAAATATTCAAAAAGTGTAGAAAGGCAAAAACTGAAACACAAAACTCAACCTGTCTCTTTCTTCCTCCTACTTTCCAGTGGTAACCACCGTCATGTTTCTCTGTGGGTGTGTCCAGAAAATTCCATACAAATACATTCGTATCCTGTATCTTTTTTATTACATAAATGCGTTTATAGTACCCTCCATACTTCGTCTATTTCACTTAGTCACATATCTTGTAAGTCTTTTCATGTCAACATCTCATTTCTTTTTATAATCACATAATATTCCATTATATGAATGAAATATAATTTAAACAACTTCTTATTAGTAGACACTGGTTGATTTCCAGAGATTTTTTTTTCCCAAAGCTCATTTAAATAAATAAAAAGAAACCACTAACAATGAGAAACTGTAGAGCACTGTGATTTTAAGTGCAAACTCTGAGGCCAGGCTGCTTAGGTTCAAATTCCAGCCCTACTACTTAATAGCTCTGGGATGTTGGACAAATGACATAAGCTCTCTGTGCCTCAGTTTCCTAATCTCTAAAAATGGGAATAATCATAACAGCACCTATCTCCTCATTATAATAGCACCTATCTCCTAATATAGCACCTATCTCCTCATTATAATAGAACCTGTCTCCTAATTATTGCAAGGGTTAAATGAATCAATATATACCTGTAAAGCTCCTGGAACATAAGGCGTGGTGTTAGCTATTATTCTGCTTCAATCAGCATCTCTGAATTTATATATCTACATATATATCTTTGTACACTCTTCTGACCTTTATGTCCAACAAGTTGTTAGAAGTCAGAGTGCTGGACGAAAGGGTATGCTCTTTTTATTTCCACTGACACTTTTTTGAACAGTCATCAGCAAGGAAGCCAAAACAGTTGATACAACCTGTGGTATGACAGACTCAAAAATAGCTAAAAAGTGCCAAACGTCCCCCAAGAGGATTGCGTCCATACACAAGGTCCCCAAGCTCTGGCACTTTACGCACCCCATCACCTTACTCCTTCTTCTGAGCTGTCTCTGCCTTTTCTTCTCCTAACACCAGCCGTGCCCCTTCCCATACCCTCACAGGGACAGAGTTGGCAGGGATGCATATGCCAAGCCAGGCCCTGGGGACCTTTTGTGGAGGTGAGCATTTGCTGGGCACTTCCCAATCTGTCACCGAGGGCTTCTCTGTGCGGTACCCAGCTCTGCCCCCTCCCCATTCACAACTTTTCCAGAGCAAAACACTTGAGCACCTTCCACCCTCACCCCCAGTACCTCTCCCTTTTCCCCAGTCTTGGTCTGATGTCCCTGGTGACCACACCTTGGGATTTAACTAAATATGATGACACACCAAATCTGCCCAAGCCACTCTGAAAGGCAACCTCATTTTCTCAGGCCCTCCAGGTCTAATGTTCACTCTGAAAACATGCCCTCATCATTTTGTTGATGATAAAGTAATTCATGCTCCCTGGAAAAAAAGGCAAGCAACCCAGAGGTATGAACTAAGGTCAAAGCAAAATTGTCCCATTGTTTCATGTCTCCAGAAATAATCACGTTAGTAGTTTAAGAGTCTCTTAGACTTTTAAAGCATGCATATATTTTTAAATGTATTTTATTGAGATAATATTGGTTTATAACATTATACAAGTTTCACATGTGTACCATGACATTTCTATGTCTGTATACCCTACAGCATGCACACCACGAAATATTTTGCTTCCGTCTGTCACCCTACAGGTGATCCCCTTCACCCATTTCACCCTCCCCCACCCCTTCCCCTCTGGTAACTACTGCTCTGTTCTCTGTACCCATGTGCTTATTGTTGTTTGGGTTGATTGACTGATTGATGGATTGATTTTTGTTTTTATAGTTCACATATGACTGAAATATATGATATTTGTCATTTTCTGTCTGACTTACTTCTCTTGGCATAATAACCCTCAAAGTCCATGTTGCTGCAAATGGCAAGATTTCATCTTTTTTCAGTGGGCACTTTGGTTGGTTCCATATTCTGGGTATTATAAATAATGCTTTGATGAACATAAGGATGTGTGTGTCTTTTTGAATTAGTGATTTCATTTTCTTTGGCTATGTACCCAGAAGTTGGGAGCAGTATTTGTATGGTAGTTTTATTCTTAATTATTTGAGGAATCTCCATACTGTTTTCCATGTGGCTGCACCAATTTACATTCCCACCAACAATGCATGAAGATTCCTTTTCCTCCACATCCTTGCCATGACTTGTTATTTCTTACCTTTTTCATAATAGCCATCTTAACAGACATAAACACTCATTTTTTGGTGTTGTTGTTGTTTTTGTTTATTTGTTTTTTGTTTATTTGTTTTGGGGGGGTAATTAGATTTATTTATTTTTTTTGATGGAGGTACTGGGGATTGAATCCAGGACCTCGTGCATGCTAAGCATGCGTTCTACCACTGAGCTATACCCTCCCCCACAATACTCATGTATTTTTAAATGCAATTATATCACACATCTTCTGTAACCCACCTTTTTTCACTCATCTTTCCATGTCAATACATACAAATCTATTTTAATGGCTGCATGATATTCAGGAAGTCCTTCTATTAAAGAAATACCTCTTGACCTTGGTTTCCCAAATTTCAAAGAGCACACTTTCTTTTGAAGAGACACATGGCATGGTAGAGAACACATGAGACCTGGCATTGGAAGATCAGCTCTCCACTCAGCTTGCTGTGGGTCCTTGAGGGACTAATCTTCTTTCTCTATGTTAGAAATGAAACACGCTAAGCATGTGGAAGTATGAACCTACATTAAAATGTATAGAAGTATTATTTCCTGAGACCAAAATAGCCTTGAGTACGATGACTTCGTACGAGATGGACAAGCAGTTGCCTGGCTGTCGTGGCTGGTGGAGAGGTTGTCCAAGGGAGAGCTGCCCCTGTTTTCCTCCTGTAACAGAACTGTCTAAAGACTGTGGGGAACCCAGACCCGTGAACTCGCTGTGTGTTAAGCCAGAAGGAGATCAGGGTTTATCTGTCCTGCAGGCTTGGCTTTCAGGGAAGGGTGGTGACCTGCCGGAAGTCAAGAAAGGTCCAGAAACCGGACCACAGTCCCAGTTCAGTGTTCTCCCTGCCCCTCCACGCAGCCTGCCCTCCTAAAGAAAAGAGAGGACTGATTCTGGCCAGAGCTGGAGATGGGCACAGTGGATGCTTTCTTGTCAATGTCATCCCAGGCTCAAGGACAAGATCTCCACCAGTCTGAGTGTGGGAGGGTGACGGCCAAGTCAGTTTAGGCCTAGGGGATTTTTTATCTATAAAATGAGGGGGTTGGGAAGCATGATGCCTAGGGACTTCATTCATTTCTTCAACAAACATTCATTAAAAGCCTGTCGTCAGCTAGGCACTATCCAACTCTTGAAGATATAATAATTTAAAAAAATAATAAACACTTAACTTACTATGCCAGTCACTGTTCTAAGAATTTATACACATTAATCCATTTAATCTTTAGAACAGCTCTGTGAGGTAGATACTATTAATATTCCTATTTTACAGATGAGGAAACTGAGACAGAGAAGTTAAGTTCCTTGCCTAACTTTACAGAGCAAATAAGGAACAGAGGCAGGATTGGAACCTAGCACTTTGGGTCAGGTCTGTTCTCTTAACCTCCAGGATCCTCACCCTCATGAAACTTACAGCCTAGTGATAATAACAATGCTCGTTTACTGAACATCTACCACCTACATAACCACACCAAGCACTTTACACCCATCCTTTTATTAAATTCTCACAACAACCCCATAAGGAAGAGAGTAAGCCCATTTTACAGATGAGAAAATTAAGGCTCCAAGAGACACCTGGCAGCTAATAAGTGGCAAAGGTGGAACTTGAACCCAGGTCTGTTTAATGCTCAAATCTGGCCTATGAAGCACTGTGCTATCCTGTTCTCTACTCCAACCTTTGGAAAAGTTGAAATTGAGACAAGACCTGGAGGTCTGGGTCCGGGCAGCCACAGGGTACCTGAACATCCCAGTTAGGTCCTCAGTGGATTTTATTCTGCAGCCTGGGTTCTCCGTCTCACTGGCTCTGGGATGGCAGCCCAGCAGCCAGCTGGCACCTTGGCCATCCTGGGGCTGGTAGGAGGTAGAGAGCACAGCCCCCTTTCTCAGCATCTGCCACTGTCTCTGGGATGAGCTGCTGGCTGCAGCAGCCTCAGGTAGACATGGTGCAGAGTCTACTGCCGTGCTGTGGCTTCAGAGATCCCTCCAAGCCTCCCCCATAGGCTAACGGATACTGAACATCACTCTCTTGTTGCCCATGTGTTGTTGCACCTTACCCCTTGTGTAAATGGGTTCCTCAGACCTGAGAGCAGGTTCTAATGGAGAGATTGGGGCAAAGATCCTGCAAGTCCTGCATTTAGAGTCACAGGGGAAAGTGGAGACTTGGGAGCCCCATGCAAGTGTTCAAGTTCTTCTCCCACTGAGGTTTCAATAAATGTTTGGACGCACAGATGAATGGATACACAATCTAATGGACTAATGGACAAGTGAATGAACAAAAATGAACGAAAAAATGGAAGACTGGACGAAAGAGTGAATCCATCAGCCAGTGAAGCCCTGTCTAGCCTTTCTGCCTCAGCCTCAGTCTGGGTCCTGGGGGCCAGTCTGGGTTTAAGCAGCCACAGGCTCCTTGGTTATCCCAGCTAGTGTGCACGCAGCATGGGTGAAGGACAGAAGCTTAAGAGCAGATGAAATTGCGGCATCTAGAGCTATCCCATCCAAGAGGCCAAAACGGGGAGCCTGGATGGCATGTCATGGGCATTCCCGTCTCTGGAATCCTTTTGCCAAAAGTGCCACTCGCTTCCCCCTTTGCCTCCAGGACTGGATTAGAGGGAAACTCAGCGCTCCCTCCTGTCGGTACCCAGTGGGAAGAGAGCTGCTCCAGCGCCAAGTGAAGGAAGGGTCCTAACCCACTCCCTTCCCCCTCTGGGAAGCCACACAGAACTCTAAGTTAATTAAAGCCTCCACTCTGAGAAGAAGGGAATGTTCCATTTGGTAAATTTAGAAACAGCTGGTTAGTTTTACCCATTACTTTTGTGCTAACATCAGTGGAGCTCATTCAACTCTGTCTCTTTATGAAGCTGTCCTTCCAGTGCTACCTGATAGCTACTAATTGCTGCAACTACATTTCTGAATTGCAAATTTTCTGCACTGATAAAAACTTTGATTGCCTGTCAGCTACACATAAGGAAAAGATCAGCAGTGCTAAATGAGGGGTTCCACGCTTGGATAATAATGCCTAATGAATTATTCAGGAAAGGATGCTTGAATGAAGCAAACAATTTGAAGGGTTACTAGCAGCCGTAACAGTTCAACAGGCAAAAGAACAAAAGTATCATCCTGAACATTACACTAATGATTAAAAAATGCGTATTAATTCTAGATTTGGAGAAAAAAGAAATGCCAATCTGATTTTAAAGGTTAATCATTATTTTCTCAGTAATGCTCTGATCTCTGGTGGTGGTGGGGCTGATGGAGAGGGGGGGATCCCTTTACCAATATTTTGGGATGTGTAATATTATGACATAATAGAGTCATATAATTTCACACACATCATTTAAAAATTGTAAATTTCAAATTTCATTGGAAAAGATAACACAAAAAACTAACAGCGCGGCAGTGGAATGCTCGCTTGAGAGAACTTTCCTCAGCACACGCTGTACCAGTGCCGAGGACCCCCTCCCTGAAGCGAGGGGCCCTGCAAAAAACAGTGAAATGAAATAAGATATATGTGATTAAACATATGCAAATACATATCATAATTAGTGACTCTTTCTGGCGGAATTTGAATGTGTTTTACATATTTTGCAAGTGCGCTGGTGATGCGAACGAAAAATTCTTTCAAAAGCTTCTGCCTATTGGGTCTGAAACTCAAGAAAACAAACCAACAAATCAGGTTTAAGCTTCTGTCCGATACTGACACATTTGCTGCTTTCATAAAAAATATATTTCTACCACCCAAAGTGCTAATTTGTTTTGACAGATGCTGTGGAGTTGCCAAATATGAGGGGGGTTGGGGGGGTTCCTGGAAACTGTAATGCAAAATAGTATAATTAAAGATGTTAAAAAAAATAGGACGGCAACTACTGCGATAGTATGATGTATCTGAATATTTAAAAATAGCTCTTGGGGGCTGCACTTAAAAATCTCAAGACAATCAAGATCATTTGGAGAACATCTAAGAAGGCCACAATGCAGCACTGGTGGAATTTTAAGAGTAGTTTTAAATTATGGAATATGCAGCCAAACCGCTTAATAGCCTCTACGAGATTTTTTTTTCAGCTCAAAAGCCCGTGGTATTAGTCACCAATTAGTAATTTTATTATAAAGATGTTCAGTGTCAAGATAACACTCTTCGTCGCTGGCAGTGATGCTGTGGCTTGGAAGTCTGACTTCAGGAGAACTGACCATCTGCCAGGGCCTGCACACTCACAGATGACTAATGTCTTCCCTGGAGGACCGCGGCTCCCTGTGTTTCTGTTGCTGTCTTCTCGATGTCACGAAGCGAGGTTGATAAACACATTCAAGTCACAATTAAAAAACATTTTCACTGACCAGTTGCCACTGATGATATCATCAGACAGCTTCGGTCGTTGTTGTAACAACGCATTTAATGGTGTTGATGTGCAGGCAAGATGGTGCTTCCCTTTCTCTGGTCCTTACCTCGCTCTGCGATTCTTTAATGACATCCCCAGGCCTTAGGAGTCTTGCAAGGAAATGCCGTTTGACATAAATCAGGCAGAGGTATGGGATGTTCGGGCCAAGGATGCAGACCAGAGGATTCACCTAAGCTGGAACTCACTGAGCAAGGTATAAAGTAGGGGGTACAAAAATCAGAGCCAATTGGTGAGCCATTACTCAGCATTTTCTACCCTTGTGTTGTCAACAAGTCCAACTGGAATGAAAAGCAGACTGCCTTACTCTTTCTGGTCATGGCAAAATCAGATTATCCAGCTACAGCTCCTATAAGCCTTATACAAGGTCGTGGACACTCAGGTTAAAACAAGAGTAATCCCACGGACCTCAGACCTTTATTCTGGATAATGGAGGAGGGGCTGGTAGATGAAGCAGATACCAACATTTATTAATCTCCATGCTGAACTCTGTTCAGGAATTATACTGCTGAATCTCTACAACAGCCTTCACAGTAGCTAGTACCAATTCCTCTATTTTATAGATGGAAATGTTGGTGCTTAGAGAGGGTAAGTTACCCACCCCAAACCACACAATGGTGGCACTAGGATTTGAACTCAAGTCTGTCTGATGTCAAGGCCTAGGCACTTCATCAGTCAGCAATTCACGTTTAGGTTCATAGAGGAAGGAGGCTGTTAGAGCTGGAAGAGGACTCCGAGATCATCCAGTCTCTCATTTTGCAGAGACAAAACTGAGACTCAGAGATGTGGGGAGAGGAGCCAGGTCACATGTTAGCTGGGGCAGGGCCGTGACTCGTCCTCTGCTTCTGCTCCACTGCAGCAACCTTCCTCAAATGGAGTAGACGAGATGCGGATCCTACTTGGTCTTGCCCAAGAGCAATCTCAGATTTCCCGGGCTTTGTCCACCCCTGCCTGGGGGTTTGCATTTCCTTCCACGGTCTCAGCATTCTCATGACTCTCTGAGCCCTGGGATACAGCATGGGTCTTGTATCAGACTCCCATGCTCCCCAGCCACAGGGTTCTTAGAACAACAAACATCTGAGGTGAACTGGAAATGTCCTTGGAGAACAATGACCATGACTCATGGGTGCCATGCCTTGGTGATGACTCTCTGAGGGTGGAGGCTCCATGGTCCTTCCTTTCAGAACTAAATGAGAGTAAATGTGCTAACCAGCAAGGGGAGGACTTGGGTTTGATAAGACCTCCTGAAGGAAGCTTGGTCTACAATGGGATGGTCAGCAGAGATCAGAAGTTGTCTTTTATAAGCAGAGTGCTGGGTCTCAGTCCCACCACCAAGGGACTGACTGTAGGGAAGTCACTTAGCTTCTCTGAGCTCTAGTCTTCCCCTCTGTAAAATGAAGAGCTGACTGGCCAACCCTTCCTTAGTCTTCCCTACTTTGTCTAGGAGGATTCAGGTCTGGAATCCTGGGACAAACAAGATTTCTCAGAACTATCACAGGAGAAGACTTTGTTTTAGGTTCCATTTGTGATATTCGGGTGGCGGTGAGGTGGGAAGGGAGTGGGGACAGTCTTCTTGTCAATTGGAAATTCCAGAGGGAAAAGCAAAGTGTGATCTTCTTCAGAGTCTAAGAAATACCTTCAGGATTCTTTAAGGCTTTCAAACCATTCTTGAGTTATTTCTTGTATCCACTGGAATGACTTTCTCTAGGGCTGTCTGCTTTAGAGCCCTGGGCTGTAAAATGAGGCTCTCAGAAACAATCTTGAACAGCGCCCAACATTCTCTGAGGAAAATTAAGCCAAACGGAACACCAAATCTCTTAAAAACTCAACTTAAAAATATGCTTTATTCCAGGCAGGTTTTGTTCTTGACACACAGCTGGAGGTCGTGGTGGAGGTGCGTGAGGGATTGGAGTGGGCTGGGGGGACAGGGACAAAAAGAGGTCAAAAGAATCAAGGGGGAAACAAGAGGCTGAAGGAAATAAACCCCAAGGCACAGGTGGGTCCTTACTTCCTCCTCATTTCTGTCCCTTTCATAAATATATGAATGCACCAAACTGCCATCAGCAGTGGCTACTATGTATTTTGTCTCCACTATGTGCCCAGCACACGCCAAACACTTTCCATGCATTACCTATTTAATCCTCTGAACAATCTACCAAGTTAGGAAATGCTATTAACCTTCCTTCTGTAACCGAGGGAAGGGAAGTTCAGAGATCCTGATAAACACACCCAAATTCACCCAGTTAGTGGCCCAGGCAAGATTTAAACCAGGCGATCTGGCTCTAAAACCCCACATGCAATCATGAGGCTCTACTGCCTTCAGTCCAGTGATACCCACATGGCCTGATTATTTTTTCTGGAGTAGAATCCGTTCACTCCCCACCCCAACCCTAAGTAATCCCTCAACTATATTCAAGGCTTGACCACATCCAGGCTTAGAGAAGTGAAGGGCATTTTTCCTTCTTAACAATATAACAGAATTTGTGCATGAAGAGCTGGGTCTTCAGCCAGGTCAATTTGTACTTGTGTGGACTGGATCCACCAATGTGATTCAGTGGCCAGATTTCTGTAGTTCCTTTGCTTGTGGAATACGTTTTGTGCCTCTCCAGGAAAGGAGAGCTCCTTACAAGAATGAGTCTTTAAAAGCACATTAAGCCAGGAGCACAGTTTGGCTACGAGGTTCTCCATTGCTCTTACGCCCAATGCCACCTTGCTCTCTCCAGCTCCAGACGTGCATCCTGTGAAGCCAGGAGGCGTTGCTGGGGTGGGCAGCTGTCTGCTGAAATGCTAAATTGACTGCGACCCCGCCAGTCCATTTCTGTGTGCAGAGGGATTTGAACCTAAGCAGGGCAAGTGAATTAACCCCATGCCCTCTCGGCCCCTCGGCCCTTTAGGCAAACCATGAATCAAATGGAATCCCCCTCATGCTAAGAGGCTGCAAGGCTGTCACTCCATTATGCTTCGCTCAGGGTAAGAGCTCCCTGGAGACAATATAATGAGTCAGGCTCCTGGGGCTTGGGGGAGCCACGTTCCACCCAGTGTCCTCAGACACATGGCCACCACGGAAGCAACACAGGCACTGGCAGGTTTCTGGACAAATAGGGAAATTTTTTTCATTTGTTTGTGTAATGAAGGATTATGTCTACGCTCACAGGTAGGAGAGCAGGAGACTGTCAACACCCAGGTGGCCGCTTTCCTAAGGAACTGAGCCAGTCCTTCTGCTGTCAAGTGCACAAGGGGAATTTTCCAAGTGGAAATGTTGCCTTATTGCTGCCCTACCAGAGAAAAACAGGAACAGTGGAGGAGTTCAGGAACAGAGAACTGGGGAGAATTCATTTAACCCTTTCTGACTGTGACCCTACAGGACGAAGGGGAAAAAAGGAAAAGAAAGAAACTACCTTCTTGCCGAGGAAAGAACTTGTGGGCAGAGTGTTAACCTCCAAGCTCCCACTGCTGGTCTGGAGAGAACGTCTGTCTCTCTTACCCTTCCAGGTGTTGGCCCCTGGGCAGAGAAGACTAGTTAGAAACTAACAGAATTATAGTCTCCGGAGGAGAGTAAGGGCCGGACCGGGGATCTCGCAGGCATTTTCCCTTCTCCATCCCGCCACTCCCTCTCAGCGACTATGTTCGATTTCTTCAACAAATACTGAGTGTCTACTTTGTGCCAGCTCTTTGTTAGATGCTAAGGATAAAATGGTTGAAACAACCAAAAGACAAGTGGTAGACCTGAAAGTTCTTGGGGAACTTGCACATCTTTGTGAAGCCTCAGTTTCCTCATCTGTAAAAAGAAGATAATAATATTTATTTAATAAAAATGAAAGAACTGCTTATAGAATCACTCCTTATTTTTTGTGTTGTGGAAGGTACTCAGCATTAGAATGTGACTGCACTTTTAAGACATCAGTTAATCCCTGTGGAATGGAGGGGTCCAGAAATCAGAGTGGCAGCAGTTACAAGGGGTTTTGGATTAGGATTTAGTTTAGGATCTGTTTTAGGATTTAGTTTAATTTTAAGATTTAGGATTTTAGTTACAGGGGATTTAGGATTCCAAGCTGCAAAAATCAGATTCCCAAGATTTCATTCCTGAATCATTCAACTTTCCATCAGTAACCTCTGGTGCTAGCACTTGTTTTCAAGACAAAATGCCTGGGCTTCAAATTAAATGCTATTATTATGAATTACAAACATGCAATCCTTTTTAAGCAATTTCTTCAGCAGAGATATGACTGATAATCGATTAACTTAGGCTGAACCAAGACCAACCATAATTTTAAGCCCTTGCAAAAGAGGCAGTGAGAGACCTTCATGTATAAAAAAAGTCCATGTTTAAACCTGATGGTATTAGAGCCAGGGAACCAGGAATGTCCAAGTCTTGTCATGACAGTTGCCTCTCCATTTATTAGCTAAGGGAACCTCTCTTTAAGAAAAAAAAAAAAGTTGGATGGGAATTAAAACCCAGTAAATTCCCAATGTAATGCTTAAAATGAGGTTAAAAATCCAGTCACGTAAAAAATGAGGATGTGTTATTGTGAGGTTAAGGAAATGACTGGAATGAATTTGCTACACCAGTGAATTAAACCCATCAGCGCGATATCTAAATTTGTCTTATTCACCGGACATGCCATCACATTATTTAATAAGAGGTAAGCCCTCATATGAGCATTATCTGACACGAGCTAGGCTGAAATAGGTGTCTTAAGCCTTAAGACATCAGCAGGGTCTTTCCCCTCAAATCCAAATCATGAAAGAATGCATTTAAGAAATTTAACACTGTGCCTTGGGGTACAGAATGCACTTGCCAAATCAGGCCTTGATATTATTGCTGCTATTGGTAGAATCATTCATAAAAGTTGGATTGCACCATATGTTCCTCAGGAAGACATGCAAAGCCTAAACCAAAATTGCTTTAATGTACAAATCTACAAGTTCATTTTGTGGATTAGAATTTGGTGCAGAGCCCTGCGAGACCAAGGCAGAGTTTTTCTCCCTCTCAAATGCCTGCACGCCCCCAGCGGGACTTTCTGCCCTGGGGCGGAAAGCCCTTTGGCTTCTTCTCCTAAAGGAGCCCCCCCACTGTGGGCCTGAGGTTGACACAGTAGGCAGAACTGAAGGCTCTCCTCATTGACTCAGCTTCTTCAGAGGACCAGGGACACATTCTTCCTCATATCTTGGAATTCCACCCCCACGGCCATGGGGCCAATGCGCAAACACAGCAGGCCCTTGACATCTGCCCAGGGCAACTCTCTCCTGCTGCAAGGCTTTTTGATACCACACTCTGTTTAATATCAATTCATTTCCAGACTCCACCTTTTCCCCAAATCTCCACGAACATGATTTGCCATCCTTATGTTGATGATCATGGAGAATGATAGTTTTAGGTGGAACCACGTGAAACTGCCATTTCTGTAGGTCTATAATGGTAGAATATCAGCACTTCTGTGTGATTTAACCAAATGGTGATATTTACAAATGGGTAGTACAGTTTGTAAAGAACATTTGCCTCCATCATCTCTTTAATCCTCATAATAAAGGTGTAAGGTAGGGGTTACTGCCTCTATTTTACAGGAGAACATCGACACTCACAAAACTCACCCTGAATTTACATTTGTTCTTTTTTGGAGGGGGTCATTCGCAAAGCTAGAGGCAGAAAGAGCCCAACATCCTTAAGGACCGTGGCCACAGCTTAAAAGCTATGGGGTTGCAGAGAGTGGAGGGGGTCTGTCCTCGAGGTATTGGTAGTATTATCCTGTTTCAGTGATGTCACCTGAGTAAGGCAGACAGTAAGTAGTTTGCCCATCAATATGGCAAGAACTTGCACTCGGGTGTTTGAATGTTGATCTGGCACAATCTCCACCTTGTGGGGCCTCCTCTCCCTATTTCCTGACTTCTGGCCATTGTCGGTCTGACTCATCTAAGTCACCAGAGCACTTGGGCGGGTCTACGCTCTCCCACCAGATGGCTGCTCCACTGCCAAGGTGTCAACACAACCAAAATGGTATGAGCCAACCCCGTTGTATACAGCTGGGCATGCAAAGGGCAATAACAGTGGTAGCAAAGCAGTACTTCTCTGTTCCTCTCCCATCTAAAGATCAGGGGACTTACACCCCCTCTCAAACTCCTCCCATCTGGCCCAGAGAGTCCTGAGGGCTGCTCCACACAGACTCTCATGTGCCGTCAGGCGCCATCCACCATCTCCTCCTCCAAAGCTCAGACACTGCACCAGCCTCCCAGACACGGCTGGTGGGCTCCAGTGGGGTCTTTGTGATATTGAGCTTCTTGTCTCCCGGCCTTGATGCTGGGAGGAGGGTGGAAACAGAAATATGAGTGATATGACTTTATTCATTGTTCTCAGCCAGGCTTGCTTCTCTTTCTGTATGTGATTCAGACACTGCTCGGAGATACAGGAATGGACCCCATTTCTATGTCTTGTGATGGCCTAAAGTTCTTGGCACAATGTCTGCTAATTCCAAGGGCTTTTGTCCAGTGGTACAGCTCCTGAATCGATGTGTGCTGTTTCTATTTTGCCCATGTATCCCACAGCCCATTCCATTCCCACCACCATGCGAGCCTAAACTTCAGTCCCTCTATCAGTCTCCAAGAGACATCCTGAGTCAAACTCCATCACCCAGCAGTTTGCTCTTCCTCTTTGCAATGAATCGGATTCCTCATCCCCAGGCTTGGCATCTGGTGCTTAGTTTTCTGTCTCTGAAGTCTTGCCTTTCCCAGAATGTCATACAAATGGAATCCTGTCTTATTATTGAGGTGTAAAAGTTCTTTATATACTCTGGATTCAAGTCCTTTATCAGGTATGTGTTTTGTAAGGGATTTTTAAAATAAAAATACCAAAGCATTTCCAGGATGCCCATCTGACCACAGTGTACTAAATTATCCTTTGTCTGAGAAAATACACAATAACAAAAAGTGTTCTTTTTTTTAACCAATGCTTTAAATGATTTTGTGATTATTAATCACAACAGAAATCTAATATATTTTAAGAAGAGTCATGCATGGTATTTACTCAGATAGGAAGCTTCCCTTGGGATACTGATAAAATGCAATATAGTTCTTTTCCCTAAGAAGATTGCCAAATGCACATACATATAAAAATATTTGTATTCGGTTTTGGAAGGTTAATAGATGCCTAAAATCCACCTAAAATCCATGGAACTATAGAACCATGGCCTCAGATGAGCCTCACTGGTTGACTCAGTTTACCAACAGGTATAATAACAATGTGGGTTCGAGCTTCCTTTGCAACCACTCCAAGGTTCCCCAGAGGTTCATAGTCCACTATTGGGAACCCTCACACTGGTGACCTCTGAGGTCCTTTCTTGCTCAACAAAATCTACAATTCTCAGTTCACAGAATCATAGGAGTCAGGTGCCTGAAATGACACATTTGCCCAGTACTAAGGAAAAAATTCTTGGGGAACCCAGAAAAACATATTATGCTTGTGCTGATATTAGAAAGGACGGGGTGGGAGGGGGATGTCCCTGCCTGGGATTGGTGGATCCAAACTTCTCTTTTCAACCTTACCTGTTCATGTTTCAGGAGCTGAGATTCCCTCCGCAGGTAAGGTGATCAGATTCGGTTCTGAATCAGCTGGTCCACGCCTGCCTTCTTTCTACCGGTCTCGCTGCAGACTTCTTCAGTGCTTCCTGTGAACACACTTAATTGGCCGTGTGTCAGCTCGGTTGCTGAGCTGATCTAAGTCATGATGAATCTTTCCTGCTCTTTGCCCCTGGCCCCAGCTTGCCACATAATTCTGTATCATCAGCACTCACCATGAATTTACATTTGTTCTTTTTTTTCTGGGTCATTTGTGAAGCTAGAGGCAGAAAAAGCGCAAGATATTGATTTGGAGGAACTCTGTTTTAACCTTTCCACTTTGCTCTTGAATATTCATGACAACAGCAGGCATATATTCATGGGATTTGTGGATGGAAAAGGGGGTCATAGTCAAGAGACACTTTGGAGAGAAATTTGATGACTCGATGGGGAAGTTGTTGGGAGACAGAAAGAGGGGCTCTGATGACTGTTGGCTGAACATAGGTTGCAGGAAGGTGGGAATCAGGTGGAGAAAGAGAAAGATAATTTATGGGTTCAGTTTTTAAAATGCTGATTTTTGAGAATTGGGTGGAGATACCCAGAAGGAAGTTAGCTAAACAGGTCTGCAGCTTAGAAGTAAGGTCTGGCCTAAAGATAGACATTTGGGAGTCATCAGCCTGCAGCCGTTGGAGTGGAAGAGCTTGTCCGGAGTTTGTAGCTGGTGCTAGGGATATATAGATGACATGGGGTCTTCATCCTTTCCAGCAGACTAGAGAAGTGACTGAGACATGTACCTTTCATGTCCCCATGAGCAGGCGGCCTGTTTCCACTCAGTGATGTGCACATCTGGGGGCATGTACTTCTGCACATTTTTTTTATTCTCTCCAAGAGAAAATCCATTATGCAAAACATTATTAAGCAATGCAGATTAATAAAATGTTGTTGGAGAGCTGCAAGAGAGGGTTTACGTGTGCCTCTTACAGAAAAACTGTCCAAGCATCTCCAGTGGACATATGTGTTCTTCTTCCTCCATCACCTTCTCCCCCGCCATCATCAGTGGCCTTTCTCCACTGCTACTCTTCCACCACGGAATGCTCAAATGCTCCTTTATTGTCCTAAACAATTCAGCTCTGGTTCCTAATTTGCACAGCCCTCACAGTAAAATGAAACTGCTGCTAACCAGGCTTATCTTCTTATAAGGGAGTTTAATAGCAATAGTATTGATGTAGCTTGCCTCTTGGGGGCCTCCCACACACACAGCTTAACCAACACCAGTCAGTGTGGGTTGTACTCAACCTTAGAGCTATTGACATTTTGGTCTAGATAATACTTTGTGTAGGAGCTGTCCTGTGCGTTGTAGGACACTTAGCAGCCTCCCTGGCCTCGCCCCCTCCATTTGAAGCCAGTAGCACACACAGCCCTATGGCCCCAGGTGGTTTCTCTATTGCCTGGGATAAAATCCCAATTCTAACGCTCACTATTTTTGTGATTTGGGGCAAATTATCCAACCTCTCTGTGCCTGGGTTTTCTCATCTATAAAGTAGAGATAATAATGATATCTACTTCATAGAGTTTTAGTGAAAATTAAACAATTTAATACTTGCAAAAGACTCAGAATAGGGTCTGCTGCATCACACGTACTCAGTCAATGTTAGCTCTGGTTACTGTTCCTTCTGACTCTACAGAGCACTCCTCAGGAGGAGCTGGTGAATATGATTTTCTTTTTCCACTGTGACTTAATAATTTTATTCTTAACCAACTCTGAAAGCCTCAGAACAAGTAAATTTAGCCCCTATTTTCAAAAAAGGATTTCGCTTTTAATCCAGCTCAGTGAACAAAGATCAATGATTTTTTGGCATCAGGTTGTTCCCTTGGCTCTAATCTACCTGAAGGTGAGAACCTGTACTTAGATGAAAATAGCCTGAATACCCACCCTACATGCAAAGGGAAAGCTGGCATTCTACTCCTGACCTCTGGGGACGTGCCTGTATGGTTGTGTCTCTACTAGAGGCTTTTGCTCCAGTTCATTCACTGAATTCTTGATTCCCTGACTTGACATGTTTCACGTTTCCCTTACCCTTGCATCCCGCAAGAGAGGAGGTTGGTCCTTTTCTTTGATATTCCCAGCAGGGAGGAATTGTGTGGGGTAGAGTTTTTACTGGCAACTCAGCAATCATAAACGGCAAACCACGTATAGTTGAACATGAGACATTCCTCTATTTAGAAGTCTCTTCGTGGTACCCATCCCCAGGAGCTTCTCCATGGCTCTCTCCTCCTCCAGGTCCTATCCTCTTTTTACTCACAGAACCTCTTGTTTCTGTCTCTTCCTCTCATCTCTTTCCCAGCTTCCCTTTATTCCTGAGCTCCTCACCTGCTTTTTCAAAATTCTTTCTTTACTCTGCAGAGCAGGTTGATTCTGTTCGTTTCACTTCTGCACCGCAGTGAAGGAACCCTAAGAAAGATTTTTTTCACAAAATGGCTCCTCAAGGAAATTGAGTTTTAAAAGACAGTTATTTTCCTGAAAAATTCCTCAACCAGCCTTTGAAAATGTTATTCTCCTATAAACACATATAACATTGTAGAACCTACAGCATATCCCACCACTATTCTCTTACAGTAGGCATTGTCTTTTTTGTAGATTCCTTTCTAGCCATTTGCTTTCTTTTAAAATTAACTTTATTTAGATAAAACTTACATACAATAAATTCTTCCATTTTAAGCATGCAGTAGATCAGTTTTGACAAATATATACACCCATGGAAACATCACCACGATCAAGATGTAGAAAATCTGCATTGCCCTCCCAAAGATCCCTAGTGCCCTTCTGTAGTCAATCCTAACACCCCAGCCCCCAATGACCACTGATTTGCTTTCTGCCACTGTAGATTAGTCTTCCTGTTGTAGAATTTTATATAAATTGAATCATCCAGCAGGAACTCTTTTGTGTCTCACTTCTTTCAGTTGCATAATGTTTTTGAGAGTCATTCACACCGCATGTGTCAGTAGGTCCTCCCTGATTATTGCTGAGTCATTTCCATTGTGTGGATATGTCAAAATTTATTTAACCATCTGCCTGTCAACATTTTCTGGTCCTGTTTTTCCACATGCACATTCATATTTAATCATTGTGTGAGTTTATGTAATTATAGTATAGGGAATTTGGAAGCAGAAAAAAGCAGAGAGGAAATATTCAATCAAATTTATTGTTAACATTTTGGCACATTTATTTATATATATTTTTTTAATTTTACACATATTTAAAGTAGTATCTCCTCTACATGTTCTTAAATGGTGCTTTTGTCACTGAAGTACCATATCATAAGTATTTCCCTATGCCAATGAAAGCTATTAAAAAGAATGGGGTAAATGGTGCCAATGTGAAAAGATTGTTGAGATACAGTGTTACGTTTAAAGCCAACTGCTGAACAGTACATTGAGTGTGATCACATTTCTAAGGGGACAAGTGGTAGATGTGTGTAAATGGGAAATTAATAGCTAAGACAGAATGTTAACTTGAGGCTGACTATGCCAGGTCTTAGAGTAAGGACTTCAGATTTATTTGGAGAGGAATGAGGAGCCATTGGAGGGCTTTGAGCAGAAAAGTAGCATGCCATGACATGGCCTATGTTTTAAAAGGCTCTCTCTGGATAATGTTGAAAAAAGACCATAGGGCAACATGAAAGAAGGGAGGCCAGGATAGCAGCTATTGGAATAATTCAAGAGAAAGGTAATGATGGCTTAGAGCAAGATAATGGTGGTAGAGCTGGCAAAAGATGGCAAGATTCTGGATTATTTTAAAAATACTTCCAAGACATTGGATGTGAGGTGTAAAAGAATGATAGAAGTCAAAGAAGACTTCAAGAGTTTTGAACTGGGTGACTGGATGCATGGAATTGCCATTTGCTAAGTTGGAGAAGGCTGTGGGAAGCACACATCTGGGGAGGAAGTGATGGGGGAGATTGTTTGGACATAAATTCAAGAAACCTTTTGCACATTCAAGTAAAGATGTTGATCGAACAGTTGAATATGTGAATGGGGCTCTGGGGAGTGATGTAGCCTGAAAATATAAACTTGAAATTCATCAGCATGTACAAATCAAAACTACAATGAGGTATCACCTCACACCGGTCAGAATGGCCATCATTAAAAAGTCCACAAATGGTAAGTGCTGGGGAGGCTGTAGAGAAAAGGGAACCCTCCTACACTATTGGTGGGTATGTAGTTTGGTGCAACCATTATGGAAAATGGTATGGAAATTCCTTAAAAAACTGAAAATAGACTTACCCTATGATCCAGCAACCCCACTCCTGGGCATATATCCAGAGGAAACTCTAATTCAAAAAGATACATGGACTCCAATGTTCATATCAACACTATTTACAATAGCTAAGACATGGAAGCAGCATAAATGTCCATCAATGGATGACTGGATAAAGAAGTATTCATATATATATATGTGTGTGTGTGTGTGTGTGTATGTATGTGTATATATATATATATATATATATACACATCCATACACACATATACTACTCAGCCCTAAAAAAGAATAAAATAATGCCATTTGCAGCAACATGGATGGGCCTGGAGATCGTCATACTAAGTGAAGTAAGCCAGAAAGAGAAAGAAAAATATCATATGCTACCACTTATATGTGGAATCTGAAAAAAGAAAGCAACATGGCTGTCTTAGAGACCTTCATGGGAGCTATTATGGAGGAGTGGTGGGGCAAAAGCCCGACTGGACAAGGATCAAGAGAGAATGAGAGAGAGAAAAAAAAGAGAGAGAATGAGAGATGAGAGTTCAGACAAGAACAAAAAATTTGGTTAAAGGTTTGTGCAGTGGAATTTATGAGGAAAGATTACCAGACATCAGCTTACCCAGTCTTAAAAGGGAAAGTAATATGACAACTAGACATAGCATTCCTCAAAAGGAAATTTAGAGGTTCTAGAAGCAAATAGTAATGAATAAGCACCAGGATAAATGGCACAAAGGTCTAGCATTCAAATCCTAGATGTGCCCTAATTCATTGTATGATTTTTATCAAGATTTAGTCTCTCTGGCCCCAGTTCTCACATGTATGTAATGGGAGTGTTGAACTAAAAAAACCCTCCAAAATCATCACATAACCTAACATACTATGATATTCCCATAGTGTTTAAAGATCTTTTACACAAAGCGGTGTGAATGGCTTTATCCTTCACTGGCTGTTAATATCTCTCTCCATAGACTCCAACGCTATTCTAGACTCTCCAAACCTGCAGGTGACTTTGCCTGCTTCTCCAGGGAGAAGCCAGGTGAAGCCAGGTCTTCAAAGGCCTTTCCTTCAACTCGCAAATTTTCCATGCCTCAGAAGAAAAAGAGGTTCTCTCCCCTTCCATTCCCCTTGGTTTCATTACCTCTTATTCCCTCTATAAAAGTTAGAATGGAAACCCCTGGTTTCATAGGGGTGAGTGAATAGACTGGCTTTCAGTCATCTGCAGGGAGAGATTATTATCTCCATTCCTCAGACAGCAAAACCGAGATCAGAGAGTATGAAAAAATAGCTTAAATGTACAGTAGTGTAAAAGGGCATGTAGGGCTGTGACCAGGTCTGCCTGACTCCCTGCTCTTCCATCTCACCAACCTCCCCTCGCCTTGGATGGAACGAACCCATACTTGAAGGGCTCATTCCTCATCTTTTCTGTCCTTTTGCTCAACAGCATTATCATCTGTGTGCTGCTATGATTGTTTATTGTAGACCTGGCTGGGGAGGCTCCTTGGCAAGATGCCCATTTGAAAGTCTGTTTACCTGCTTACTATTGTGATTTTGTGAAACACTTGGCTGATAGAGGGCTCTTTTCAATCATTGACTTGGACCTTTTTAACCCTAATGCCAGCTATGCAAAAGAACTCACCAGTATGGCACGTTTTATATAAATCCCAAAACAAAACAATATGTTCAAGGACATATCTGCAATAAAACTATAAAGAAAAGGAAGAATGTTTGTGTGAGTTAACCATTGCCACCAAAAAATTTTTTTTGTATAAGGCATTATCTAAAACTCAGCGTCTTGAAGCCACAATCATACATTCTCATGGAATTGGGAGTTGGCTGGCTGGGCTGGGCTCAGCGCATGTGGCTCAGCTCTGCCCCCACATCTTTCATCTTTCTCCTCTTCTGGCATACTAGTCCAAGCATGTTCTTTTTATGGTGATGGAGAAGGTGCAAAAAGGCTAGTGGGAACATAGAAGGACTATTGGGGCCTGGGCTTGGAACTGACATATCATTTCTGCTTCCTTCCATTGAGCGAAGAAAGTTATGCAGCCAGGTTTTTAAAAATAGGGAAATGTGTCCTAACTACAGAGAGGGCTCTGCAGAGTTACATAGAAAAAAGGTGTGGATCCAGTAACAGGTGAAGAATCCAGGCTGGCGATATAATCTATCACACAGCCAGACACAAAATTAGGATAGTGTGTACCTCTGGGGTGAGGGTGGGGACAGGGAGGTTTGCATTCAGGATGTGATGCACTTGCGGCTGCAGTGAATTTGTTAATGCGGTTCTTAAGCTGGGCTGTAAGTTCATGGCTGTTTATTATCTTGCTCTTTATAGTTTATATATTCTATATGTGAAATATTGTTTAATAACTTTCTAAGTTACTGGGATCAGATAAATAAATAAAAGTTACAACACTGGGAGTCTCAGATCCTGTACTCCTCTAGTTTCACTTTTAAAATTTGTGCTTCTCTTTACTAATTTCTGGTTGTCTTATTTTGTTTAGTCTCACTTGCCAATATAAATAATGGTTTGGTTATCTGACATCTGGACATTGATATCATCTAATGCATATTTATCATCTTAGCATGCTGCTCACACTTCTTAAAAAAATGCAGCTTTTACATTCTAACAGAGTTCATTTTCCTTAGTTCCTTTCAATGTAAACTCATCTAAAACCACAAATTGTTGTCCTGGTGGTTATTAGTCTGGATTGATTAGGTTTGATCTCTGGGTTAATTTCACATGTAATCATATTATAGTTAGTCACACCTAGTGGCTCTATTAATTCAGATGTATTTGCACTTCCTTACCTATTAATTACAACCACCTCTGAAGACTGATTGGATCTCTGCTACCGAAGAAAAGCAATCCTCATATATCAGGGAGAAAATTACTGCTTCCCACACTAGGAGAACTTAGTTGACTTGGAGGCTCTGCAGGAATATTATTGATGACATCTTTATTCTCTTCCTTCCTTGCAGATGAATGGTGCACCTGCTAAATGAACCAGAAACACCAAGGCCAGATCTAAACAGACTGGCAGAACTCACTTGGACTGTGATCTAGGAAAGAAATGGGGGAGAGACACCTATATAACTATCAATGCAAGTTTTATTTGTAAAAATTAAAAAGGATATATTTGGTTGAGGTCCACTTCACATAATTTATTCATCTTTGGATTTGAAGAATGTTTACTGAGTAACTAAATTTGGGCATAGTCTGGATAGAAAAAGATCTTTAATTTTTGCATTCAGAGACCCTCAGCACTGCACCTACATGACCCTTGAAACCACTGTTTTCACTGAGGTGCAATTTTGTGTGTTAAACTGCCAACTCATCTTGTGAAATGAAAACTATGTTGAATTTACTATGGTAGTTTTGTAGAGAACACTGCAATCTACAATTTCTTAGTAGACAAATCTCTGCACAAGAAAATTCTCTTTGTTCTAGGTTCTGAGAAAAGCTCAGCAACTACTGAGCAACTCAGCATCTCCTTATAGAAAACTGGAATCATATAATGGATTGTGTTTCCCTTTTCACTCTGGCCACTGGGAAGCTCAGAGTTAGTCTTGAAGCTCAGCTGCAGTTACCATCTGTACACCTGCATTATAACTCTCTTCTTTATCCTGATCATTTATTTTAATTTATATCTTTATATCTGATTTTAGTTTCAGTTTTTGCAAAATGGTTTTTAGCTTTTGTTTCAGTTTTTGCTTATACCCAATTTTATTGTGTATCTAACATTGGAGAACACTGTGGGATGTGAATAAATAATAAACATCAAGAGTAACCTTGAAGACATTAACCACAAAAATCTGTGAGTGTGGATGGAGAGAAGTATGGATAGGGAGTTAGGTTGGTCAGCCAGCAGGCTGACTGTATGTAGTGAATGCCTCAATCTTCAACATCATCTAAAGGCAGAATCTTTATCTTCTCAAGAGGTAGCAGAGCCCTCTTCCTCTGCCTCCAAAGCATGAGGCTTCTGTTTCCTCTATCCTAAGGCTATTGCACTTTCCTACCCTATAACTCCAGGAAATTCCTGGGAACAAACTGAAGCCACAGCATCAAGGTGCCCTCTGTGCTTCTCTCAACTCACCTCCACCAAGTATCTTCTCCGGCCTGCACAAAGTCCTTTCTCTTCATGACCACAGCTGGAGGTAGATCTGGGAAGGTCTTCTTTGGATGGCTACAGGTGCAGTGGAATAGCTACCCTAGTACTGTTTGATACATTTCATTCAACACAGCATTTACGGAGACACAGGGCTGGGCACCATGAGTGATGTGCAGAGGAGGCAAGGCTGGGCTCCAGGACTTGGGGGACCAACAATATTGTCTATTAGGTCCCAACTTCTAAATTTTTTATCACTGGAAACTCTTTGCCAGTAATATCTTACAGATTCACCTTCAGGGCTAAGAGCAGAGCTGTCCTGGTTGGAGAGGACCAGGCTTTCAGACCTGCCCAGCCAGATGTTCTGTTCCTTTGCCTCAGTCCTCTTCACCTGTGGGGCTTCTTGGAAAACAGCTTGAAAACCATTAACATGGCAGCACCTAGTAGTTAACTGTCTGGGCTTGAATTCTGACTCTGTAAGTCACTAGTGTTTGATCTCGGGGAAATTATTTAACTTCTTGGATGTTCAGTTTCTTCATGTGTAAAATGGGAACAAAAACCGTGTTTACCTCATTGAAGTCGTGAGGTTTAAATGAGTTAATGTCGATAAAGTATCCAGCACACTAATCGGGGCTACTTTGTCAATAAGTGATGGCTGTTAATCCTATTGCAGACTTACTGCTATTATCTTTTCAGTGAACTGAAGGAGTTACTGAATTCAGTAAACCAGGAAGATCAAGCTCTGTCCTGTCTGTCTGAGACCTCTCGAGAGATCATTTTTCCAGTAGGGGAGATGGTATAAAGCAGTCAAGTCATAAACCTGCAAGTCACGTGCCAACAAATCTAAGATTTTTTAAAAATCACCAAAAAATTCACATTTGGATTTTTCCAAAAGCAAAGAAATCCATTTCTGGATAAAACTGTGGCAGAGTAATCTTGGGCAGCCCGCTTGACCCCATTAGCCTCTGTGCCCTTTTCTGAAGAATGGAGGCAATGAACCCAGTTCCCAGAGTTTTGGGGAGGTTCAAATGAGGCCTTGAATGTGCCAAGCATCCTTCGAGCTGTTTGTCAAAAAGCCCCAAGGAGCCCTTGGCACCTAGTAGGCATCAGTAAATATTTGTTGCATCTGAATTCTTTCCATCTGGGAAGCTCTCCAACATCCTGGAATCCCTAGCTCTCCCACCAAGCAGGTCAGAAAAGCAACTTAAAAGATTGGTTTTAATGTCCATTTTCCCACTTTCCCCCTGAAAAACCACTTATAAAGCTGCCAACTTCCTCATTTGGCTCTTTCTGGCCTGGCTGCATCTTATTAAGGGTCACTTCATTCATCAGCATAAGGAAGACTACCTTCTGTCAACAGGAGAGGGAGGGCCAGGTCTCCACTTACAGGGCAATGGGGTGGGTGGTCCATGGGGTGGGTGTTGGGGAGGAGAAGGAAGGGAAACAGCCACAGGTCACATTTAATTAATAAAAAGCTGCAACTGGAAGGCCCAGAATTTCCAAATAGCCCTTCCTTCTTGCATTACCAGCCCTCTGCCCACTCCCAACCAGCTGATCATTGGATGATGAGGAAGCAGATGATGGTTCATTCATTCATCCATTCAACTACTCATTGATTCCGAACTATTTCTTGAGTGCCTGTTATGTACTGAGACTAGAATGCTGAGCGAAAAAGTACACCTACTCCCTGTCCTTGTGGGGCTTACAGTCTGGGGATAGGCGTGGGCACACATACATTAATCAAATGGTCACCGCCATAATTAGGGCTGTGATGTGTACTCAGGGAAGGCTGCTGACAAGTGACATGTAAGAAATGGGGTGTGAGACGGAGATTGAGGATAAGGTCCAAAAGGCCATTGTGCGCAAAGGTCCCACAGAAGGAAGAATGTTTTTGGAACGTGGACAAGATCAGGCAAGATCAAAAATGTTCACTTGCTATCTGACGGGACCCTTAAGCTGAGGACACACTGGTGCACATGTGGAGCCAAGCACTCAGGCAGGAATCAGCCAACTCCAGGTCTAGTCCTTGTCCCGTTGAAGGTCAGCTCTTTCTTGGACCTCAGTTTTCCAGCTGTAAAATGGGACTAAGACCCTTCCTGTAGCCCGATGGTGAGAATAAGAAAAACAATGTGTCGCTGTCACCCGATGGGCGGAGCAGCTGCTTCGGTGTCAATCTCCTATGGATGCAGACCGGAGTTGGAGTTCTGAGCTGCGATCCAGGGCTAGCAACTGGCGGCCGCAGAGGGCTCGAGGTCGTCCCCTCCGCCCGCCCGCAGCATATGCGCGAAGGAAAGTGCTACGAACGCCAAACGGCCGCCCCCCGCCGGCGCCATCTGCTCGGCAGAGCGCGCCCCGGCCCGCGAACCGCCGCAGCTGCGCGCCCACCCTCGGCCGCTCTGAGCGTCCGCCCAGGGCCCCGACTGCGCCCAGGACGGCGCCTGCCCCGAGCGTCGAGCATCCCGTGGCGGGGCTGGGGGACACTCTCCGGAAAAGCCCACCCGCCCTCTGCGAGGCTGGTCCAGGTCCAGCCATTTCGCCTTTGCTCCAGCTTCTAGTTGCCTTTTGGACATGCCCTTCACGGGCATCCCAGAAAAGCAGTAATACCTGGCCCAGGAGACAGATAAGCTGGGTTCTAACTTCCACCCTAAGGCTAACTAGCTGTGTGCTATTGAGTGAGTCACTTCGCCTTTCCCGGCCTCTGTTCTGTCTTCTGCAAAATGGGTATAATAACACCTATCCCCTAGGAATGCTAGAAGGATTAAAGAGGAAGTTATATGTAAAGTGTTTGGTGCAACGACTGACCCTTAAGTGCAACTTAACTGCTAGCTATTAATTTTACTCAGAGCCTGCCTTCCTGGGGCTTTATGGTTACTGGCTAGGTATCTGTAGCTCCTTAAACTTTCAGCTTGCTGCCGCATCTCTACTCTCTCACCCTCTTCTTCAAGCATGAATGAAGAGGCAGAAAGATGCCACTGCTTTTTGGAACATTTCCTGGCCAGAGGATTGGTGGGATTCCCGGATTCCCTAACCTCTCCTGGCCTTGAATGAGACTACTTTTGCAAATGTCTTTCCACGATTGCTCAGAAACACCCTTTTGTTATGAAGTGCACCAAAGGACCAACCCAAAGAGTGGCTGGTAGGAATGCAGAGTAATAACAAAAGGTGGACAGAGATCAGGAAGTCAGAAAATTAGGAAACTCAAAGTAGGGAGGGGGCTGCATTAATTACATTAAAAATGGATCGTTCCAAGATTTTATCTAATGCAAAGTTTATTTGAAGGCATGGATTCTAGTCAAAATTCTGTCACTTAACTAGCTGTGTTGCCAGGCCTCACCAGGCTGTAGGATTATAAAAGCAAACAAAACCTAGACCTTGTCCTCAGGAATTTATAGTCTAGTGAGAATCAGACAAGTGTGGGTGCCTTGGTGGAGAGTGCCTGGGGGCCCCAATGGGAGGTTTGTCGACATTCTAGAGGTTTAGGGAAAGTCACTGAGCCTCACTGTGCCTCATTTTGCCCACTTGAGCCCAGGGGCTAAAAATACCCTCATGGGGGAAGATCTGGTCTCAGGCTCTTCCTTTCTCTAAGAATACACACTAAGGGGAAATCCCAGCAATAGAAAGGGCCAAAACAAACAAAAATATCATAAGAAACACACACACACAAAGGAAAAAAAGAAAAGAAAAAAGCCCTCTTGGAAGGCTTATAATAAGTAGCAACTGATCCTTTCTTCACCCCTGGAACCTGACCTCCCACCCCTTCCCCTAAAGTCCAGCTCTTTCTGCCCTCCTTCAGCATCTAAGCAGCTGCCACAGTCCTTGAAGATGGATGGGAAGAAAACACCAGAAAACACAATATACAGAAAACACCAGAGATGTGTATTATTGTTACAAACACTGATGTCAAAGGTCACCTGCTATACTCCCCGGTGCTTAGGGAGATAAATGTTATGAATGGATGAGGGCGATAGGGGCGTGGAAAAGGGGAAGGGGGAGGGGGAGGTGTGGTGGTGGAAGAGGAAGGTTTGCTGTGGAGGAGTTGGGTCATACAAAGCCCTCAATCGTCAGATTGCTTTCAACAAATGTGTGATTTAACAAATGTTTATTAAGCATAGACTCTGTGCCAGACGGTGAACAGACCTAAGCCCCTGCTCTCAGGAACTTAGTGGGCGTGCAGAGTGTGATCAAGTAACTGGACAATGCTGTCGGTGATAAATGATCTGAAGAAGGCAGAGGAATAGAGGGAGAGGGAGCGGTGGTGAGTGCTGACACATGTGGCATCTGAGCATGTTAATCCTAATAGAGAACTTTGAGTTTGAACCTAACTGTTCTTTTGAAGGGAAGCAAATCGTGGATATCCATATAATATGTTCAATTCACCCCAACTTTACTGAAATGATCTTACCTTAGATTTTATAGGCAAAATGAACATTTAAAAAATACCCTTAATCTTATTTAAATTCAACGAATGCAACATATTAATATACTATATCCTCCCAAAGTCTTTTCTATGTTTGTACTATATAGTTTGTTTAAAAGGGATCATACTGTGTTGTAATAATATTCCATGATAACTTTTCTTTACTGTTAGACATATTTCAGCAACATCATTTAAAATAACTGTAGATTATTGCATTGTTCTCCTCGTCTGGCACCCTGCAATAAACGTCGTACTTTCCTTCACCACAACTCAGTGTCAGTAAACGGGCTTTGCTGCACATAGAGCTAGTTGACCCAAATCCAGGTTAAGTAATAGCGTCTCCCGCTATACCCTAAGCAGCCACCAACACATCTGTGCATGGCAAGCTGGAAGCATGTTTCTACTCCCATCTGGTAGGTGCCAATATAGCTGAGGCTCCATTGCAGCCTGGCCAACGATGTTTTCAAGAGACGAGCTGGAGATGGTGTGGCTAAGTTAGGATGGGGATCCCGTAACAAAGGGTCTTAAGCATTACAGAGTTTAGGGAGATCCCTTTATAGTATGCTTCTCACCACTCTTTCTCTCAAGGAACAGACATCCTGCCTAGATGGATAAGTCAGGATGAGTTCTGAAGTCAGCAGCTACCCTGAAACCATCAATCCCTCTGGTCTCTGAGTCATTCGCCGAGTGTCACTCCGTCAAGCAAGATTTCATAAGCCAACAACTATTCATCAAATGCCTACTATGTGTCAGGAGCTATTCCTCTATTCCAGGAAGGAGGGGTGCAGTAATAAAGAACATAGACAGTTTCTCCGCCAAGGAGCCTGCAGACACCAGCTTTCCTTAAGGAGGATTTTTCCTTCAAGACCCCCACCGTCTTTTCTGGGAATTTGGCTTCTATCAGAGCCCTGGGAAATCCATCAGATATATCTATGTATGTGCTAATCCAAACTGGGGACTGAATTCCTGTCCTTTGTTTCCAAAGCACCTCTGCTCTCACTATACTTGGCTTGAAGTCACAGATTCTGGAGCCACACTGCCTGGGATCAAGTCCTGACCCTGCTCCTCTCTTGTTACTTACCTTGGACTAGGACAAGCCACTTAACCTTTCATGCCTTGGTTACCTCATTTGCAAAATGGGGTGATAGTCAACACTGTCAAGTGCTTACCAAACGCCAGGCACTGTTCCAGGTGCTTTAGATGTATTAATGCGAGACCCTCACAACAGTTCTATGAGACAGGCACTATTAATACCCCACTTTACAGACCGGAAGCTGAGCCACAGAGCTGCTAAGTAACTGCCAATTGTGGTACTGACTTTATGAGATTGTTTATTTAAATGAGGGGCATAGGAAGTGGTCAACGTTATTGTTAATTGGTTGTAATTTTAAGTGAAATAGGTAATCGTAATTTTAAATGAAATAGGTAATCATAATTTTAAGTGAAAAAGGAAGGCAAATCTCAATGATGAGGAAAGCTCAGAAAAATCTAGAAGGAAACAGAACTCTAATAGTGCTTGTCTCAGGATAGTGCGATGATTATAGGTGACATTTTTCATACTTCTTTAGACTTTTACAAAAGTGTTCCAAATACTTTACTATGAGTATGTATTTCTTTCATATTTAGAAAAAAATGCTAAAATCCTGGGTGAAAATAAATCAGGAAGCTCTCTCCTTTGACCTAGTATTTGCATGGGCCACCCCCTGTTAACCCTGGTGACACACTCAGCATTCCCCTCCCTGAGGGTGTTGGGCCCTGTGGGGGCTCCCAAGGCCATCTGACTTGGTGACCCCCATTCCCAGGGGCAGGAGGGGGCTCAGGCAACTCCCACTTCCCAGTGAATCACGGATCCCATTACTCACTTAGCTTCATTACATCTTTAATTATGACCTTTTAGTCTGAATGAAAAAGAAGTATAATTTTACTTTAAGAGATATGCCAGGCCTACGCTCCCAGCACTTCCAGGTTTCATGGAAATTGCAGGGATCATAGAAATTTAACCTGATAATTACTTCAATATTTCAAGGCACACAGTTTTATTCTCTTAGAATAATTATGGGTTGTTGTTTTTTTTTTTTCTCCCAAATTCTTTTATTTCTCTGTTATTACAGGTTATGCTCATTTCTGTTGTGTATGCTTAGAGACACAGAAGAATGCAGGGCATCCTTATAAACTCAGTCCAGAGCATCCTATTGTTAAAATATGGACCTCTTTTATATTCTCCTGGTATTATTTCTCTCTGACTGTAAGTTTTATGTGGGCAAAGGAGACATGTTTTGGTTCCCTCTATCTCCAGTGTCTATAATGGAATTTAGAACATAGTAGACTTGCAAAGAGTGTTTGTTGAATGAATACCTAAACAAATATATTTTGAAGCAATTATTCTGCAGGCATACACCTCAGAGATGTTGAGCGTTCAGTTCCAGACCACCACAGTAAAGCAAGTCACACGAACTTTTTGGTTTCCCAGTGCATATAAGAGTTATGTTTACACTACACTGTAGTCTGTTAAGTGTGCAATCTCACATTATGCCTAAAAAAACAATGTAAACTTAATTGCTAAAAAAAAAATTGCTAATCATCACTTGACAATGCAGGGTTGCCACAAACCTTCAATTTGTAAAAATCAAAGTATCTGTGAAGCTCAATAAAGCGAGGTATGCCTGAAGTTGCATTTGTATATTATAAGGCAATCTTGATGTCATCAAACATGTGTTGACCTGCCATTGCTTCATCCAGGCCCGCACTTATTGGCTATCACCTTGGACAAATCATTTACATTTTTTGTCTTCAGTTTTTGCATCAATAAGTGAGAATGATCACAGGGACTAGCACACAGAGCTGTCTTGAAGATTTAAAAGAGTTAATACATAAATATCTGACTCACAGTAAGTGCTCAATAAATGTAAGCTATTAACATATTACCTCATTTCATGACACAGTTTGTGAGACATATATTATTTGAGTCATTTGACAGATGAGGTAACAGAAAGCGGAGAAGGTTAAGAACCTGGCCCAAAATCACCCAAGGGGAAATTGACAGGGCAAGGATTTGAAACTCCGACTATAGCGTCCTGTGCGTTACACCAGCTCATCTAAATTCTCGTATCCAGTCAAGATTCCTTTCTTTGGGTATTACTCTGCTTCCCCTTCTCTAGCACAGAATGTTTGAGGAAACAAAATTAAAAGCCCAGGAAAATTGGAAAGTGTTTAGATGTGCATTTTATTATCAGGTTCTCTTTCTTTCTCTCTTTTTTTGTTGAAAAGGAAGAGGCAGAAGAACTTGGCACCATTTCCATCACGTGGATTCTTCTGGGCTTCTCAAATGTTGTGATCCCTGGAAAGCCGGGATTCATGCTTACCTCCACTCTTCATTAAGGCGGCCGTGGCCGTGAGCTGGGGAAGGCAGGCTGCCGGTGCAGTGGGTGGGCGTGCTGAATAACACCCGAACCACAGCTGGGACTGCCCTTGTCAGAGTGCCAGCCTGCCTTCCCCAGTCTGTTCTCGCCCGCTACCTGGCCCTTGCCCATCTGCTGCAGAATTCATAAAGTGCTGAAGATCACAAACATCTGAACCTATTATAGGTAACATACTTCAATTACATTCTGATTGTGGGCTTGGCTTCCCCCATGCTTGGTTTCTAACGGCACAAGAATCAGATTCCCTCCACAAAAAGGGCACAGATCTCTATGTAGTTTTGACTTTTGGGGTGTGCTTAAGAAGGAGCCATTCTTCTCTAAGCTACTTGCTTTGTATCATTCAGTTATCCAACAGGGGTCCCCATAAACAAAAAGAAAAGGTGAGAAAGAGAGCTGACTTAAAGTCCTTTCATAGGAACTTACCATATTGATCTGTATGCTTTCTCCGTTATGGAACAAGTGGTTTATTATTTGAAATGACCTTCATTCTTCCTGAGGGTTATCTGTCCTGGTTGTTGGCTTACATCATGCAAACTGACCACTCTTCCAAGAACATCAAAGAATAAACTGCCCGTATGTCCTCAGTCTACTGCTCCCACGTGTCCATGCCTTGTCCCTCCCAGGGAGTTCTGGCACTACTGGGGGATGGCACCTCGACTTGGGGCAGACCACAGGTCTAACTAAGAGCCTGGTGAGGACAGCTTAGACTGTCTGAAGTTTCTTTCACTTGTGTTTTCTACTGAACTTGCAAACAAGCTGTTAAAAGATAACACACCAAAGCCCAGCTGAGCAACATCAGAACCTGAGGCAAAAGGAAAAATCAGTAACACCAGTGCTGTCCTATTTAAAATGTTGATATTTTGTACACCGTGGAATTTTTGCATTAGCTTTGATTTTTGAAAAATATTGCATCTAAACCTGAGTTTTGTGTCAATCTCTTAAATTAGGCACCTAGGTTTAGCTCCAATTCACACCCACTGAGAAGTGAGGAAGCTGCAGTATTTATGCACCAACTCCTGCCCCTCATTGGTTGAAGGCCGCTCAAGGAGCATTCATTAACTCTGTGGCACTCCCAGCCTGCCCTGTGTGCAGATTAGACAGGCACTGTCAGCATCAGCTGCAATGTCCATGTTGGACTAATCACTGTGGCCAGAGAAGTATGATTCGCAGTTCTTTCTGAAAACTATACAGTTTGAAGGAGTGTTTCCCAAAATTGTACTTTGAACAGCCCTGTGGCTCATGAACACCCTGCCCTTCTCTCTTTTGGATGTCACGTGCCAGTATATTCCTATTTTTCCTCGAGAAGGTTGAAGTTGCATCTTTGTCACCTGAAACCAGAATCCTGACTCTTGCAGGTGGATGGCAAGGAACTGTGGCTCTTCCAGCTTGTTAGCGCAGGGGCAAAAAAGGGATTGGAGGACCAGTGGAGTGTTCTATGCTTGGAGCATTCTCGGGGCTCTACTTTTTCAACCTGTTGGGGGAGGCTGGGAGAAAACTGGGATGCTCCACAGTCACTCACACCAATCAGGACTACGGATAGCAAATACCTTCAATTTGAATGGCACTTTATAGTTCCAAAGCATGTTCACTCCTCTTTTTTTCCCTCACAAAGGCTTAGTGTAGAGGCAAGCCAAGTTGTAGAGTCCCCATTTCACAGATGAGTAAAATGAGGCTTCAAGAGGCCAGTAGCCATCTATAGCTTAGTGGTAGCAGAGCCTCTTCTCTTTTGCTTCATCAGACTCAATCCAACAGAAACCCAGAAGATCTGGGCCCATCTTAAAGTAAAGTGTTTTCTTTTCCATCAGCTAATGTAAACTTTACTGGTTCGGGTCCATGAATTCTGTAAGGAATAACAAGTGATTGTTGGTGCTTCTCAGTAACAGGGACCTTGTCTTTGTCACCTCCACGTCTGCAGCTCTAGCACAGTTCCTGACAGGAGGAATTGGATCAGTACTGAAGAAGGAGCAGCTTAGAATATTTCCAGCACCAGGAGATGTTGGAACATTTAGAGGCAAGACTGGAATGGTCAGAACAGTTACACCATCCATTTATTGAACATAGACCGTTCCATATGCTTGATATACACATCATCTGTTCAGCAACCACAGGCAATAAATGTTGTTCCCCCCTTGTTTTACAGACTAGAAAAGTGAAGTTCAGAAAGATGAAGGATCTCACCCAGGGGCAGGGCTGGGATGGAAACGCAAGTCGGCCTGATTCCCAGACCCACATTTTTAAACCACATGTGTTCTGTCAATCCAGAAGCTACACTAAGTTGTATTGTAGTTCAACGTAACAGGCTCAATAGATTGCTCTGGTCTTACTTAAGGGGTTCCTTTTCCTCTCCTGCCCTCCAGGAGGGCCCCAGGGTGGTTTTATACGTTTGCATACAAAATCTGGAGCAAAATGGGAGGAAGAGAAGTGCCAGAAGTTCTAGAGTTAGAGTAGGTTGGAAGCATTTGGGGAGGTTTGGAGGAAGGACGCCTAAGAGAGCGTGAGATGTGAGGCGACTAGGAGAAGGAAAAGGGGGGACAAGAGTGCTTCTGGAGGGTTTATGAATTAGATTCCCATTGAATCAGCATACGTCTGCAATTATTTTTGGCTAGTTTGGACAATGCACTTTTAAATGCCAAAATGCTCAGGACTAAATCACGTGGGTTATGGGGTGTCATAGGAAGGTGAGCTGAGCTGAGCTGACCTGGAGGTATCCAGGCAGAGGCTGGGGATGGTGGTGAGGGGGTCCCAGCATTGTCTGGAGGAGGGCTGCACCACCAAACCTGCCGTGGATCTCTGAGACTCCCACACTGGCTGAGTGTGGAGGCAGCCCCACCACTTTGCTCGTGGCTGCCGCAAGTTGTTCCCCTCCTGCCTTATCAAACGTTAATCAGTCCCCACCTCCCACCCCGTCTTAATTATTTGCAATGATCCGTGATAGACACACAAACAACTCTGCAGCTTGAAAGCTCCCCATCAGGCAAATGCGAAATTATTCACATTTTTCTTGCAGATTTTTCATGAAGCGAGTTGGTGATGAAATGACTCTCAAATGCCTTCACCATTTTACGCTGGGGATCCTGCCCTTCCCCTTAATGTGTGTGTATCTTCATGCCTCAGCTACACTGAGCGTCCTCCTGGCCTGTTTATGTTTATTTTGGAAGCAAAATGTGTTTACAAAATCAGTTAAAAAGTGTTAATGATCAGTTTCCAGAATACTAATGCGAATCCGAATTACTTTCACATGAATCAAGACAAATTAAAAAATGCCATTTGATCATAAACTGTTTTAAATTTGTGTTACAAGTAGCGCAACAAATCTGAATATATGCCTTTTTTTAAAGAGCAGCTTAAAATAATCAGTTTGTTGGCATAAAGAAGTTCAGAGTAAAAATGTGTCCTCGTTGGAGGAAAGAAGTCAGCTTTGGAGCATTCCCGTGGGAGAAGCTACTGGGGGACATGTGCCTCAACATCCCAGAGGAAAAATATTATTTGTAATTGTCAAAAATAGGATTGAGCCATGAAACTTACATGATTGTCATCTGTCTTGTTTGTTGTCATTTCTCCTGTGTCTAGAACAGGACTTGGCACGTTGTGACACTCAACAATATTGTGGAATAAATGAACAAATAAAACCAGCTATTAAATTGTAAAATTGAATTTGGGATCTTATTTCTCTGAGCCAATATAAAAAATTATGAAGTTCATGGCAAGATAGAATAAAAACTTGAGAGCCAGGTCATGGGGAAACTACCAATTCCATATTCAGATGATATGCCCCCTTCTGGTGCCCTGCTGCCCCGTGGGGGTTACCCAGTAAAAGTGCTCCTGGCATTTCAGATAGCCTGAGACAAAGGGATTGTGTGTGACTTTGCAGCCACAACTGCTGTCCATCTGAATTTACCAGTATGTACTTTTCCAGTGGTTGACTACTCACACCAGAGATGGAGACCTGTGAGGTGACCTTGAGCCACTTTGGGGCTGTTAGAAGGCATATTCTCTGGGCTCAGATGATCTACAGCAGTGGTTTCCCAGGGTTTCCTGGGTGGGGGGGGGGGGATGGCGAGAAGAAGACAGGATGGGGCAGGGGGAGAAAGCAAGGCTGGGCTGGCCTGTCAGAGAGACTTCCACTTCCTGCCCAGGCACCCCCACCTTGCTTTGGTCTGCATACCAGACTGCAAAGTGAGATTTTGTTTGCTGAAGGTCTTTGGGTGTAATATTTTTTAAGTGGGTGTAGGTTTAAGACATTTACCTTCAAAACCAAAGGAGAGGATAAAGAGTGAGGCAAGGAATCTGAACAGAGCTCCCTGGGGTATGCCCTGCCTCTGAGTTACTCATGCAGGTGCACACCCAGGGCTGCTGTGGAAATCATACAGCTTCAGATTCCCTAGACCATTTTGCAAAAACTCTCTACCTTGGAATAGGTTTATATCATGGGCTTGGCTGCACCTCAGGGGGCCATGCAGAAGTGGGGGAAACTTGACTTCCAGTGTTTCCAATGTACTCCTTTCAGGAGTGCCAAGGGCCCCTTGGCTCTCAGCTCTCAGAGCAGAATCAGGTAAGCTCATCCATCAGTAACTTTGAGGGAGCCCAAGTCTGTGCCTTAAAGGGACAAATGGTGGTTGCAGAGAAAGAAGGCAGCCAAGGGACTTGCCAGCTGGGAGAAAACGGCGATGCAGAAGCCTGGGAGGTGTGGGGGCTCTTCCTGAAACCCTGGGAAGCAGGACTTGCTCCCCATCCTTGACTCATCACATAGACCAGCAAGAAAGACCTGCTGGATGCCAGAGTGACCCAGCTGTCCCCACTCAGAGCTCTAAAGCCACTCCAATATTAGGGGAAACAGCTTTGGACGCACGCTGCCATGGATCACACCTCATCTCTGAACGGGCTCTGTGATCCTGAGGTTCTCCAGGACCCTTGCTAAGCTGTGGTTTTCCTCACCTGTAAAAATGTGCTAAAAATGCTTACTTCCCACTGAGTTATTCTAAAAATTAGAGTTAAGGTCTGGAAAGTTTTTGACACATAGTAGGTACTGAATAACATATTACCGTCTATTCTACTGTCTCTGGGTGGCTTTGAAAGGACTTACTTCTAGTGGAGCTTACCGCTAATGGGGAGACATTGTGGTTTTTAAGTCAAACCTACACTATGTTAGATGGGATATGTGCTTTAAGAAAAAGAAAGCAGGGAAGGGATCCAGAGTGCTGGGGGGAGGGGGAGTTTTGAGGGGAAGCCCCATTTGCAGTCATAAGAATGAGAAAGAGCTTTCTCAAACTCCCTGTTGCTACTTCACCAAAGAGATTTTACTTCCAGATAAGTATAGACAGGAACGGGAAGCAAAGCCTGGAAGACATTCAGAAATTCTGTCCTGTGGGGACAGCTGGGGTGTTGCCACGAAGTGGGACTCGTGGTCTTGAGTTTTAGTCCTAGGGGGTCATTTGCAAAGAGAAATCTTGACTGAGTCTTTGACTTTATTTCTTTATCAGTAAATTGGAGACAATGGTCTCCGCCTCACGTTCGTGAGCCAGAGGGGCTTTCTCCTCTGTTGGTAGTCTTAGATTAGTAAGCAAGGGGCAGGGTGTGGCCATGGAATGCTGCTGTCCCAGGAGGCAAAACCATAGAAAATACAAAGGAAATAGTCCACCCCTCCTCCTTCCTGTACACGCACTCTCTCTCTCTCTCTCTCTCTCTCTCAAGTAGTCAGGGGACTGTAGGTGTTTCCTCAGAAATAAAAGCCATCCCAAGGCAAAGGGAATGTACTTGCGCTGAGATGGTCCAGTAGGAGCCCTTGCATCAGGAATGGCTGACTCACCATGTCCCCTAATGGTGCTGTCTTGATTTGTGGATTTAAGCATCATCCAGGCTCCGAGGGACCATTGACTGGTTGCAAGTTGCTGACAAGAGAATGCTTGGTCCTGAGCTGTGTATATTTACTGTACCATATAAATAATAAACACTAATAACTCACTTCATCCCTCACAATTTCCCCATCCATTTCCTGGCCTTTTCTGGACCTTTCATCACGTACCAGATTGTGTGGCTGACTTTTATTGCTGGCTGCCCACGCAGGGTGAAAAATCACTGTTGCCCCTTAAATAGCCAGTATCGGAGTTTTTTTTTTTTTCCCTCTCATCGAGAAGTTACTGTAATTCAACCTAAATTTCCAGCAACCAGAAGTGTTTAAATAAATCATCCCCTATCCATTTGACGAAATTACACAACCATTAAGAATCATGATTTTGAAAGCTATTCAACAATACAGGGGGGAAAGGCATACATCATGTTAGGTGAAAAAAGCAATGCAGAAAACCATATATCCAGCATAATCCAATTTTGCCCAGGCATTTCTACGTAGATTTATGAGCATGCATCAATGAGATGGCAAGAAAATGCTCGAAACGTTATTTCTGAGTGGGATGGTTGTGGTGGTTTTTATTTCCTGCATTCTTTACATTTTCCACAGTGCATTTAGAGTCTGGGGGGGGGGGGGAAGGGTTATTTTTCTATTTAAAATTTTATTTTTAAGTAACATTTTAATTAATTTATTTAAAAATGCTATTTCTTTGTTTAAAACATATCAAGTTGTTGTATGAACCATGTATAATAATAAAAACACCAGCACTGATGTCTGCCTGAAGGACAGTTGCCAAGTTGGGGTGAGATCTGAGGGATGTGTACTGGGCAGTTCCCACAATGTCAGTGGGATAAGGTGAAATCTTGTTTAGAAGCTCCTATTCAGGATCTTTGTTTTGTTTTTTCCTCTCTATATATGAAGAATTCTGTTCACATATGTACGCAGCCTGACACATATAGACATATGAAGTGTATTTTCTGTGCTCAGATTTACATCCACCTAAGACATTACCCAATGAAAGCTCCATCACTCACAGAAACTATTGCTGGGGAGGCGGGGACAATTTTATTTAGCTAATTTTTAACAAATTTCAAACGCTCCCCACATTTCCTGAAGCCTGGAGGGAGAATAATCAAGTCAAGCCCCATTGACTAGGAGAATAGCGAACTGTGGAAAATGACTTCTCAGCGCTCCACGGGGCCACAGCTCCATTTACATAACACATTCATTATTCAGATGCTCAGACTGCTACAGGGGCTGCTGGCCTGCCCAGGGGTTGCCCTGGCTTCTGGGGATTCTGCAGCCTCCTGGGCTAGCCTCTCCCTCGTCCATGTCACACTGCAGCCCCCGGCACCACCGCAGGGGAGACTTAACAGCAAAGAGAGGAACGCAAGCAGTTAACTATTGTTTTCATTTTACAGATGGGGAGATTGAGGCTCTGTTGGACGGTGTCACTCGCCAGGGTCACACAGCCAGTCAGAGAAAGCTATACTTAGGTGTTCTCACTCCTTTGCCATTTCCAATATCTGAAAATATTTCCTATGCCAAAACTTCCTTCCACTGATCCATTTTTAGAAGATGTGATTCTGACCAGCTAGCCTATGTTAAAGATGGATGTTTAAAAGCAGACTGCAAGTAAACAAACAGAAACAAGAACAACAAAAAGAGACACAAATTTCTGGGGGAAATTAAGTAAAATATAAAACAGACTGAAGATTCTGATTTTTAGGCAACTTGCTTTGACTGGCACCCAACTTTTTGTGCAGTCAATGTGGGACAACGTTTGGTAGTAGAGAAAAAAAAAGAAAACAACAAAAATGAACAAAATGTTAATTTTCTATTGAGTGTCCACTATGTGCTAAGCACTATTCTAAGCACTTTACATTTTTTAAAATTTAATTTTTATTTAAAAAATGTATTGAAGTATAGCTTGTTTACAATGCTGTGTTAATTCTATATGTATATTCTTTTCATATTCTTTCCCATTACAGGCCACTTCAAGGAATTGAACATAGTTCCCTGTGCTACACAGCAGGACATTGTTGTTTATCAATTTTATATATAGTAGTTAGTATCTGAAAATCCCAAATTCCCAATTTATCCCTACATCCGCTTTCCCCCTGGTAACCCCCAGACATACATCTGTGTCTATAAGTATGTTTCTGTTTGGTAAATAAGTTCATTTGTGTCATTTTTCTAGATTTCATCACATAACTGATATCATATGGTATTTCTCTTTATTTTTCTAGCTTACTTCACTTGGTATGACGATCTCCAGGTCCATCTATGTGGCTGCAAATGGCATTATTTTATTCTTTCTTATGGCTGAGTAGTATTCCATTATATATATGCTATAACTTCTTTATCCAGTCATCTGTCAGTGGACATTTAGGTTGCTTCCATGTCTTGGCTATTGTAAATAGTAAGTGCTTTACATTTTCAACTCTTTTTTTCTTACAATAATCCTACGAAGTAGGCACTATTATTATCCCCATTTTACAGATGAAGAAACTGAATAATGAGGTCACACAGCTAGTCCTGAGAAGATGGGAAAGGAGCTTTGAGCTGTCTAAATGTGAAACAAACATAAAAGCAGATAGAGCTGAGTTGAACCCCAGCTCAGCCACTTCCTAGTTCTGTGACCTTGAGAGATACACTTAACCTCTCTGAGCTTCAAAACTCTCACTTGTTATAGAGGGATTGTAAAATCTGGCTCAGTGTTTGCTGTAAGGGTTTGATGGAAGTTATGCTGTTAAAACTCTAGAATCACACTGAGTACTTAGTAGATGCTCAGTGAAATGTAGCTAGTTTGGGTCTCCTCTTCTTCTACCTCTCCTTCCTCACCTCTCATTCTTCTTTGCTGATTCTGCTGATAGTTCTGAAAAGGGAGGCAGGCTCATTCATTTCCTCAACAAACCTCTCAGTGTCAAGCACTCTTCTGGATGCTAACAGGATTCATCTGATGAGTTTAATTCTGATCAGAAGGTTGAGAAGGTCAAGTCTGAGCTCAGTAAAGCCATGGCTGATTCATGATGTCTGCCACAGACACAGGATGGCTTCTTATTTCCTAATAGTACAACCATCATCTTTTTCAAATGAGGAAATTGATTTGCACAGGGTCACACAGCTAGTTGGTACCAGAGCCAAGGTCTTTCAGCAGGGAACCCATTCTCTGTCTCACAAGTACCACCTTCACTCTCTCCCTTGGTGCCTGCAGAGCAGGAAGCCTGGTTCCCATGACAACTAGACTCCATGCCTTGTAGGGTAGCAACACTATTCACCCAGAAAGTGCTTAAGTATTAGGGAGAGTGATTCTGTTATCCATTGCTGGGTAACAAAGAACCCCAAACTTAATGGCTTAAAATAGTCAATTACTATCATGATTCTGGGAGCTGACTAGACTCAGCCAGGCAGTTCTTGGGAACTGCTCACACAGTTGCCATCAGATGGTGAGTGGGATGGAGTTTTGTGGAGACTCAGCCGGCTTGGAACAGAAAATGGCTTCCTCACTCCCACATCCAGCACCTTAATGCCCCTTCACGTGGGTTCCCTTCTCCTCCTCCAGGGCCTTTCCAGGTGGACTCTTCCAGCAGGGTAGCTGGACTTCACATGGTGGATGGCTTCTAAGAGCACACAAGTGGAAGCTGCTAGGCTTTCTGAAGGCCAGATACTGGCACAGTGTCATTTCCACCACATCCTATTGGTGAAAGCGAGTCACCAGGACAACCTAGCCTCCTGGGAGGGCTGGGAGAGGACCTCATGAGGGTACAAACACCAGGTCCCTGGTCACGGGGGCCAGCTTGGGAGACAAGCTACCACCAGAATGAGAGCAACAGAAACCCAGCCCGGGTCTCGATTACTCTACCAATGAGCAGGGCACCTGGGCCCTTTAGGATGCTGGCTTCTGTCTCTGGACCATAATCCAGATGGGACAAAGCTCACGCCCAGGCAGTGACTGGTTCCTTCCTCTGCCTTTTCTCCTACTCTCCTCCCAGACTTCTCTGGAAAGCACTTCCTCTTTCCCTTATGGTGGAGTTTGAAGGATGGAAACTCTCACTCGCAGTCAGACAGTTATTGGCATTGGACCCAGCTTTTCATTATGCTGAAAATCATTGTGCCAATCTAAGGGAAACTGCGTGGGACTGCTTGTAATTGATGGCAAATTCTTTTTGCTGAGCGTGGCTGGCTGGCCCTTCCATCAGCACAATAAGGTGTGCTCGCTCCTGGGCCCCCTTCTTAGCTCCAGAACTCAGGTCTCTAAGCTTTTTTCTCCCCTCCATAAGAAATATCCAAGTTGACAACTGAAAAAAAAAACTTGACAATGAATAGCATTGGGAAGAAATTAGACTATTTATACTTACAAATTCTTCAAAACCAACTCTCCTGATCTTCTAGGATAGTGAGACTTTGGGGGGAAAAAAACTAAAGCAAAAAATAAAATCAAAGCAGTAAAAAGGAACAACTTCAGGACATTTAGGAAACTCTTTCACTCCATTCATAGATTTGAACCTAAGTGATTCCACTGTTTCTAGCATGAGAAATACTTAAATCTCTCATGACCATCCTGGGTTTGGAATATTCACAGGTGCATAGTTCTCAGAAGTGTGCTGGAAGTGATTTTAATAAAAAGAAAGATGCTTGGATTCTGAGCACGGAGATTTCTCTGTTTTTACTGAATATTTTTCAAACTTGAGCAGGCCAATGAGAGAAATGTACTGCCCTCTGTTGGAGAGAGTTAGCAAAATCGGCCAGGAACTGGGGGAAGCGCTGCAGCTACAGCCTCCAGAAGAAAGCCACCTTTGGGGGTCTTTTAACTGAGGTGCCACAGGTTTCCTATTTAAGTGTAGCCCAAGAAAAGCAGAAGGTGAAGTGTTAGACACGCCCACAGCATAAGGTTCACATTTCTACACCGTAGCTGGCTATGGGTTTTCAGTTTTAACAAAGAGAAAAATGTCAGAAATTGTAAAATGCAGGGGAGAGATGTGAGGTAATAAATATTTTAAACTGGAGAACTGGGAATAGAACTATGTTATTCCTATGCTTACTCCACACAGAAATGACTCCTCTGACCTCACCAAGAGGCTGTGTCCGGTGATATTATTCCTTTGCAGAGTTTTAGAGAATCAGTCAAAGCGTCACTGTCGTCTTCAGCAACGTGGTCACCCACTACATTTAAATGATGCTCTCCTCCACAGATATCCATGACTGTTACTGTTTGCTACCAGCCAGGTCACCCACGGAAAGTAAAGAAATGCAAACCTGGCTTTGCCTCTCCTGGAGGAGCAATCAGCTCAAGAATTTTCAAAATTTTAACTCAAAGGAAGAGAAGAGGCTATTTTTGTTCATTCACAGGCAGCCAGAGCTGCTCAGAGCAATAAAGACTCACCTATGTTCTGCTTTTAATTCCTTTCAAAACTAGAGCCTCATTTTCCCAAACACCCATTACTGTTTGGGTCTTGCCTTTAAAATATTTTGAGAGGAATGAAATTAGAGAAAAGAGGGTGGGTAAGGGGAAGGATTACAGAACAGAAATTTTCAGTGTGTGAAGGGTCTTGACATTTCATATTATTTAGAATTAAAAGGGAAAAAAGTAATTTATCACTTTGACTCAGTCCATTCCAATTCTAAGAATCTATCTGTAGAAATACCAAAACTTAGCTACAAGGAAATCCACTGAAGCATTACTTGTGATGAAAGCAAATGAGAAACAACCAAGATATCTTGAATGAAGAACTAGTGAAATCCATCAAATTTACCTGGTGGAATACTACACAGCCATTAAAACAACAAGGAATTCTCTCAAGGCTAATGTGGAAGGCTTACCACAATAGGGTAAGTTATTAACAACCTTGTGAATAACATAAGTTGCAGGACAGAAGTGCTTCTGTCTTCCATTTCTGTAAATCAAATTATACTGTTATTATAGTATATTGTTTAAAAATAAGCCTGAAAGAATATACACCAATTCATTAACAATTAAAATCTCCAGGGCTTGGTATTATAAATGGTTGCTACTTCTTACATTTAATCAAATTAAATTTTGTTGGGCATTTTTGCCATTAGCTTATTTACTTTTGTTATCAGAAAATACAGTAGTTTTTTTTTTAATTGTTCAGGTATATTTTCCTTTTGGCTGAGTACTGTCAGAAGCTACCCATTCATATATAGGAAGCACTTCCTGTTAGTACTCCAATGATAGAATTAAATTGCTCAAGCAAGTCAGAAAAAGAAAAATAAGATGAAATACATAATGTAAATGCTCAGTGTCTAGCATATAGCAGGTATTCAATAAATGTTTGCTGAATGATGGGATAAATAAATGAATGAATGCAGAACTGTTTTCCAATGTGCTCTGTTTTATTTGCCACCTGTTTTTAAAAATTATCTATAAATAAATATTTCTTTTGAATAATATCTCCAGTAGATTTCTCTGTTTACAGAATTCATTTTTTTCTCTTATACATCTTCAGAAGCTAAAATGCTTGGGTGGGGATGAGAGGAGGGGGAGGGTCATAAAAAAACAAGGTTTTAACATGAGGGAAAAGGGATTTTCACAAACCACCGAAGTGCTGCTTCTCTTGGAAGAAGTGCACCCTGGATTTTTTCCAGCTGAATTCTGCAACAAAACCCAAGGAAAATGAACATTAATCTTTCATGAACTAAGCCCCCGAACGAACAGGCTTTGAGCTCAACCCTAATTAGGTTGCATCTCAATACAGAGAATCCTTAACGAATAAGGACACATAACAACACGGGCGGGTTCTCTGCTGGGACCGACTCAGAAATGAAGGGGCCGCCCAGGCCACACTCAACTGCTCTTGTGCATTAGGGATTCCTGACTTTACCTGGAAACTGCACGGGCAGGCATCTTGGATGGAAAGTAAATGGAGTTTCCTCTCACTGAAACTCTTGGCCACCTGGCTACCTCCATGGCCATCTGGGGGTCTGTGGATAAATGAGAAGAGAAAGGGCAAGAAGCTGGGCTTTTAGAGTGAGTTTCAGCAAGTCAAGAAGGTTTCTTTGTGCCCAGCAGAGCAGCCAACACTGGCTGCGCTCAGAAACAAGATAACCCACAGTTGCATTATGTGCTTGGTGTGGGAGGCAGGGTAGTGTGGTAGAGTCTGAGAGATCCAGGTTCAAAACTCAGCTCAGCCACTGTCTCATCCTGTGACCTGGGGTAAGTTACCTAGCCTCTCTGAGCCATCATTTCCTCACCTATAAAATGGGGACAGAAGTATAGCACGGTCGGGAGAATTAAATGAAACGAACCCAGCAGTTCTCAGGATGTTCATCGCTAAGACAGACCTTATTTCTCCAACCATGGCCTTCCCCATCCCATTCTATCATACAACTTCCACGTCCATCATTCACTCCTAAAAACAACAGTGCAAGGTAAGTTTAAAGATCCCCACGTTACAGTGGAGGAACCTGTAAGTCGGAGAGGTGAGGTGGTTTGTCCAAAGTGGCAGAGCAAGAAGCAGAAAGGCTAAGATTTCAGCTCAAGTCTGAGCATCCCAAATCATGGGCTGACCACAGGAATGTGAGTCAACTGGGCTGCTGTCAAAGACAAAGGAATTACTGATGTTTTCGTCTTGGAGTCGGGGAACTCTGGATCCCAAGCCCCATATGCATGCTCCAGGGTCACCAGAGAGAGGACTCAGGATGGGCTGTGACTGGGCTGTTGTGGAGGGGGTGGGAGGTGCCCTTCCCGGGGCAGCTAGGCTGCAGCATTTAGCTGCACTAAAGGCAGCTGTGTTGGCCACTTGGTGGTGGCACCTGAAAGACTGCTCTAGGGGCTGTGGGTGACTTGTGGTCAAGATATAAACCCACACCACCTCATTTGTCATCACCGGTTCTGCCTTCAGCCAGGGCATTCTCCATGCCCACCCAATTCTCTTCCCCATGTTCACACGTTGGGACAGTCCTTGATCCCCATGAAACAACAGTTCTCATATTCTCCCCAACCTTCCTCAGGAACTCCCCCACCCGACCAGCCCTTAGTTTCCCTGTAGTGGTCACTGATTTCCTCATAGATTCTCTGATGTCATTTATTTGGCTTATAATAAACCTCTTGCCCCAAACCTTGCTGTCCCACATTTGTGCAGCACCTCTCTGCTGCCCAGGAATGCCTTATCCGATTACCGTAATTAACTGATACCATGCTAGAGAGCTGAGCCAGAATCAGAACTCTTGAGTGAAGAAGATTTGCCAAGGGTTACAATGCATGAGAATTGGAGTGGATAGAACTTGGCACCTGAAACCTCCTCCCTCCACACAGAACTTATTCTAGAAACTCATTAACTCTGAGCAGTGTAGTCACAGTTTTGGAAGAAGCTGGGGTCTAGGAATCTATTTGGATTTTTACAATCCTTTTCTTTTCACTGCTAGTGCCAGGATGTTTCCTTCTCCTCCTCTTATTGTCAAAACTTGTTGCATCATGTAATACTATGACTATTTATATTATGTCATCATTATATTCATATTAGCTAACATTTATTGTGCATCTTCTGTGTGCCCAACCCTGTGCTAAGTATTTTACACACTACATCTTATCTAAGCCTCGCCAACAGTTTGGAGCAGGGTAATAGTATGGTTATCTCTATCTTGTGGACGTGGGCAGTAAGCTCAGAGCATTTCCCATTCTGGGTGCCCCTTACACACAACCAATGTTTGAGAACTTCTGGCCGAAGCACTTTGGTAACCTAGAAGGGGAGAGAGGACATCCAGCCAGGAGAATCAAAGCGAGAAGGTGAGAACTGAACTGGTTGGAGGAGAACAGGAGGAAACACTAGAGAAAAGCTTTTGAGGCAGGGAAACAGTATGAGAGATGGCTCAGAGGCAGAAAAGTACCTACAACAGTGAGTACGACAGTGCCTGGCGTATAGGAGTTCCTCGAAATGCTTGTTAAATTGCTAGTTTGACCTGGGCAAATGGGTCTCGGATGACAATATGCAACCTAGAAGCAGGTGTATGAGGGGAAGAAAGGGGCGAAGGTCCCTGCTATATGTGCCAGGCAGTCATCTAATTTTCTGAACAATCCAGTGAGGTAGCTTTCATGTCTCCACATTATAGACAAGAAAACAAGAGTTTCAGAGAGGTGTCTTGTCTAAGAAAGGTCAAAAGGCTAGAAAGTGGTAATCTGTGTTCAGGCCCAGCTCTGCCCGGCTCAGTAGCCCTGGGCCAGTCCTCTATGCCATGTGAGGAAGGACAGCCCGCCTGCCTCCCACTCCAGCCTGCCTCCCACTCCAGCCTTCCCGAGCTCCTTTCTGGGCTGACACTGGGTCTGACTCCAACCAGCCTTGATTGGTGATACTCGTCTTCTTTAAGAAGCGACTGTTTTCCACCCTCCTGGCATTTTCTGCATGAGATGCAGCACTGCCAAGTTCTTGGGACCCCTCATTGTGAGGGAGAAGGCTACAAGAAGCCTTGGGGTGGGAGAGGAAGCACCCAGCTTTGAAGCGCAGCTGAAATCAGCAGGGAAAGCTGTGTTGCTCCCAGCGAAGCCCCAGATGGGGCTGCCAATGAGATCACCCCCCTCATCCCCAGCTGCCAGTGCAACATCTGCTCCCAACATATTGGCCTGCGAATATTTCAGATCCACACCCCCAAATGCAGATGTGTTTGTGTCATGAACTCTATACACTCTGCTAGAAATTACTGAGGTCTGAAAAAGGAAATTAAGTACTCACTCAGGCACACACAGACCAGTGACCTGAAATATTCTGTGCACGGCCGAGGATTGGGGTGCTCACATTTAGGGACCCTGAATACCAGCTTCCACCCATCTACTGGCCCACCTTACCCTCACCAGAGGGCACATGTAAAGGGATTGATGTTTGCTTTCAACTGGGTGCCAGGGAAAGGTTTGTGAACATGGGAATCGTCCTTTGCACAATGGCCAGATGCTGCTTTGTTTTTATTTATCAGCAGATTGGCTGGAAGTTCAATGCAGTTTTCAAGCATCGCACTTCCAATAGTAGAGAAATCACAGATCGAGCCAGCTAAGGAGCACTTGCACTTCAGCCCTGGCTACACAGATGGGGCACTTGGGGAGCACTGAAAACACCAGTGATTCAGCCCCAGCAGCCACATTTTGTTCAGAGTCCCCCAGTCGGTTCTGTTTCACGGCTGGTGTTGAGAACCTCCCTGTGGAACACACCCTCCTGGACCACGACAAAGCAATCCCAGGGTGGGGCGGTGGGGTGGGGGTAGGTGGAGGGGCCAAGAGCATTGCATTTAGCTCAGACACTTGCAGGTAGCTCTCAGCTCTTTCACAGACTAACGTGTCTCTCTGAACAAGGCACTTAATTTTTTTGTGAGCCTGTTTCCTCATCTGTCAGTGGGGCTCATGACACTCGATTGGGCTTAAGAATGCTTAAATAAGAAAATCTTGGTCAAGTGTTTTTGCACAGTGCATGACTGTATTATATGGATTCAACAAAGGGTAACCGCTACTGTCATGTTGGGGGTGGGGGAGACTAAAATAATGGACATTAAAATATTAACACTGGGGAGGAGAGTCACAGGCAAATTTTCTTCACTTACTGATGAGTGACTGTGGCTTTTTTCTTCTAATGAAGGTAATACAAATTATTATTAATGATGATAATGATAAAATATGAAGAATTTTTCCTATTTTTTGAAGAATATGAAAAATATGACAAAAATCAAGGACAAAACTGTATTTGTAGTATAAATGTATCCTTTTTAATAGCATGAAAAGCAGCAAAAAAATATTTCCAGGTAGCCCTCCCCACCGCTTCCTTCCTTTGTGTTCTTCAATTTATTTTGTAATGAGAAGGTATTCGTTTGATAATAGAAAAAAAGTGGGATGTTTTTGTTTGTTTGTTTTTCCCCTCCCCTGGTCCTGTGAAGGTCTACTGAGGCTGATGCTGTGAACCTGGGGCTCCCAATGCCATCTGTGCACCTGTGCGCCCCACCCAGGCCGGGCGGGGGTGGGGAGGTGGGCAGAGATCGAGCAGCTTCCACACTGTGTGGCGTCTCCAGCAGGGTCCACAGGCAGCACCTCACCTGGATTCCTTCCAAGGCCATTACAGTAACACGAGAAGCCACACCCTTGTTAGTGTGATCCTCGGATACAAAGACGCACCACCAGTGGGCAGAGTCCCTTCACAGCAGCCAGAGGCTGCTGCCACCCAGGTAGGTTGGTTCCCAGCCTCGGCTACTCCCCAAGTACACACAGGGTGGTGGGTGGACGCCCTGGGTGGCCATGGGTGGGATCTTCGTGATAGATCCATAAAGCAGCTGGGAAGCTCTTGAGGAGCCAGAGGTTCCTTCATTTATTCACCATCACTTCTTCACATGGGGTTTCTACTGTGCGCCAAGCACCTCCTAGCAGGTGGGGAGATGGCTAAATAGGACAGAATCCTTGCTTTTAAGGAGATCACAGATGGAGGGCAATTACTCCAGGGTGACAAATACCTTGTATGGGAAGCTCTGGGTGCTGAACACCAGAAGGACACCTAAGGGGGGTGGGGTCAGTTCTTATAGGACCAGAAGTTGGGGCAAAGGAAGTTTCAGCAGAGGTGACTGCTCAGAGATGCAGAGCATCTTCTGGAAGCTTTAGGGAAACCAGCAAGCGTACAAGAGAAAGTGAGAAGAAGAGAGGGAATGGGCAGGGGTGACATACTTCCAGAACTTTCCCCCATTATTATCCTAAACCTTGGTCATTCTTGAACCTCCCTTGTGGATTTTGCCACATCCATGTCTCACCTATATTACTTTGAAAAAAAATCTTTAAATTACTTGCTTTTAAAAAGGGTCACTTAAATGTACTACCAGAGGAAATTTGGCATAGTTACCATGAACAGAAATCAATAGCTCTTGCGTGCCATAATGGAATCTAACTGTGAAGACAAACGGAAACCCCAGTTATTAAATTCTGCCTAGACTCTGGTGGGCTGAGCCTGAAACCTGCATTCTCTTTGTCCAAAAGGATGTTAGCATGTGTTAGAAGGCGCTACAGACCAATGGAGGTGTTCTTGTGGGTAATCAGAAAGCTCAAAAGAGAATTAGGAAGAGAATACATTTCTTACTCTATGATGCAAGTTTCCTTAACCCCTGGATGTTGGGTACCACCTAAAACATTCTCTCCTGCCACTAGAGGTGTGTGTCTGAAAAACACCGTTCTAGAGAAGGACACTCTATGGCAGGCTGGTCGCATTTCTGAAGACACAGAAAGGAAGAAACCCAAATTAGTCACCGCAAACTCGCCCTGAACTTTCTGTGCACCTTAAGCAATGTCTCAGGCACTAACTTACAAAAGCTGTGAGTGGAAGGACCCAGAAACCATCTCCTTGCCTTTCATAGCATAACAAGAGGAGATGAAATCCCACGAGTTCCCTAGAGACAATCACTTCTGAAAATGCTCACTACTCCCTAATTTACTGGGCTAAATATTATTTCTGATGCCCCCACAGTGAGCTTTTATCTTATCACAACTTGGTAAATATTATGAAAGTTGTGGTTTCATTACCACGGAAATATCAATGCTAACTTTTTCATTTATGCAGAAGTAGCCAGAAAATCTCAGTGGTGAGAGCTTAGAAGCAATGCCATATCCTTGTATTAGAGTTTGGCCAGATGTCAAGGGAGTTTATAGCTAAACCACTACTTGGTGGTGTTTTGTCCTCCTAAAGTCATCCAAAAATTAATGTACCAGAAGAAAATAGTATGTTTGTATAGTACATTGCTCCTAGAGGGAATACCATGGAAATCCCTTTATTAATATGGAGGAATAGTGCATTTGAGAGTATTTTTTGACTTGGGATAATAGGTTTTTCTTTGGTCAGTGATATGTCTGAAATGGTAGAAAGCTCAGAAAAGAAATTGGGAAGATACAATATGTCCATCCGTCCGTCCGTCCGTCCGTCCGTGTGTGTGTGTGTGTGTGTGTGTGTAAAGAGAGAAAGAGATGACAGGCATAGATATGTAGGTAGGTAGATAGATAGATAGATAGATAGATAGATATAAATAGATAAAGAGATAGATAACCAAAAATTAATTAACCTGCTGGCATCAAAAAGAATAAATTGCTCTAAAACGCATCCCAGCAGCCTTCTGTGGTGCAGTAGTTGTTTGCAACCTCTGGGAGACAGAATAAAGTTTGGCCTGTTCAAGCCCACTTTGATGCACCTGCTGGACTGAGTCCAGTGGAGAATTGACCAGGTGGTTCTGGAAATGACTCAGGTGATAGTATATTGGACAGGATCTCTCTTGCGCCCAAAGATGGCTTCTTGACCAGCTAGGCCAGAGGCTGGTGGGATTTCAGCCAAGCTCAAGCAGCTCGGTTTGCTCTTCTCACATCAATTTGGTCTTTTGTCCACAGTTTGCCGGACTCATTTGCTGTGTGATATAGACAAATGGAGGCTTTTTTGTAACCCAGAAAGAGAAAGAAAAATACCATGTGATATCACTCCTATGTGGAATCTAAAAAGAAAAAGAAAAAAGGGGACACTAATGAACTCAACTACAAAACAGAAACAGATTCACAGACATAGTAAACAATCTTATGGTTACCGGGGAAAAGAGGGTGGGAAGGGATTAATTTGGGTGTTTGATTTTCGCAAATGTTAACCACTATGTATAAAAATAGATTAAAAAAACAAATTTATTCTGTACAGCACAGGGAACTCTATTCAATATCTTGTAATAATCTTTAATAAAAAAGAATATGAAAATGAATATATGTATGTATATGCATGACTGGGACATTATGCTGTACATCAGAAATTGACACACTGTAACTGACTCTACTTCAATAAAAATTTTTAAATTAATTTTTAAAAAGTTTGACAAGCTACTTAAAAACAAGAACAAAGTTGTAGGCAAGAGATGTTTATTCCTTTATTTTTCTTAATAATGAAGGGTTGGAAACAACCAAAATCTAAGAGATTGAGTAAACGGTCTCCTGCTGTTAAAAAAAGATGGATCTTTATGCATTAATATTAAAAGATGTTCAAAAGAAGAAACAAAGCACTTCACAGAACAGAGTACTTCTCTCTCTCTCTCTCTGACCTAACATATAGAATATTTTGTGATTTAATATTGAAATGTGTATAGTTTCAGTATATCCACATGTGCTTAAAAGTTCTAGAGGAATGAGATGAAACAATCTTGAAGGGAATTTGGATCATGGAGGGATTTTTCACTTTCTTCATATTGCTTAATTTGTTTTTTACAATGCACTGTGCATTTTCCAAAAAAAAAAAATTAAGATAGCCAAATTTTTTTTTTAAAGGAACAAAGTGAAAAGGAATTTTTCGTGTGCTGTCTTCCATTTCATCAACGAGGAACCACGAGGAGGACTGAAAAAAATAAACCCAGCAAGATATCAGACCAGAGACTTTTCTCTTTTAAACTTATCTCTCCTTTTCGATCAGGTGATGCTTTGTTTAACATAAAACTTTGGTCTATCTCATGAATCTGCATGAGAAACTCGGGCTCAGAACACTTCCTAATTTACAGTCACTGTGGGTGGCAGCAGGGAGACCACTAACTCAGTCTCCTGCTTGGTGGAGCCCACGAAGAGCTAATTGATCCAAGCAACCTGAGGTTTACCTAAAAGCCCACTTCCTGGAGCATCTGGAGGCCCCTGGAATGCCTTGGGCATTTTAATAACACTTGCCACTTACAAAACACCAGCTATGTCCCCAGTATTGTGCTAAGCTATGTGCGTCAACTTTTATCTTCACAAAACCTTCAGAGGTAGAGGTTATCATTCCCATTTTACAGAGGAAGAAACTGAGACCAATGGTGTTTCAACAACTTGCCTGAAGTCACAGGCTAGCAAATGGCAAAATCTGTACCTCCTCTCTGCCGGCCTGCCTGTCTCCATTTTCTAATTTCTAGGCAATTTGGTGTAGGACGTGAAATACTGTCTACTTAACGACTGTGGAAAGCTAATATCCTCTGAAAGTCTTCAGTGTACCAAAGACTTACTTATTCACCTGCAGTATCTGGCCCATCAGTAATTTTTCCCCTTGGTTTGTACAAATTACTGTAGCAATCACGATGCATGCATCCCATTGTTCTTTGACATTTAGATATTACAAGCCTTGGATAGTTTTTAACCAAGGCAGCAAAATCCTTTCACAAATGAGTTCATTTCAGGGGGAGAAATCTGTTGGCAAAGAATAAACTATAACTTGTCAAAGGCATGCAGATTATTTTTTGCTAAATTCATGTTTTCCCTTGTCAACCGATAGATGAGCATAAAGCCTTTTGTAACATTCATTTTGGTGATTCACTAGCAATATCATTATGATATAATATCCTCTTAGCGATAAAGAATAATTTAGAGATCTGGGGATGAGGATTTTAATGATGGTGCTTACAGGATATTGGCTTAAGCTTTTTCTGGGTTAGATTCTTAAATCCTTTTAATAAAGTAAAATCAAAGGATTATGAAATAAGCACTTCAGTTATCTTTTGAACACTCATTACTCCCCTCCCCACTGTGTGCAGTCTAGTGACTGTGGACGTGATTCGAGCCCCAGGGTTGGAGTCTGAACAATCCAGGCTAACCATCAGGGAAACAATTTGCTTTCTGGTTTGGGAACTCTCATCTAAGCCAGTCAGACCATGGCATTCCCCTGGCCGCAAGAACTGGTACAGGAATAAACATGTGGTCTCATTGGGCCAATAAGTTATGTAGGGAAGGTGATGAGGGCTTCTGGAAAAGGTGTCCTTACTTTTAGGCGAGAACTGCAAGAAAGCCAGTCTCTCTGTCTGTGGGTGTTGCCCTGCCTGGAATGCAAGTCCCGGAATGACTGCAGCTACCTCAACACAAGAACCAACACATTTTCTTATTGTCAAAGCCACTCAGTTTTTATCACCGTAACTTAAGCATCCTGTATCAGTCAGCTCAGGCTGCTATAACAAAATACCATAGACTGGGTGGCTTAAAGAACAGAAAATAATTTTTTCACAGTTCTGGAGACTGAGAAGTCCCAGATCAAGGTGCTGGCTGATTCAGTTCCTGGTGAGAGCTCTCTTCCCAGCTTGCAGATGGCCACCTTCTCACTGTGTCCTCCTATGGCAGAAAGAGAGAGAGGAAGCAAGCTCTCCGGTGCCTCTTCTTATAAGGAATCTAATCCCTTTATGAGCGCCCCATCCTAATGGCCTCATCTAAAGCTAATTACTTCCCAAAGGCCCCATCTCCAGATACTACCACATCGTGGGGGTAGGACTCCACTGTATGAAATTTTTGTTGCTGGGGGGAGGGATAAAAACATTCAGTTCATAACCCATCCTAAACAACACCAGCCACAACTATTTCTTTCACCTGATTCCCACTTTATCGTAATAGTGTCACAAAAGACTTCAATCAGAACCTTCTCTTCACAGATAAAACCATCATCAGCCATTCTACTCCATGAATTAGAAAACTAAGACTCAAATCACGAAGAGCAGATGACTTAAACCTGCCCAGAAACAAGACCCTGTTTGGCTTTCAGCTTTCTTGCTTTCTGCAGAAGAACGTCTAACTTACAGCCACCAAATAACATCCAAATAGAGTTTCTAAAAGGTTGGCAGCCCGCTCAGAAGAGTAGGTGCATTGATCTCTGTTGATTCAGCTGAGCCTAAACTGAGACCAACAGTCATGCAACCTTGTGCCCTGGGCCTGTTGATGGAAAAAGAATTCTAATCCTGAAACCTTGATTCAGGGGGCAAACATGGGCAATTTTATTTTTGTAGCTCTTGATAGAATTATCAGCATTAAACGTATTCCTCTTTCTTTCATTTGGTAATGTACATGTACCCAGGTAGAGCCCATGTCTCCAGGTCTTCTGCAGCTCGAGGTAGCCATGTGACGAGGAATGTAAGGACAGGTGATATGTGCAACTTTCAGATCACATCCTTAAAAGGATGCTGCTAAAATCTTCACAGTTGTTCCACCTGAGTATATATGGTTAATTTTCCTACTTTATATATATTTGAAATTTTTCAAAATTAATTTTTTAAAAGGAGATTTCTTACCATCTACTTTCTCCATCCTGTTGGCTAGAATGGAGATGTGGCGCTGAGCTAGCCTGATCCTATGGCCCAGGGAGAGACCCTGGGGATGAAGGAGCAACCAGAAAGAAGGGACCTGGGTCCTTGGGACACCCAGAGGGCACAGCCACCTCCTGGGCCAAAAATTGGCTTGAAATTCTGCAGAAGAGGCAAAAAAAAAAAATGTCCAAAATGTTTTCTGTTTTTGAAAGACATTGTTACTGTTAGGTCTCTATTAAAGCTGAAAGATGACTGTCCTAACTAATCATTCTCCAAGCCTCACCAGCCTAGGAGCACAAGTTGAAGTCCGTAATTCAACAAGGTGAATTATTTCATGTGAATAATGCCCAAATAGCGCTTGTCCCCATTTGTCCTGCTGCAGGACTGCGGCCAACAGTGATCCTCCAAGATGCCCCGGCAGCATCACACATGTACAAACAAGATAGGTCAGCTCTCCTGTCAGTAACCACATGTTATCTGCTCTTCCTTCCTGGCCCACCTGCTCCCAGCTCCTTCCACTGGATACTGCTCTCTCCAGCCCAGACCAGAGTTACACAGGGTTCTGTTGCAAAACAGGAGAGAAAGCCCCCTTCCCTCCTATGTGTTAAATTCTCTGAGGAAGCCCCACAGCATTGCTGCTTGAGTCCTGGCGCACACCAGAATGTGCTTCCAGCCCTGCTCTTTTCCTCTGTTCAAAGGCTTGTGTTCAATGGTGAACGGAAGACAAAGCCGGTTGAGAGATCCCTCCACACTCGACTTTGTACCTTCCCTCTGCTGACTCAGGCTTTGCCACTGGGTCAAGCTTGTCTGTCCCAGTCCTTCTGCCCTAGGACACATCCTTCCCCAGGAAGCCACTCATGGCTCTTGACAGAAACCTGCAGCAGGGCCCACCCCAACAGTTAGTTCACTCGGCTTACCCAGAACCTCTGCCTCAAAAGCAACGAAGAAACATGGAAGACAAAGTGTTCTCCTGGTAGAAGGAAGAATAAGCAAGAATCAAGGGGGGTTTGTATGCTAATCAAGGGTGTTCCCTTGAATACTGGCCCCAAGTGAAGTTCCATGAAAGTAGGTTCTACGGTCAAATTACTTGGGAAAACACAAATACTGTAATTCCTCTTCTTCCACACTCACTATCCCTTCACGGGCACATTGGCACATGAAAGGTTCCATAAGCCTTGCAATAAACCTGTTTACTTTTGTTTAATCCAATACACCTCATGCACATTTGAATGGAGAGCCTGCAACGCCTATTCACGTTGCGGGAACACCCTTTGGGAAATGGCGGTTGTGAGCTGGAGCCCTTACCCCTTTCGACTTCCTGCACTGTGATTCTGGGGATGAGAGAGGGGTGTGTGCCTGCATGTGTTGGGTGTCGACGGCTGCTTTCAGGAGCAGTGTTAATGTGGCAGCACTGAGTGGTGTGTTCCTCCAAGTGGAGAAGGACAGAGTAGGTCGGCAGAGCTGGAAGCAGACATATTTCCCCTGCAGCATGCCAGGCTTCCACTACCAAGGAAGTTGCCAGGGTAAGCATTGGCACAGACAGCCCATCAGACAGAACTGCTCTTTTTTGGGATCTGAGGAATTCACACCTACTCTGAGGCTGGCTTGAGCACATGCCTCTCCCAGCTGGTCCCTGTGAAGGAATCTCAGCTTCCGGAATGTCTGGGCTGCTCGAAAGATACAAGAACCTCAGAGACCCAGAGAAGCTGTCCTTGAAACAGTGCAAATCTCTGTTAAAGACACTCCATTTTAAGAGAGAAAAGAAAGCACCTGGACCTCGAGCTCTCACTGAAGAGGCTGTGGAAGCCGGAAACCACGGGTGGATTGTGTGGGAAGGATTTCCACAATTCACATGCCCAAATCTGGCTGCTAAATATGAACACTCGGCTACACAATAGAGGCACAGCGGTTTTCTGGTCAGAAAGAATAATGCAGAGAGCAAGGCAAAGGCTGGCAAAAGCAAATGCTTTGTCCCCTGGGCATAATAGATTTCCCGAGACATGTGAGTCTAAAGAAAGCTTAATTAAATTTAATGGACAAACCTCTTGGTGCTAGGAGGAATTTTAATGTGGTATTTCGGTTCTGGGTGGACAAAAATCAGTCTTCCTTGCCTCGCTGCTCTCTCCTTTAAATGAAACAAACTTCCTGATTAACATCATAACTCTCAGGGCTGCCTGTGTCCTCCTATCTGCTGATAACCTCTGCGGGACACCTGAGCGGGGCTGCTTCCTGGATCTGCAGGGCACCAGCCATATAGGATGGGAGGGAGCTCCCCACAGGAAGGACAGCAGTGTCTTGACCATCTAGGTGCCTCCAGTGTCTAGTACAGGGCCTGGTGCAAAGGATGTTTGATGAATGAAGGAAGAAAGAAAGGAAGAGTGGGAGGTAGGGAGGGAGAGAAGGATGGAAAGAAATCAGCTAAGAAGGGCTGTAGCTGGAAAAAGCATCACAGGCATAGCTCAACGAGAGAGCAGAAAGGGTAGGATGTGTTTGTTGAGAAGAGAGCATGAACAGGACCGCAGTACACTATTTTAATGAGGTCATTCTTCTCGCCATCCCCTGCTCACCCTCCACCTCCCATAGCTGCCCCTGTGACTCTGAAGAAACTGACTCCCCTCCCAGGTTGGCCTGGTTGGCCGAGGCTAATTCCATCCTCTTGCAAGTGATTGGTTCAGAAATTATCGTAGCATCCACTGGGGTCAGTGGGGTGCAAAGAAAGTTTGCTAGGGGTTTCTGGGACTTTCCCTGTCCTGGAAGAGCCCCCAGAAGTGATTATCTTTCTTCTTTTTTTTTTATTGAAGTATAGTTGATTCATAATGTTTTAAGAACACAGCAAAGTGATTCAGTTATATATACATGCATGTATATGTATATACATATATATATGCTTCAGATTACTTTCCATTATAGGTTATTACAAGATATTAAATATAGTTCCCTGTGCTATACAGTAGGTGTTTATCTATTTTATATGTAGTAGTGTATATATCTGTTAATCCCAATTCCTAATTTATTCCCCTTCTTTTCCCCTTTGGTAACCGTAAGTTTGTTTTCTATGTTCCTCTTGCTTCTTTTGAGATCCAAAAAGATTGCTACCATCCTGCTACTGGCCTGAAGATGAGGTCAACACATGGAAGAGAGTGTGGTCAAGAGAAGGACAGGAGGTAGATGCCACTGGGCGGAATACACCTTGAAGCCCATCTGACTCCTAGACTTCTAGTTTGGGAGGCAATCAACAACCTTTTCCTTCTGACCACTTAAAGTTGGATTTTAGGTTACCTGCAGCCAAAAGTATCCTAACTGATTTACCCTCAATCAGGATGGCTCTTTGAACCAAGCCAACAAGCAATCTCTTCTCCAAGGCAGGCTGGAAGTCAGGTGGAGAAGAAATGAGGGAAGCCGGGAAACACACCATATTAGCAGTGAACAGCCCCTCCCACCCTGAGCCCACTGTTCTGAGCACCGCAGGCCCTGTGATGGGTTGTCACTGACCAAATCTCATTCTTTGTGTTTGATACTCACATCAAGAGACTTGGGAAAAGAAGAGCTTCGAAGAGCTATCCCTAGTGCTGCTTCTAATTGGCTGTGTGACCTTGAGCAAGACACTTAACCTCTCTGAACCTCAGTCTGCCTCAATCCATGCCAAATGAATTAAATGAAGATTCCTACCTCATACATTCCTCACAGAAAGTCTGGGAAGATCACATGTAAAGTAATTGTAAAGGGCTGTAAATCTCAATAGAGATGTTATTATTATCTTTATCTGATCTGTTTTTCATTTCTTATCTCCCTAGTCTGCCCCCTGTCCAACACTAATATCTGATAACTTAAGTCTACATTTAACTTCATCATACAATACAGACTCCCATTCACACTTTACAGCTATTATTTCTACCAGTCTATTTCAAATGGATTAGAGGTAGCAATATACTAACAGGTCCAGTACACTAGAACAATTCAATAAGAGTGCAAGGATAAGAGTCAAGTAAGGGAGATGGGGAAAACCTAAATGAAGAGCTACTGAAACTGAGCCTAAAAATCTTATTTCTGAGCTTCCTGACAGCCAAAGCAAAAAGTGGAACTTATTTTTAAAGCCAGTATCATATAATGCACTCTACCAGGTACTGTGAAAGCTACAAAAATGAATGACATGGCTCCTGCACTCAAAGATTTTACAAGATAATAAGGGAAAAATCATCAATAATAATAGTAGTTTATTATTAACAGTATTATTAAGTAACACAAGTATTATTGATTGCCATCTAGAGAAAATCCACAGCAGCAGTGAGAGGAGAGAAATTAATTTTAGCTCTGGAGAAAGACTTGATGGAAGAAAGGATATTTAAACTGGACCTTAGTGACTACACGTCAATCAAAAAAATAAAAAATAAAAATAAAAAAGCAACAGGAAAAAAATAAAATAAAATAAACTGAACCCTAGATAGGGTCAGAATCTGATCATTGGAGATTGGTGGAAGGGCATTATGGAATGATCAAGGTACCTGAATACAGCATATTAAAGAAAAGGTGAGTAATATACTTGGTCTGGAGTGTACTAGGGTGCATGCGTACGTGTGTATGCACACACACATGTCCATATGAGTCCACTAGGTAGAGTAGGAGATGAGATTGGAGAGGGAGAACGTGGGCAGTCATCACAGTCCTTGAATACTATGCTCAGGACTTTGAACTTTAGGAAAGTGACATGATCATAGTTGTTCTCCAAATAATACATTTTTGGTGGTATTTTCCCCCCAGAGATCAAAATCAAAAGTGTGGCTCTGCTGTGAGCTAGTGTATTTCCATCAGAAACTTATCCTTCCCCAGTGCCATTCTGTGTTCACTTGACAATTTTTCATTACGTTGATTCTAAGTCCGTTATTCCCAGAGAAAAGACAGAAATTCATCATCTTTCCCTTTATGATTTTCTCCTCTGTCATCAAACACATCAGCAGGCATAAGTTTTATCATAATTCAATTCCCGCCTTCCGCCCACCTTAATTACATGCATTTCTACTTGATAATTCACTGGAGTATTCAAGAAGATCAGGAAGTTAAACTCCTGTTTGCCTTGGCAACTCTTTGGGGAGAGTTCCTGCATCAGGTGCACAAGGCAGGAAGATGTCTCACCCTGCTTTTCCGTGAGCAAGACTCACGCTTTGCAACCTTGAAGGCTCAGAATTTATCCACCTGATGGGGCCACAGAGTTCAGCATTAAAGGCTTTAGCACTCGTTTGCTGGGATATAACAAAGGAAGAAGCACTGATGATGGTTTCTTCTCGGCAATCAGCACCAAAACATTGCTTTCCCTTCCCCAAAACGTAGCCTTGACTCCCATAATTTCCAGTAAAGAATAAATGAATTGAGACTTGTTGATCCATCACTCTGAATCAGAGCCTAGGGTAAAACTCAAGTTTTCCCACTTTGCCCATGAATACTTTGCCCACTGCTCCTTAACTCCTAAATGTACTGCTTGAACAGCCATCAAATTCAAAGTTAGATAAGCGTATCCAAAAAGCCTTCTCCGATTCCTCTAGGTTGAGTTAGAGGCCCGCCCCCTCCTCTGTGCTCTCGCGTAATGTCTTGTGCATCTCCTTGTCACAGGGCTACCTGCCATTATAATAGATAACATTTGAGTACTTAATGTCCACTATGAATTTTATATGTTTTATTTCAGTCTTCCTAATGACCTCATGAGATAGATACAATAGTATCTATTATTATTATTATTATTATTATTATTATTATTATTATTATTATTATTATTATTATCACAATTATTATTATCCCCACTTTACTGATGAGAAAGATGAAGCAAAGCATGATTAAGTGACTTGGCCAAGATCATACAGCCAATAAGTACTGGAAGTAGAGTTGACCTCGGATGGTCCGACTCCAAGCCTTGCTCTTACGTTCTTTGCTAGAAAGTTGTCATGATCCCTTTCTGTGCCTGCTTCCCTTTTGCTTCCTCCCTGACCCCACTCCCGATGGGTGGGGTCATGGATTCCCTGGGGTGTGTTGGTTTTATCCACTCTCATACCTCTATCGCCCAGCACACAGCACAGCACAGAGCAAATGGCAGGTGCCCAACCAATGAAAAGTAGCTATGTGGGGTAACTCTTCCTGCCTGACTTATCGGTTTATGTGAAATCTAAATTTTAATTCTAGTTGAAGACACTTTACATCCTCAAGGAGGAAGAAGAGGAGTCCCTCACATGTATCTCTATTAACTCAGAAATTCAGCCACAGGCGTCATTTACATATATCAGGTGACCCAACTGTGGGAGAATTTCCAAGAAAAGATGGCAAAAGGAAGTTGAAAAAGAAATATTTCTGTAAGCTTTCGCCCAGAGAAAGATATTTCCAGCCAGATTGGACACATGCAGTTTTACTTTATCTTGTAAATAAAGAGAACCCATTTCTGAATCCACATGTCCAAGTCTGCACAAGCCAGGATGACGCCTCTCTCCTGCTCCACTGCCCTGCACTGCTCTCCACACAGCCAGCAGGGAGGGGCACAGGCTGGGGATCTGGCCCACTCCCACGGGTGAATCCAGAGGAAATTCTGGCCAGGGCTTTCTTTCAGTTTTGCCTGGAGATTCTCACCAAGTTGCAAACCCTAAACTGATGCCAGGGACCAGATATAATTTTGATACGTGTATTGAGGCTTTGACACAGGCTGAGGCTTCAAGGAAACATCTGAGCTCAGAGGGTAACTGGTTTCTTGGGTGTGATATGCAGGAAATATAACAACTACTGAACAAGTTATCTCCCAAAGAAGACTGTGGCTGATGACACTGAGTCTCAGAAGGGCAGTCAAACCCAAGGGAGCTGGGCAGAGTCTCAGCCCCACTGTCTACTCCCCAACCCCGGATGCCCGGGCACATTCATGCAGAGGCGTCGCTCCTGTGGTGGGGGCTTTCTTGTTTCTACGTGGGCAGCAGGAAACAACGTGGTCATCTCAAAGACGAGAGCAGGAGTCGTCTCAAGAAGAGAGAGGTGGTTGGGTCTCGAGGATGACGTCCTCTGGGCATGGCGGGACTGCACCGGGAAGGAGGTCAAAGAGACAACCACACAGCATGGTCTAAGTGATAAACAGGAAGTCAGGAGAGAGAGGAGCGAGTCGGATAAGGAAGGGAGGTGGCGATCAGCACAGCAGTAGAAGTGGGCTCTCCTTCGAGAATGTCCCTGGAGCAGGAACACACAAAGCGCTTTTAAGGACATCGTCTAAAGTTCCATTCTAAGTTATTTGCTGAGTGTGAAGTCATTCCCTCCACTGCCTCAGACCTTCAGGAGGCACTTGCTCCTTCTCAAGCCATGGCCCAGAAGCACTCTGGGGAAGAAAGAAATGGGATGATGCCCAGAGAGGGGACCCAGAGCAGAAAACGTGTGGTATATGTGAAAGGCAAAATGGAGAGGAGCTATAGAATTCAGAAAAATCAGGAATTCAGATCAGAGGTAACTGGAAAATCTGAGTCACTCCCAGTATCACCCCACCCCTTTGTTTCCCTCCTTATGTTGGATGAGGGTTTGAGACCAAAAATCTCAAAGGCCAGCAGGTCCCTAGCAGGCTGGGTGATTTGGGAATATCCATGTAGATGACATTTGAATTCAGCTTGCATGTTATGACTCTTTAAAATGCTACGGTGATTTTTTTTCCTTTTAAATATAATTTTTTGTGGGAATACAGTATTTTTGACCCCTCTCCTAGAATTCCAAAAAGCCCAAGGGAGCATGGGTAGGAAGTATCCGTGTATCATTTTTTAATCTCCTAAAAGAGGATTCAGTCTGTTTAAAAAAGAAACTCTTGAATTAGGAGAATCTGGGTTTACTTCTGATTCTTTGGAACAGGGATTCACTACTAGCAAATCACTATAAGTTGTGACACATTCAGTGATTTACCGGTCAGCTTAAATCAATTCTGATTCGTTTCACCTCTTTACTTGTGTGTGCAGTGGGTGAAACAGAGGGCATAAGACCAGAGCTGATAAACAGAGCAGCCAGTGTTCCCGTCCAGGAGAAATACTGCCTCCACCTAAGCGTTCTGGGTGAGAGGGTCTTTCCGTCCTCAGCCCCCTCTGCCACGTGAGATGTGCTTGCCTTTGGATGCTTTAATTTCTCCCTCTGCAGCCTGCGTTCTCCATGTGTTTGGGTGGAGATGTGCTTTCATGAAGAGAGGCAGGAAAATACGGGGTTTGAAGAAGAAAGCAAACACTTGAAGTCATTTTGTAGAGTTCAGACATGTGTGAAACTTTAAGATAAATGAAAAAAGACATGATTTTCAGGAGCTGGGCCTTCCTTTCCCTCCAAGGCCCCTGACACCACACACACACAGAAACACACGCACACGCACACACACACGTGCCCACACACACGCACACACACACCCCATCCCCTGCAGCAGATTCCCACCAGGCTACTTGAAGACTTTGGTGACTCCTGCAGTTCTGCACGGCTGAGGTTGGGGCAGACAGAAGACAAGACACAATAAGCATTTCAAAAACCATCTCACAATGTGATCATCAATGTGTAATATGAGCTGGGGGTTAGTTAAATAAAATGTGAAAGCCATATTAATGACCCCGGTGGCTGTCCGACATAGCATTTCATTTTCCTTTCCAAGGAAGCTGGCAAATAAATTATAGATGAAACCCCCATCATATGTTTATAAATACACTACCATTAGCATTTTACTTGCTCATAAATCTGCAGCAAACACTCAGGCACAAGATAGAAAGCCCTGTAAAACAATGATATATTCTCCGCTCGCCAGCGTCGACCAGTGGGCCATTCACTCCCGGTGCTGTTCTTCAAACACGCTCCCTCCGCTCCTGCCCCCTCATTTAAAATCCATTTTAATTTAAAGATGCGCAAGGCAGTGCTCGTGGTACATTTAGTCATCCTGGTTATACATCATGGAGCAAGGAAAAGAAAATTGTTTCATCTAGAGATACGGTTCAATGTGGTCACCACTGAACAGTGGAGTAATTACCATATCAGGCCCACTCAAAATGCACTCAGGGTGTTCTGTGACCTATCATTTGCTAATCTGCATAGTGAAGTATAGCTTCATAACTATAAATTGCTGACTTAATTAAAACCAGGACCTTTCTGTCATTTAATTACAGGGAGAAAGGTTATTGCTTAAATGCAATTTTCTAAATGTGATTTCTTAACAGTTATTAACTGCTTCACCATCATTTATTGTTTCAGATTTTTCAATTTGAAAATACTCCCCATGACAGAAGTAATGACTTCATGAAAAACTCAATCTAGAGGGAGGCCAGCCAGCCCATTTGTTTCTCATAAGTGGAGCCGACAGATACTGGAAAATGTCACCAAAGGATCCTGGGATGGCTCTCACTTTCGGGGAGTAATTAACACCCAGAAGGTTGTATCAGAAACGGGGAGAGGTTGCTTGTGGACATTTTAAAGGTGGTCCCCTGCCTTCCATCCTAGCTGACATGTGTCTTTGCCATATAAAATATAGTGGTGGCAGGAGGTAAGGCTGGACTGTGCTAAGATCAGCCTGGAGCAGTGTGAGCCTCAAAGAGACCAAAGACGGCACTTAGGGTCAGTCAGCTACCAGGCACTGATCTGAAAGTGCACGTGCTCTCTGAACATCCCTGGGGCTAGGACTTCTTCTGCCGCAGAGTGAGGACCACTACGAGTTTGCATGTAGCACGTAGCCACACAACAAAGAGAATAGTCCACATGTTCCTTTATCCTGTGTCTTTCTTTTTTTCTTTTTTTTTTTTTTCATACTGTGTCTTTCTTTAACAGTGTGTCTTCTCTTTTTCTCCACATTTTAAAACATAGCCTGGGGGTAATGCAGGTAAAGAGGAGTGATGGGTGAAGTTGGCCCACACGAGTAACAATTGAGCAGCCCCAAAGCCCTTCTTCAACAACAAAAGACTTAGTTATTGTCTTAATAATGCCCACATGCACTAAATGGAGATGTGTGAAGCTGATAATTCAACCCCTCACTTCCTATTGTAGCTCATCGCCAACAGAGAAGCCAGATATTTAGCTGAGATGGCAAATCTGGTTCTTTTCCTGGACTCTGACAGCACCATGCTAGAAAGTTTACGAAACAAACAAACAAATGTGCTTTCTGCCCACAGGGACCTGGATGTTGGCTCTGAACTGAGAACTCCCTTAAATTTCACTTTCACTTTAGAAGAGGGTTAAAGTTAAAATTGTTCAGATGAAGAAGTAAAACTTCACCCCATTTCTATATATTTTAGCCACTTCTTTTGGCTTTATTCATTATGGCAGACACACAAAACTGACTAATGGGGGATTTCACAGCATCTTAATCAGATTATTAATAATCCCTCATGCTCTCTAACAGTGTGAGAGAACATTGTGATTTGCAATTTTCAAAGTATCTTCATACACTTTACCAGCTTCAGTTCAATTAAGCAAATATTTTAGTGACACGTATATTTTAAAGGCGTAGCTCCAGCCCACATTCAATCAGAGGAATTCATTTGATTCTTAATCTAACTCTATAACGTAGCAAGGAAAGTGCTTTAAATAAGGCTGGACCACACCCTCTCCCCACCTGGTACTTTTTTTTTTTTTTTGCAGGAAACAGAAACACACTCAAAGTTGATCAAACTGAGTAAAAGTGAAGTTTGGCATAGACATTTAGAGACTTCCAGGAATTCAAGGACAGCAACTAGAAAAAGTATAACCAGATTTCAAAAGAACTAGAATGGGATTGCTGAGGTCCAAGGCTGCTTTTCCTTTAGGGGTCACATGGTCTCTGTTTCTCTGTGGATTTCTGCTCATACTTTTCTCTCTGGACCAGTTAGGCCCCTTCCTCATTTCATCCGTAGTCCAACATGGCAGGCATCATGGCACCTCAGCTCTGCTCCATACCACCAACTGCCAACATCTGCCTCTCTTAGTTCAAATTTCTGGAAGAAATAGTCAGCTTGTCCGAATGTTTCCCACTTAAAATATAGCAAATCATAAATCACTGGCTAGCTGGGCCTTTGGACAGGAAAAGCAGTAATACATATATATAGAAACAGCAAGTCAAAATTTATGATCTTTATTTGAGAGCTAAGGAAACTAAACCTCAGAGAGGTTAAGCAACCTGCCTAGGTTCACACAGTATTCATGCAACTAAGTCACATCTATATTCTCTCCCAGTCAGTGCCTCTCCCAGGGGCTAGAAATAGTGAACTCATTTAAGTAACAGATTATTGTCTCTCTCTCTCTCTCTCTCACACACACACACACACACACACACACATATATAAAATTATAGGCTTTTATATTTGTTATGTTTTATTTTAGCAATTAACATGAACACTTCCCCCTCTCCCAACAATTGACAAGATAACAAATATAGTTAAAGGAGAAATTCTGTCCTTTTAAAATGAGAAAATAATTTCTTTTTGGTAGTTAATACAACTAAAGCTCCGCCTTTCTCCTACTAGCCAATCTATTGACTGTTAATATCACTTAATCAGAAAGATGGTGGAAGGAGGAACAATGACTAACACACATTAAAGGTTTTCATCTGGAAGCTGAATGCAACATTCTTTTATACACCAGATGCACAACAGGGAGAGTTCCTTTCATTCTTGCCGTGATTGCTTTATGCGGCTGCCTCATATCTTGTTCTAAAAATCTGGCTATCAAGGATGGGGTCCAAAAGCGTCTCCAAGTGACTTGCTTTGAACCTGGGCAGAGGAGCTGACTCAAATCTCCTCCCTGCCATCATCACCACCACCACCAGAAAGGAGATGGTTTTAGAGAAACTTTGCCTTACATTTTATGAAATGACCAGTTATAAAACATCTTCCAGGATTGAAGATACACAAAGAGGCAGGGGAAGACAATTCCTGGGTGTGGGAGCTGCTGGCTTTTTTTTTTATATATAGTAGGCACCTCACTTTGGTCCAGTACATTGTTGCTTTATAGCAGCAACAACCACTGCCAGCCACAAACCACACCTCACACATAGAGGGCATTTCTGTGCAGATCCTGCAATTTAAAGACAGTCTGCTCGCTCAAACCCGCAGCAGTTGGACAACAACACTGATTCTGGACTTTCCCCCAATGTCAGTCTGGTTTTCTTGTTCGGTTGATTTTGTGTGTGTGTGTTGTTGCTGTCCTAACAGCTTTATCAAGATAATCACAAACCAACTCACCCACTTGAAGTATACAATTCAATTGTTTTTAGTATATTCACAGAATTATGCAACCATTACCAAAATCAATTTTAGAACATTTTCACCACTTAAGAAAGAGACCTTGCACCCCTTAGCAGTAATCTCCCAGTTCCCCTAATCCTAGGCAAGCACAAAGTTACTTTCTGTTTCTAAATATTTGCCTAAGCTAGACATTTCATGTAATTGTATAATACGTGCTCTTTCATGACTGGCTCCTTTCACAAGGCACAATGTTCTCAAGGCACAGCCATGTTGTAGTCTGTATCAGTACTTCATTTCTTTTTATGCCTGAATAATAGTCCACTGAAAGGACATACCACACTTTAATTTATCCATTCATCAATTGGTAAACATTTGGGTTTTTTCCACTTTTTGGCTATTATAAATAATACTGCTACCAACATTTGTGTGCAATATTTTAAATGAACATGTTTTCAATTCTCTTGAGTATATACCTAGGAATGAGAGGGATTACATTAAAAATACACAACAAAATGTCTTGAAATGATTTTCCTGTAACTCTCTCCCTCCTTCTTTCTACCTCTTACCTATATAGCAGAACCCTCCAAGGTTTTCCCTTCCCTCACTCTGAACACCCCTAAAGACTCTGCCTAAAACTCACAGCTCAAAGAGGCTCCTTCTTCCCATTATCTTATCTATTCCATTCACTTTTTCTTATCTATTCCCTTCCTCTGATCTGCAGTTCTCTGTCCTTCCAATTGAAATATTGCTGCCTTGCCAGCTTCTACATTTTTCCTACCACTTTCATTTATCTGTACAAACACAGCAAGAAGCTGGAGCTGGTGTGTGCTCAAATATGCATACATGTAGATGTACATGGGGGTGTGCATGGGGGTGCAGTGGGGTGTGCTGCTGGGGGGTGGGGGTGGGGCAGCAAATGAACCTAAGACACTGCAGATTCTATAATTAGGCTGTTTCCAGCCACTCTTAACATTGTGATGTACCTAAACACAAATCCAATTCTGAAAATACATCTTGAGAAGTACAATACAAGGACCACCAAGGGGAAGATCTGCATAGCCTGAGCTTTAGTCAGGGTCCTCATGATTCTCTCCACTCATCTTTCTTAGCAAAACCAGCTCAGCATGACAGCTGCTCCCTGTCTGTCTCCTCTGCACCTCCCCACAAATCTCTGAATTCTTATATGTGAATGTCTTCTGCCTGCCTGCCACATGTGTAACATAATGGTGTTGAGCTCAGCTGTCTCTTCCATCCGAGATGCCAATGATTCTATGAAGTCCGTGTTCTTGAAGTGTAAGTGCTTTACAAGGGGAAATCCATACCTTGAACAAGCTGAACTGCAGAAATTATGCCTTTTCTGTTTCATTCACAGGTAAGGCCTAAGTCTTATGTCTCAGGCAGTGGAGAGAGGTACTGGGGAGCTCAAAGATCTGTGAGCTCTGATCTCAGACAACGTCTAATAGTTTCTTTTTGGGAAGACGCTAAGATTTTTATCTGCCCAGTATCTCTCACCTTCCTAAACACTTCTAGTAACAGATCTTGCTCCTCTTGTGTCAGTCACAACCCTTCACCATCTGGTCATTGTGACCAACCAGAGGAGGTGGCCAAGTGACTCAGAGCCAATCAGAGTGAATTCTCGGGGATTTTTCCAAATGTGACTTGGGAAAAACAGCTCTTTTTCATCATCTTTGGTAGCAAGCTGTCAGGATGTAAGCCTGGAGTAGCCCAAGGTCATGTTTTCTGTCATGTGGAGAATCTGGTCTAGAGAGTAAAGATAATGTTTGGGGAGAAGGAGAAAAGAAAGGATGGGTGCATCCTGCCAGCAGTGGAGGCCCTGGACCCTGGCTTCCCTGAGCCCAGACCCACGCTACTTTTTCCACAGTTGGAGTCCGTGAACCAATATTCACTTTTTTGCTTGAGTCAATTTAAATTGAGTTTGTGTCACTTACATTCAAAGAGATCTGATATTCTTCAGAGAAGCCTTCTAGACCACTCTGTTCCAGTTTTCTATTGCCATATATCAGACCACCCCCAAAACATTGGCTTAAAACAGTAACAATCATTTATTTGGCTCAGGACCTGAGTAGCTGTGGGCTCAGTTGGGCCGTCCTCACTCCGGTCTCTGAGGTGGTTGCTGTCCAATGTGCATCTCTAAAGCTTCTTCCTCCTACCACTGGTGCCTGGGCTGAGAAGACTCCAACAGCCAGGATCCGGTACAGCTGGTTGCGCAGGCATCTCTCTCTGTGTGGTCCCTCCGAGAGGTCTCTCCACATGGTGGCCCTGTGGAAGCTGGACTTCTTAATTCAGCTGACGATGCCCAGAGAGCATGTTCCAAGAAAAACCAGCAGAAGCTGCATGGAGTGTCCCTCCTCTGCACTTTATCCTTCCAGGCAGTCACAAAAGCCACCCAGGTATAAGGAGAAGGAAACTAGACTCCGCCTCGTAATAGGAGGAGCATCAAAGAATTTGTGGACTTGTTTTCAAACTGCCTCTTACCATACGTGAAGTAGCCTCCCAAGTCCTCCATCACCTCATTCTGTTACAATACTTTGCATGGTATGTAGTACCAGCCGATATCTTTTCTTATTGGTTTATTATCTCTCTAACCTCCAAAAGAATACAAATTGTGAGAACAACGGCCTCATGTGTCTTATTCACCACTGTATCCCCTGTATTGAGTAGACCAATGCCTTGCCCTTAGTAGACAATAAATACGCATCAAATGAATGAATGAAAGGTAATTGACAAGGGCTATTCTGAAGTGGCCATTTCATCAAGACTGCTATTTCTGGGCTCCATTTTGAATGAAGGTGGACCCTCCTCTCCTTCCTTTTTCTACTCTCTCCTCTTTACCTCCCCCCACCCCAAAATAGTTACAAATCCCTGATAAGACAATATTTCAACTCTGGAATCCTTAGTAGAGTTGTGATCCACTAGAGCCAGCTTTGACTCCCTCATTTTGCTTGAGAAAAAACACACCCAAGCACACTGACATCATCTTTCGGATATGCCAAGGATACTGATACAACCTTGCACCCTGATTAATTATTTTATATATTGCAGATTGGCTTGGATCTGCTTTTTGTTTCCTGGGTTTTTTTTTATTTTCTTTGTTTTTTTTTTTTTGTTTGTTTGTTTTTTTTTTTTTTTTTTGCTTTTTTCCCAGCCAGATACACCGAGAAACGGTCTGTTTTCATTTAGAGGTATTCATCAGTCTACCCATCTCAACATTTCTGTACCTGAGATTCAGCTAGAGACTTCACAAGCTCTAACTCTCAACTACATGTCATTGGCATCATTGTCTCTTGTCACAATCCTAATTCTATGTTCTGATAATAAAACTTCATTAGTGTCTGCACCTCCTCTCCCTTACCTTTGAAATACCGTCTTCTGCGGAAATGACTAGCAGTGCTCTGAGTCGTATCATTTGGCTGTCTGACAGCCATTGTGAGTGAGATAAACTGTGAGAAAATGAACATTTCTGACAATTTCCATTATCGTCAAATGGAGATATTTACTTGTACAAATATTAAAGGTTATTTAAAGATGTAAACTGACTTCATTTCATTAGAGGTTTGTATAAGGTAATAATTTAAAACAACTACCCAGACTCATTTGCATAAATTACCAATTCATTTTCTGAAAGAAAAATGCCACTTCTCCAGGCTGTGTTTTTAATTGCTTGCAATGGTAGAAGATGAAAGCAAAAACCTGTGAGTACTTCAGGACAAGATTGTTCAAATTATCTTATTATTTAACATGAGTCAGACAATGGGTTGTTATTCTGGAAACCAGATGAGACAGTGACATCAAAATGGGTCTTAAAAAGGGGATAGTAGAAACTGTGGTTAAATGCTTTCAAATTCTGGTTCTAGGAATTTGCCCCTAATAAAAATTAGGATATGTGCAAATACTTATCTACAGGGATGTTCATCCCAGTGTTATTTATAATGGGAAAGGAAGGAAGGAAGAGGCATCCACGACTATACATCAGAGTACAGTCATGTGATGGTCTCAAGCAATGACGATTAAAAATGATACTATAGAAGAATTCATAATGATGTGGAAATGTTCACTATATAAAAAGGTGTAAAGGCAAACTATGAAGAGTGTATATACTATGATACCATTTATGAAAAGATAAACATCTATATTTGCATTGAAAAAGACTAAAAGGAAATAGATCGAAACGATAGCTTGATAGTGGGATTATTGGTGACTGTCATTTTTGTGCTTTTATAATGAGAAAAATACCAGTAATCCAGTATTATTCAACAATTCTTGCTTAGCTGGATCAGGCCCTGTTTTCTTCCAGTACAGCAGGGAACGTCCCTCGGTGACCGTAGTGCTATAGGTATTGGCAAAAGGAGAAATGGAAGGAATTTATCTAATATTATATAGGAAGTTCTTTGTTTGTTTGTTTATTTGTATCTTTTTGGGTTTTTTTGTTTGTTTGTATTTATTTATTTATTGTTTAATTTTTAACATCTTTATTATCATATGGTTCCTGTACAGCAAACTATTTTCAGATGTACAATTTGATGAATTTTGACAGATGTATACACCAATGATAGCTAACATTTAGGAAGTTCTTTTTTTTTTAATAACATTTTTTAAGGCACTATTCTCATATATTTTAATTTTTTTTTTTTTGGTGGGGCAGTAATTAGGTTTATTTAATTAGTTTTTTAATGGAGGTGCTGGTGCTTGCTAAACATGCACTGTACCACTTGCGATATACCCTCCTCCCTAGGAAGTTCTTTATGCTTCTAGGACTTGGCACCTTGGGGTCATCCTTCCCACCTCGGACCTTCGATATTAAGCAAGTAAAATACTCACTGTTAAAGTGTTTCTTACAAAACTTTCAGGAGACTTTTTTTAAAAGAGTGATTTAATGAGGATTGGCTCAGGGTGTGTCATGACCCTCCCCTACCTCCCAGGCTCCCCCTTCCCCCCGAAAACACATGATAATTTTCTCACTTTTAGGAAGTCCAGGGCTGGTGAGGCATTCCGAGAGTTATCTATCTTGTTGCTTTACTACCCTCAGCACGTTGATTTGTCCTCACAGTCTAAGCTCCAGCCATGACAGAACATTCCGGAGGGTAGGAAGGCAGAGGAGGAAGTGGGACCGGGGGGAAATGCCCCGACGCTAAAATCACAGGCAAGACACCTTACACTCCACTGGCCAGAACTTGGTCACCCAGTCACTGCAAGGGAGTGTTAAGGGAATCCGAGAAAAGCAGTCTTTATTCTACCTGGCCCAAATAAAAGTTAGAAGTTAATTTTTAAGGAACAAAGAGAAAATGGATCCTGGAGGGCAAGTAATAGCCTCTCCTAAAAGGCCATACATGTGGTCATCACAGGATGTCACAAGGCAGAGAAGACAAATCAACTGTAACTATTCCAACATTTTTTGCATCCATTCAACCCAGAAAGCATTCCCTGGTGCTTGCATTTATTTGAAAACAGTCTACATTCTGTAGAATTCCGAGATATGGTCTCTGGGGAAGAAATCAAACAGCTGCAGCAAATAAAGCAGATGGGAATTAAGAATGCTGGAGCACCTCCAAAATATGATCCCATTGTCCACTGAGTGCCAACTCTACAAAGAATGTGTGCTCCAAAATAGAAACTTTATGAAACTTTGAAGCATTTGATTAATGTAAAGCTTCATGAATAATGCAAGGCTGTGCACCAGGGCTTGATGTGAAGCAGAGAGAGAAGAAAGATTAGCATGTTCATCTTGGCTTAAAAAAAAATTAAGAGAAATTCACAGAGGGACATTCAGGCATTTTGAGGGAGAGGGGTGTGACTATTAAAATGGCCGCTGCTGACATGATCCTTGGGGGGGTTGCCTCGGAGCAAACACCAGCCAGCTTGCCAAGGAGCTTCCCTCCAGAGGATAGGCACAGTTTTCCCTTCTAAGGCCCCCCCAGGTGCAGCCCTGTATGCCATTGGGCAGAACAGTCAGGGCCAGTCATGCATATGTGACTGCAGGCAGGCCCCAAAGACTCTTCCTTGCCCTGAAATATCTTTCCCACCTACAGATTGCTGCAAATAGACATTCCTCCATTAGATATTCTCTCCTTGTGTTAATGAATTATCTTCTGAATATGCAAAGATCTCTGGGAGGGACTGCATACACATATTGTTCCAAAATACAACCCTTTCTATTCTGCCTCTAAAATGTCTTCTACAAATTTTATTGTACAATATTTAAGATTTACAAAAGGTAAAGAATCACCCATCACCCAGCTTAATATATAAAATAATACCAGTGGAGCTGAGGCCCCTTTGACCCCTTCCCCAATCACAATCTATTCCCGGCCCCTAGAAGTAACTACCATCTTGAATGTAAGCATGGGATGTTACATGAATGGATACACTGCCACCAATCACACATATCCTATACTTCCACTGGTTCAGGCCATGATCATTGTCAACCAAAGATTCATTCAGCACACCCTGAGCACCTACAATAGTGCCAGTCACCATAACAACAGTCTCCTTGCCTCCAGCGTCTCCCTCCAGCCATTTAATCTCCCACATTGCAGTCACAGTGTTGTATTCCTGCTTGAGAACTTCAAGTAGCTTCCTATCGCCTGTATGAAAAAGTCCAGCCTCCTTAGTGTGGCATCCAGCATCTTATGACCACATTGCTAGGGCCTCTTCCAGAACCTTGGAAGGGTTAAGGTAAGGATTAAGGTGGATACAGGTTTGTCATTAGCTTCACAGCACATAGGCCTCTGTACTCATTTGCACGGCTGGAGTGATAGATTCCTGGGGTATGTCTTCTCATTCTTAGTAGAAGGAATTCACAGATGTGTTCAAATCCCAGCTCTGCTTTTTGCCAGCTCTTGGGCAAGTTGTTTCACCTCTTTTAGGTTTCTATTTCCTACTGGGGATTAAGACTATCTATGGAAGAGACTGCTCGTTAATCACCAAAGTCCCCTTGCCCCTCTTCTATAGTTTTGGAATTACAGCTAGTGAGGTGGGAAGCCCCATGAAAAAGATGGCAGGACCCCCAGGCAGGGCCACTACTCTCGTGCCAGCACCATTCGGTTCCCTGGCCCAGCAGCATTATCTGTGAAACGGCTTGCTTCTAGGAAAGCGAAACTGACCCCTAAGATTCTATTGGTTCCCTAAGCTAACTCCTGATTGGTCCATTCGTAGTATCTTATTTGCATGAAGCTCACTCCTGGTTGGCCCATTTCTATCACCCCTGATTGGTCCATTTCTACAAAGCTAGTTCCTAATTAGTCAACTTTGTTACACCTTATTTGCATATGATGTTGCAAAGTGTAGCCTGTGTAAACCTACAGATGGGGTCCAGAGCTTGGAGTGTTAACTCCTCTGGGCCCTCCAGCATAATAAACCTGAGTTCTCCAACCCTCCAAGTGCTGCTTGGTCTCTCATCAGGATCCAGGTTGCTGTCACAACTAAGCTGTAACACTGAGCTGTAACACTGAGCTCTAACACTGAACTGTAACACACTTTGCTGCAACACTAGGACATTGCTGCTCAACTAGGGGCCACATTTCCCAACTTCCTGTGGAATTTGATTTTACCCTCCTACAGACTAATGTGTTAATTTGAAACTGTTTCACTGATGCTCATAGAAGATGTGAGACTCCTAGGTCAGAAACAAAGGATTTTATTACTCACGATACAGCAAATGCATGAGCATATTTGCATGGTTCCTCTTGCTCCCAGGTCTCATGGGGATTATGAGATCAGCCCAGATGGATGTTATGCACACAGTGGGTTTTTGCTACAACTGAGGAACCCTGAGCTTAGGGAATCCACCATTTTTAGAGCAGGGAATAAGCAAGCCTGCTCACCGTTCCTGGCTCTGTGTGTGTGTGTGTGTGTGTGTGTGTGTGTGTGTGTGTGTGTGTGTGTGCAGTGAGTAGATGTTCTTTCATTTCTGGGTTATTGTTTGCATAAACAGCCCTGAGAAATGACCTGGATAAGAGAGCAGTGAGGGCATTGCAGTCGTGGTGCACCCAGCAGGAACATGCAAGAACATGAGACCCAAGCAGTAGTCATTCCTAACAGCTCACGGTTAAGAGTCTCAGGACTTTTTCAGCTCAGTGGAATTTCTTTCTTCTCCCAGAACCAGCACTGTGATCCATAGCTGAGCTGTAACCATGGAAGAAGAGCAGGAAAAGCAGGTCTTGAGGAAATGACCCGATATTTATTAGGACTCTTTCAGGTGCAAGTAAGAGAAGCCCATCACAAACAGTTTTAAACAAAAATGCAAATTTGTTGGCTCATAAAATTTAAATGTCCAGAAGTAGACTGGCTTCAGGCACAAGCTAGATCCTTAGGCTCAAACCTTGTCATTGGGATTCTGTTTCTGTCGTCTCCTTGGTTCTAGTTTTCCCTGTTGTTTTTATTACTCTCAGGATCTTCCCGTGTGGTGGTGTAAATGTGCGGACTCACTCTAAGGCCCATATTTTGTCTGTTTAGCAACCTCGGTGTAAGGAGAGTGCCTGTTTCCCCATGGTTCCAACAGGATCCAGGGCTGACTCTCCCTGATCCTGCTGGGGGCATACGCCCACCCTTGGGCTGATTAGCATGGCTCTGATTGGCCAGGCCTAGGTCCCATGCCCAACCCTGGAGCCCAACATACCCACTTACAATGAACAGGGGAGCATGACTCCCTAAAAGAAAGTAGGGCTGTTGTTACCAAACGAAGAGTGAGTTGACACCGGGCAGGTGAAAACAACAGATGTTTACAAGAGACCTTAATTTGCTACCCATGGGAACACTAGGATTATGTTAGCCACAAACTCCTGCCAAGGTTTCCACCTTCTGTCTGTGTCCTGCAGAATTATCTGTGACAACAGTGACTGATCCCAAAAGGGGAGGGGTAGCACCTGGGGACTCAGCAGCTGAAAAAACAGACCTGATCATACCTCACGGTTTCACAGTTTCAAGCTTGACTCAACTTCTCGGGTCTCAGGAATTTATCCAGGGTAGAAGCTTTAAGCCTTATCCTTCAACAATTTCTTTTTTTTTTAACAGCCCTCTCCGGTAAATAAAACTCCGGCTGCCTTAAAAAGAGAGGTTTGGAAGTGTCAAGGTCTTTTATATTTGGATCCACAATCTGTGGATCAGGGTTGTGCAACAGAACTCTCTGCAATGATGTAATTATTCTTTATCTGAACCGTCTAATGTGTAGCCATTACTATCCATGGCTATTGGGCATTTGAATTGAGCATGGCCTTTGTGACTGAGGAACTAAATTTCTCATTTTGTCTATTTATTTAACTTTAATTTTCATTTTAACAGCTGCATGTGGCCAGTGGCTACTCTATTGGACACCGCAGCCTTAGGCTTTGGAAAAGTAAGCTAGTCAAAAGCTCTGACATTCTGACTTCCACTAAGTTCAACTGACAGGCTACAATTTTAGGCTACTCACTACCTGTTTGAGTCTTCTTAATAATGGAACTCCTGAATTTTAGCTGGACCTATGGCCTCCTAGCAAGAGGCTCTTTTTCTCAGCTTGTCTTGCAGCGGGGAGGGGGTTGGGGAGGAAGTCACATATTCGTAACAGCTTAGAGCAATTTGGGGAAGTGTTGTATGCAACTTTTTGGTTATCTCCTTAAAGCTGAAACTACATGCCCTAGTCTTTTTTTTTTTTTTTTTTTTTCTACTTTCTCCTAGACTAGAAGGCAGATGTGGAATTGAGTCAGCCTCAGTCATCCTAGGACAACAACCAAGGAGATGGTGGACCAAAAAGATGGAAAGATTCTGGGTCCCTGAATTATCTGATGGAGCAGAAATAACCCATCAGTCTTGAACTGCTCACCTTAGGACCACGCATTGAGAGATAAATAAAATGCTCTTTTATTTAGGCCATTGTGTTCTTCGGTTTCTTTGTTACAGCAGCTTAGTCTGAATGCTAATATACCATGTATTCAGCAAGGAATCAGTGTGGCACCGTGGACTGGCTATTTACAGATCTGAGTTCTCATTAGTTCTACAACTTGCTACAATGTGATCTTAGGTTTCAATTTCCTCTTGTGTAAAATAAGGCATTTGGGCTGAACCTGGGATGCATGAAAATGGAATCCATCTTGAGCAAAATGAGGAAAATGATAGCAGCTACTTTGTAGGGTTGTGAGGATTAGAGGTGATAATGCATGAACTACACTTAGCCCAGTGCCCAAGACAGAACAGATGCTCTATAACTATTAGCTATAATTATTGTTGTTATTATTATAAACTTCTGACCCTGACAGACTGCAGGAGGCCACCTGGAGTGCTGTGTTGACAAGGATGAGACCACATCGGTGCTCACTGGAAATGAACGCCATAACCATCTAGCTGTCTTCCGCAGGCACAGGACAGGGAGTTCCCTGTAATGGAGGGGGTGCTTGGATTCCTAAGTTTACTGAATTTTGTCTTCACCTCCAACTTTACAGAATTTTGTCTACCTATACGAAGCTACCATTGAAGTGACTTTTCCCCTTCTTCCTTACACCCCACACACCACCAAAGACTTCAAGTAAAACACAAGCATAGGGGCACCTCCTGATGGCTTTTCACTCTGGCTGGCCTTCTCCTCACCCACTTTCTCACCTTTTGAGCCTAACCCCTGAGTCAGGAGTCTCCAGATTTATAAGAGATGCCTAGGTTTCTCAGGCTTCTGGATTTTTAAGTCTTTTTTTTTTTTTCTTCACTTCCCTCTCACTCAATTTAATGCCTGGAAATTGCTGTGTTAAAATGCTATTGTTCAGCCAGATCTTTGTAGAAAGCATTTGGAGAACAGTGGTACCCAACAAGTACAATCATTTTGGGGGTGACTCTTCCTAGACTGGCTCAATCAGCTTAATAACGTGGGGAGCCCCTGGGAGGATTCTGACCTTCTGGGAATCCAATCACTAAAACAGCTTAGAAAATAATCCAGGTCAGAGAATCCAAACCTGTGTTCCCATCCCCAGTCCCAAATCATTTCCAGGGAGAAGTCTTATTTTGACCATTTTCAAAAGTCACTGAAAATAGAGAAATGATGTATGGGTAAATGTTCAGCTGAAGAAACTTGAATTTATTCTGGAAAATCTAATCCACCTAGTTTAAACAGTGCATGGCTTGCACAGGATAAACCTACTCCAGCAATCCTATTCCTAAGGCTTTATATCCCTTCTTCTTTATTGGGAGCAGCAAACTATGACCTGCTTTTGTAAAGAAAGCCACCATTTGTTTTTTGTAAGTAAAGTTTTATTGGAACACAGCCACACCTGCTCATTCACATATCATCTATGGCTACTCTAGCACCGCAACTGCAGAGTTGAGTAATTGCAACAGAGACTGTATGGCCCGCAAAGTCTAAAACTTCTGCTTGCCTGTCCCTTTGCAGAAAATATTTTCCAAAGCCTGTTCTATGTGATATCAACTTCATTTAGTACGGGTGACTACTGATTTCTGGTTTCAGTCAACCAACCAAGCTAAGGCAACCATGCTCATGTGCCCACGTGGTGCTCTTATTCCAGTAGCTCTGGTAGTAACACCCGTAGCAACTATTTCTTTCTGATCTATAATTGTGTTCTTTCTCTCCTGGAGTTGGACCCTCAGAAGCCATCCCCATGCTCATGGGTAGGAGAGATTACAGGTCCATTCAGGACAGCCACAGATACACCCTGGTTCTCAGACAGAGAGAGCCAGGAATTGTGAAACTCTGAGACGATGGTGGTCTTTTTATAAGTTCCCTTATTCTGTTAGATGAAGCCAGCCCTTCCTCCACACCCTCCGCCACCCTCTAACACACACACACAGTGTGGTTGGCAGTAGACATCCGTCATCTGTTTCGGGGAGAATATCTGAAAGATGGAGATGGTCAGCAGAACAGCCCAAACTAGTCTGATGTGGGCACCACGACTCTGCTGGAGCTGTTTATTGCTATGGAGAAACACAAACCCACATTGCCAGATGTTCCAATTTTTAAAGAGAATTTGGAAATCTCTTTTGTTTGGTTTCCTTTTAATAGATAACCACTACATGCTGAGGTTTGGGACGAATAGCTGGTGACCTTGGGGCAAGTTCATTTGCTTTTCTCAGGCTTGGTATCCTCAGTTGTCCAGTGGATGGAAAGAAAGAAGGAGAGGTACCCTGTCTTATAAGGGTTTCATGATGCTTACCTGTAATGTTCTTACAATGAAGCCTGGCTGGCACAGAGTAAGTGATCGGTAATTGTTAGTTTTTTGGTTTTTACTAGACAGTAGAGGAGGTACTGGGTTGGAAACCCATCTTTCTTGCCCACCTCAATTCAGAGTTTAAAGTGTCCTGTCTTCCAAGGCAGGGGCTTCAGAGCCCACCTGATAGAGAGATTCAGGCCTCAGTAGGAAGTCTCTGGAGCCCCTCACATGAGAGGATGAAGGAAGCTAGAGATGCTGCAAGGAATTGCCCCAAGTAACATCTGCTGTAGGCTTTATCTACTGGAGGGAAAATAAAGAAAAAAGTAAAGATGAAAAGCTGGAAGGAAGGTAAGTAAGAATGAAGGAGAAAGAAAGAAGAGGAGAAAAGGGAAGTAGAAAATGAGATTTAGTAAAAACTTTCAAAGTACAGACAACATTATAAGTAATATGCAGGAAGAGGACCTAGGAATAGAAAAAACTGCTGAGCAAAAGTCATGCTGCAGATGATAATTAATGACATGCAGAAATATTTGACATATTGTTAAGCTTGAAAATTAGGTTATAAAATAATGTGTACTGAATGAGACCTAATAGTGTATATGAATTTATGTCTAAGTAGAAAAAAGACTGGAAGGAAAGCCAACGAAATACAATGGTCATCTCTGAGTGACAGGATTGTGAGTGATTTTTATGTTCTGTTTCAATTATATGAACTTCCTAAATTGTCTTCAATAAACCTGTGTAACTTGTATAATAAGACAAAACGAGAAGTATTACAAATAATCATTAGGACTGTGAAGTTACTAGTTACAGCCAAACCAGGAGTTTCAGATTCTTTTTCCAAATTTCCAGCAGGTGGCGCAATGGCAATGTCAGCCTCTGGCCCAGTTTTCACTCCAGATGAACATGATCTCAGAAGCTTTGCTGCTAGGGTCCTGGCCCCGGGTGTCCATGAAGCAGAGGGCATGTTGCCTGGTAGAGAGGGGGGACTTGGAAAAAACCACCCAGGCCCAGGGGCTGCCTGCACTCAGATCCCTGGCCCAGGGTGCCATTCTTCCCCCACCAGGAGAGACAACATAGAAATGCAATGAGATGTTGCTTCTCTTCCTCCCTCCACTTAACTTCCTCCCCATAATTTGGCTTGCGGCAAAATTCAAATTAGTCTTTTTATTGGGCTTTTCTGGATTGGATTGGATTTGCGGCTTAACCAAGCCCTAACGATAAGTGAGATTTTGAGCTTAAAGTTAAAAAAAAAAAAAAAAAGCTGGCAATTTTCTTGTCCACAATGATCTCTATCGAGTAAGGGGATTTTTAATGAACAGCAAACCTTGTGCACAAAGATGATGGGCATTTTGGAGCACCGTCAGTTGCAGGGGGTCGGGCAGGGAGCCTGACAGCCTGGCTAACCAGCCTCCAAGGACTGAGTGGGACAGAGTCTCTCCAGGCCTGGACACCGCCAGGGGAATGAGTGGGTCATGGCCGGGTTATGGCCAGGACATGGCCTTTGCCCAGTCTGGAAGGGGAGCGGCTCTCAGAGGAACCAGCTCCACTGCATCTTTTCAACTTTGGTTTTAAGTCTTAAATTGTCTGCCCCCAAGAAAACCACTCTGAAGGGAATTCAGGTTAAAAAAAAAAAATGCCATCAGAGTCTACCAAAATGGTCCTGTTCCACCCAGACTCATAGAGATGCACAGTCTGGAGCTATGGAATATTCTGGGCTCTCAGTACTATTCCTCATAGTTCTTCAGTAAGCCTCCAGTGCCCTTCTTGGTGTTGACTTGGAGAAAAGGAAAGACAGGAAGGAGGGAGAGAGGGAGGGAAGGGGCTGTTGAGATTTATCTTGGCAGAGAAGCTAGCAGGCCTCTCCTGTCTGGTCCCAAATGTTTTCACCTACAGATTCTTATTCTTCTCCTCTCCCATGGTGACCCAGATGCCTTAACAGAGGACTGGCATGTAGCACTCATCTGGGTTCTGAGTAAGTGAATCAAAATCCCTGACATAGGGTAGCTTTCATTGTCAGACAACCCAGGCAATCAGAAGGAACCACATAAAATGATGGGGAACAGGGACCTGGCAGTGACTATATGTGTATATGCAACATCACCCCACACATGTCCATTCCTGTTCTCTCTGTCTGTCTGTCTCTCACTCTCTCACACACACGCAGACACTCCTAAGGGAACTAGAATAGTGAAGATCATATAACAAGAAGACAACTAGCACACATAAGACTATATACCAAGTAATTTAGCTCTAAGTTTAAGAGTTTTGGAGTTACTCAGCCTGGGTTCCTAGTGTGATACTTCGAACAAATCACCTAAACTCTTTGAATCTTAGTCTCCATGTGTTAAATAATAATAATAATGCGTATAGGTCACAACGTAGCAGGAGGCATTCAATGAGATCCCACACGTAGGGCACTGCGCACCGTGCCTGGCGGTGGGTGGTACTTAGCACACGTATTGGCTGTTATCTTCTGAGAGCATGAGGCTAGGGGACAGTTGGAGATTGCTAAACTGGAGTTTGTACACTGGAGGGAAACTTCATCAGAGGCAGTTATGTCCAGTGATAAGACTTTTTGTCACTGAAATAATTTTTAAAAGATGTTTAGTATGCTTCAAAGTAGATCCCAACACTTTTCTTGTCACAGGTTTTTGAAGGGGGGGGGAGTATCTGTGTGATTGGTTAGCTGGGAGGGTCGGGATGATCTTCAGACTAATTAACAACCAGCATGGCATGATCACCAGCTGATGGGAAAGAATGTTGGCCCCGGTGCTGGGGCGGAGTCCTAGAGAACCCTGGGGTATCAGGGCCCTTCTGTTGGACTTGTGGGGAAATCCAGGGCCCCGGGGTGGGGGGGCGGGGAGGGGCGGGCAGCACTTAGCAGTGGCTATTTACCAAATGCTACAGGAGTATTTCAGTATGTTAATAACCTGTCTGAACATGCTGGTGCACCCTGGCCGAGTACCAGTTCTAGGTCAAGGTATGGGATTCAAACCACCCTCTCCTGAGCATTCCTTTGTCCGTTGGCCATACTGGACAGACTTTAAAATATGACTTCTTTGGCAAGTGAGATCCTTGAAGGATGTATGAATTGATACAGAAGAACTCTTTCCACAATTCCGGCCGAAGACAAGTCAGTGTCAAAATGGCCATGGTTGGTTACTACTCTTCTGTAGCTGGTGGAGGCTAAGATAATTGGGAGCCCCACCTTCTAGCTACTGACAGTCCAGGAGGAAGCCTGTTCCCAGAGAGAGTGAAAGGAGAGCTCACTAATGCACGAGAGCTTCTGAAATGGGCTGGGTGAGCACAGGTGGCAGGAGTAAATATCCGTGGGTTGTAAGCTTTTGGGGCGAGGATCATGGCAGTCTCTGTGTACCCCCCAAAATGAAGGCACCCAATCAATACTCAGAGTGGCCAAGTGTTAGAGTAGAGCTCAGGCTTTGGGTGGAAAGGGGTGATCATGCTATCTGGGGCCAAGTTTCAACAGAGGGGAGGGAGATGTGAGGGTGATGAGAGCATCAGGAGAAAAGACTGGGAAGCCAGCCTACCCAGTTGTGTGGATTGGCTCCAGAGAGAGGAAGGCTACCAAGAGGAGTTGGAAGTTTTTCCACTTGTTCTTTGAGAGACGCTGGGGGAGCAAGGCTGTTGCCCTTTGGAACTGATGAGAATCGGGGAGGGCGAGAGAGGAGATGGCTCCGCCGCTGCCAGTGGCCTGGGTAAGGCTAGTTGGCACCGTGTGGCCTCAAAGCCAGCAGAAGGATGGAGCCCTGACACCCGGAAGGAGAGGTGGGCAAAAACAGCTGTGGGAGACACTGAGGCCATCCGGGAGCTCTGAGTCCTTGGTCGACTCATTTTCAAGGCTTTGCCCGGGGTTTCCCCGCAAAGCTGTAAGGGCTTTGTGGAGGGAACCAGAAGACGTGCTGCAGGGGGAGGCTAGCCAGAGAAATGCCTGCCGCTCGATGACAAGGATCCTCACGTCTGCAGAGCATCCTGCAGTTGACAAGGCGCCATCTCAGTCTTAAACCTTCCCAGCGGACATTATCATCCCTATTCTATAGATATGAAAGCGAAGACCCAGAGAGGTTGAGACTGATCCGAGGTCTGTCTTGGTGGCGCCAGGACGCACTGGGTCACCATTCAGGTTTCCTGACTGTCAACTAGGTCCTCTTCATTGGAGTGGGATGCAAGTGAGTGCCTAGGATGCAAAAAATATGCAAGTAGGCAAGGTCCTTAAGAGTGAGGGGGCTGGGACACACAATTTAAGAAGTCTGAAGTGGTTCCCCGGATCATGTAGGCGCACTACCTGCCTTCTTGGATTTAGCCCCTGGACACCTCACTTGCCTCATCTATAGCCAGACCTCCCTCTAACTACCTGTCCCATTCCAGTGGTGGAGGGCTTCGCCAGAGAAGCTCACTGTTGGGACTGCATGTTAGATATCCCGGCCACCACCTGCCTCTGAGCAAAACTGGAGCTTCCCCACAGGCTACACCCTCACTGAGAAGTTGCCTGGAATCTCAGTCTGTTCTCGCAGCTAGGACAGGGGAAGAGAAGGAGAGTGTAGCCACCAGATATGCTGGGCACCACAAACAAACAACAAAAAAGATTCATGTGCTCAACGAAGCTGAATTTTAATTGATACTTTCTCAAACAGTGGTTGTGAACCAACATCCCTCAGCCCCCAAAGATGATGAAGGGGGTGCGGCTTAACGCCGCAATTAGCAGACAACCCCATAACAAATACAGTAAACATTAATCATATTAAATATTGAAAGCAAACTCTGGTACGCTTGAAGAGCAATGGGTTTTTAAATTTTTATTTTACAGAAGACAAAGCAATGATTGTGGAGGGATTATTCCGATGTCAGTCCTGAAGGGAAATAATGTAACATTCTGGAATTTATATAAAAATTACAGCTTTGTTGTGTTTCACACTATATATAGTAATTTAATCATTTGCAGCTGATTAATTTCAGTGAAGGAAAATGTACCATTATGCATCGCTAATGGGGTTCCAAGGTTTGAATTCTAATCATGAGTTGGGCACAGTTTAAGTCTAAATTAGCAATTAGCTTGGGCAAGGGACACTTAGGTTGAGATGGAGTCGTCTGTTGACACGTACTGAGTCAACAAGAGAGCAGCAAGGAAGAGCGTCAGAAAAATGCTTGCCACAGGACACTTTGCTGGGTTAATAATTATAATTCCTTACATTAGCAGAATACAGTTGCACTTTAGAAAACATTTTCTTGTACACTTATCTCATTGGCTTCTGCCTTCATCTAAGTCTGTGGAGTGGGTATCTGTGCTCCATTTTATAGCGAGAAAACTGAGGCTCAGAAGAATTAAGGTCACAGTCAGGAAGAAAGAGCATATTGTGGCAGGATTTGTCCCCAACTATTCTGGTTTCAAAACCAGTATTCTTTCTACCTCAGGATACTTTCTGGGAAAATTTGCTCCATCTTGAGATTCTCCAGAACAAAGTGCAAAGATAATAATGATATTAAATGAAAGTGAACCTTGACGAAACTCTCACTATGTACCCAGCTCTGTGCTAAGCACTTTACAGATATTGGCGCAGTTCATCCTCAAACACTCTTGCAAGAGAGGTACCATTAGTACCACCATCTGCTGATGAGTCTCAGATGGGTTAGGTGACTCGTCCAGGGATGCAGTTGGGATGAAAAACCTCAATCCTTATCGTGATACTTGACTCCTCTCAAAAATGGTTCTTAAATGCCAGGATAAGGCATCTTGATCTTGCAGTCCATTGGGGCTTTGGTGTGTTTGGTTGTAAAGGCGCATTTTGGACCAGGAATGAAGCAGAGCCCGTGTGTTGGATATCTTCACATCATTCCCCTTTCTCCACCCTGCTCTGTGCCAAGAAGGAGAAGCTGGTAGATCCACTGAGTGTGGCCAGTGGGAGCAGTGGCAGGAGAGAAGACAAAGAGAGGCGAGCAGGGCTGGAGTGTTTATTCTGGTTTCCTCACTACAGAGCTGGCCGTGTCCCTCTCTCGAAGGTCACGGCTCCTGTCAAGTGACTACACTGCCCTCTTTGTTTCTAGGCTTAATAAGGCCCCCTCTCCTCGTTCCTTCAGGCGTAGGGGTGGTCATGGTGCTCGCTGTTACCAGCCCCAGGGCACGCCGCTGTCCCTTCCTGTAGTTTCCCTGCAGTCTGCCCTCCCTTTGACCAATGAACAGCGTGTAGAAGACCTGCTCCCAGCACAGCCAGGCAGTTTGCTTTCAAGGAACTGGATGCAGAAGAGATGCAAGATAGTAAGTCCTTCAGTATTTTATTTAAGCACCCAGAGAAAGTCGAGACAGGAAGAAAGAGCTATAGCTGTTACACTCTTTGAGCAAATAAAAGAGCACATGGTGTGTCTCTAGAACCTCCCATCCCTTTTGCACACGCAGACTGCTGACTCCTTGTGCTGCCCCGAATATCAGAGCTCTTTGGATGCAAGTGACACAAACTCAGTTTAAATTGACATAAACCAAAAAAGTGAATGTTGGTCCATGGACTCAAACTGTGGGAACAGTAAGCTCAGGGAAGCTGGGGTCCAGGACCGCCACGGCTGGGAGGACGTTTCTTCCCTGCTTTTTGGCTTCTCCCTGGACGCTGTCTTTACTCCTCTGACAAATGCAGCCTCGTCAGTGATGCCAGTGACAGACACAAAATTAAAACCCTACCATTCACATCAAAACTGATGGTTTGGAGTGAAATTCGCTCACTCAGTCAGAGTCCTGACAAAGAGAAGAATTTCTCAGATGGTTTTATTAAGGAGATTTTTAATAAAGGGGTTCTTTGTAGTGATGTGGACAGCGTTCCATACACAAACAGGAAACACTGAGGCACCTGGGCTGGAAGAGGAGGACATTATGACCATAGTGCTGGAGCCAAGCAGGGCTGCACTGTGGAGAGTCACCAGGTGGGGACCCAAGTGGTCAGGGACACAGCTACTGTCAACAATGAGGGCTGAAGCAGGGAGAGGCGGGTCACCCTGACCTCTCCCTTCCCCCTGCCCTTGGACGTCTTGCCAATAACATGTTCCCATGGGCCAAACCCAACCAGAAACCCAGATGTAAAGGAGTTTGGGTGATGCAGGGTTCAAGGTCAGCCTCCCAGGGTAACAAAAGAGGACAGTTAAGGGAGAAAATGGAACTTGGGGGACGCAGGGAGAATAACATGCATGCTCATCTTGTATCTTTGCAAGGACTGGGGGATAGGAAAAGTGAGCGTACTTAAGAGTGTTAGAGTTTTACAAGAGAATTTCCTAGGAATTTCAACTTCAGTGAAATAACAGACTCAAGCAGGGATCACCCACAGACGCTAAAACCATTGAGTAAAATGTTGGTTGGTCATCAGGGTACTTACATGATCTCAGGTTTCTTCCCAAAGATTAATCATTAATTACAAAAGGGAAAGTATCTTCATGATGGAGAGACCTGCCAGACAGCTGCTTAACTAAGCCATCAAGCCATCACTGGGTGATCAAGGGACACAGTGACACTACGTGCCTTCTCATGGGATGCAAGGGGAAATATACATCCTCAGCTTTGTCATGTACTTGCCAAAATGCTTAAGCTGAGTCTAATCCAGAGGAAATGACCAGGCAAGTCCAGATCACAGGGCGCTCTACAACACAACTTGCCCAGACTCTTCAAAAAGTCTTAGGAGCCACAACCACAAAGACCGGGCTGCACAGAAAAGAGCACTACACACAACTTGGATGAATCTCACAACGTGGAGCAAAAGAAGTCAGACTCAAACAGTGTCTATAAAATATGACTCCATTTACTTACAGTGGGAAGACAGAAAACCAATTCACATATTAGGAGACAGGACAGTGGTTCCCCTTGGAGGGTGATGTCAGAAAGGGCACCCAAGAGAGAATTCCAGGACGCTGATGATGTCCTGTTTCTTATCTTAGTGCTTGTTGCAAAGGTGTCTTCACTTTGTGAAAACTCATTAAAGTGAATACAGTGTGTGTGTGTGCACGCGCATTAGGGAGAAAGATGACATTCATGTGGCAAAATATTGCCAAATGATGAATCTAGGTGAAGAATCTATGAGTATTCATTATTCATTACCTTACTATTTTAACTCTCCTCTAGATTTGAAATTTCCCAAAGTAAAATGTTGAGGGAAAAGTAGAAATGATTTCGAATTATTTTCGAATGGTTGGCATAGTGTTCCTCATATCATTCACACACATTTAAATACATGCAAACTGCTCACACTTAGGTCAAATAAAACAAAGAACAAAAACCACAGCTAGTTTGCATTTATAATGATTCCTAAACACAAGCCGAATATCTCTTCAGTTGCTCAAGCACAGAAATAGCAATCTGTTCCCATGTTCACAGAAGAACTTCTGGGTGGGGCATATTAAGTTATGTCTTGGGATCCACAAAACCATCCCTATGGGGTTTTGAATTCTCAAGCGTTAGTTTAATGGTAGGTGATCTTTACTATGTTCACTGAATTTAGAACTCAACCAACTTAAGTCGTGACATCACCAGCAATGTTGACCAATATTTGAACCTTGTTTTTCCTTTAAAATACACAGTCTTGTTGGGGTAGAAGGAAGAAGGAAATTCAGTTCCCCATCCTTTGGTGTTTTCAGGCCCAGGCGTGGATAGAAAATCTCAGAAGAGGGCAGATAAAAGAAGAAACGAGAGAGATACTGTTTGTTTTAATCTACCTTGTTCCAAAATAGCCCACTAGCCAGAAGCCAGCAGAAGATCCAGAGAGCAGGACACACTCTCAGACATTATCACTGCATAATCCTTATCCTGTCCCGCATCTCCACCTGCCACCGACCCTCATCCCGTTAGCTGCCAAGGCTTCAGGAGAGCAAGCACTGTGGCCTCTTGGCACCTGGGTCTGGGGAAGACAGTCCAGTCTTCCAACGCCATCTCAGTAGCCACCTTTGGTTCAGCCCAGTTGCCAACCAGCAGTGAACCACTCTTTAGTGCTCTACTGGAACATAGTAGCTGCTTATTAGATATTTGTTAAGTAATTGAATGAGCTATGAGGAGAAGGGCTGCAAAAGAAGCTGAAGGAATGGTTTTCATGGAAGAGTCTATGCAACTTGGAAGAACTTCCCCCCACTTCTCCTCAGAACCCAGCTCTTCAATCCTCCAGAGTGCCGTCCTGGGGTCAGTAGAGACACATTCTTCACATGGACATCAGTATTCTTTCCTCATGTGACTTTACAGCAGCTGGATCTGCAGGGGCTGGGATAGGAGAGAAATACCATGGCCATGTGGCAATTTGCTGAGGACAGACTAGCGTCTCGGTCTACATGTGATATCCCTTGGGAGTCCTCGACTCAGCATTTGCAGGGGACAGAGGTCCCAGCAGCATAAGAGAGAGTCAATAACATTGAGGAGATTATTATTACAAGTACAATTTTGCACTCTAAAAAAATCTCTGTTGAGTGCAAATTATGTACTGGTACCAGACGCTGTGCTCAGTGCTTTTAATATGTTAGTGTATTTTATTCTGCAACAACCAAACTAGATATCTCATTTTACAAACGAAGTGACTAAGGTTTGATGAGGTAACTGGCCTAAACGGGGTGGTTGATCGTATGTGCCAACTTGGCTGGGCCGCAGGGCGCCCAGATGTTCAGTTAAACATTATTCTGGGCGTGTCTGTGAGGGTGTTTCTGGGTGAAATGAACATTTGAATCAGTAGACTGAGTAACACAGATGGCCCTCCCCAGTGTGGGTGGGTCTCATTCAATCCACTGAAGGCCTGAACAAAACAAAAAAGTGGACAACAGTCTTCCCTGCCTTCGGACTCAGACTGGACCTATGCCCTCTGCTCTCCTGGGGCTCCCTTGAAACTTCTCAGCCTCTGTAATCATGTGAGCCAATTCCTTATAATAAATCTCTTTGTTACATGTATACACACCTCTGTAACTTGAACTCAGTATTTCCTCCATTTTTTAATGAATGTGTGTGTGTGCGTGCATGTCAGCAATATTGTATTCTGTTCCTCTGAAGAACCCAGACTAAGCACTTAGATCTCACAATTGTATGGTAAACACCCCTGGCTGTCTGCCTACCGAGTTTGCCGAGACCCCACCCCCCACTTCCCCTTGCTGGTAGGACCCGCCTCCCATGATGGAGACTCAGAATGCCGAACACCCCCTTCCCAGCTCCCATTACTATTCAGGGCGCTAAGGTGTGCACCTCCCACCTTGCCAGGTGAGCCTAAAGGAGGGGTTGCCAGCGGCTCCCAGGAAGGAGTTTCTTTCCTGAAAAAGGAGCCGCTTGAGAGGAAACGTTTCCCTCCAGCCCCATGGAGAGTTGTATCTGCCCCGTGCCAGAAGCTGCAGCAACCGCCCGCCATCGGGAGGGAGGCCTTGCCTTTGTGCTGAGCAAGCAGGAGCAGAAAGAAACAAAGCATCTGAATTCATGAGAACACTGCAGAGCTGCCGAATTAACCAATCCAGGGATCACCCTGCCTCCAGATTTCTTATGTAACACAATAGATATTCTATTGTTTAAGTCCTCTTTAACGAGAAGTCTGTTTCCTGCACCCAAAAACATGCTAATCTAATTAGCTGATTTTATTTTCACTGTAAGCGCTCACATCAAAGAGATCTGTTTATCTGGTCAAAGGTCTACCAATACAAAGGTATCAGTCCATTTAATACTCTTCTTTATTTACAAATAGTCCGGTGAAATGCTGAATATATTTATATATCTAAACCCATATTCATCCCTTCCTCCTTCCATTTCTTCATCCCTCTGTCCAGCTATTCATCTAACTTTGAGGTCTGTGGTCAGAAAAGTTGGGGAAGCTGTGAGTACTACATACTTCTGGAGAATCGCAATCAGCAGTAACGTATTAGAGCCTTTGATAAGTTCCATAGTAAAGAAACTCCTTTAACTTTAACTCAGTACTTCCTTGATTTCTTGCTTTTAATCACAGAACCCTTCTTTGAACACACATTTTAACAGCAACCAACCCAGTTTGGGAATCGTGTATGTGCCTGGGTAACTATCTCTCTCCTAAGATCTCACACATACATTTTAAGAGGACAGTTGTCCCTCTGAAGGAACACTTGCTGTTCTGAGGCACTGAGGCAAAACCTCCGGCACACTTGGGATTTGCTTTGCAGATGTTTACAGATAGCTTGATGTTGATTTCTATACAAAAGATATATTTCTGGCCTTGGCTTATTGTTTCTGATTCACAACCGTTTTCTAGGAACCCCCAGTCTAGCCCATCACCCTGCTTGAGCTAACCATATTTGACACAGACAGTTCCCATTCGTGGTAACCCCATCCCATTCACACCACCCACAGCCCAAGAGGCAATCTTGTGCTTGTGTTTTAATATAAACTTCAAATCACATGCGTACTAACACTACTTCATGAGCAAGAAATTACCACGTCTGGTTCATTGACATTTACTTCTGGGAACCATTTCAATCAGATTAATCCGTTTATCTAAATAATCTTCCACTCACTTCACAGCATCAGAACTCACCAATACATTTTCTACTGATGCTTCCAACCTTCCTTTTTTGTAGACCGAGGTATGAGATTCATTATTACCTGGAGTTCTGCAGACTGGACCCTTATCAGGATGTAAAGGAGTTCACATAATAGCCTCTATCCCATCAGAGTTTAAGAAAAGAGGAAGAGAGTAGGGCAGATGGAAATGTCATTGTCAGTCTATTACTGATAAGGCTGTTAGAGAAGGTGGCTTAGACGTGCAGTAACAATAGGCCTTGTGTTAGTCAGGGCAGGTAGCTTATGCTGCAGTAACAAGCAATTCAGGAATCTCCATGGCTGATAAAAACAAAGGTTTATTTCTGGTTCACATTACATTTCCACTGTGGACCGGCTGAAGGTCTGCTCCGTGGCATCTTCACGCAGGAACCCAGCAGTCGGAACAGACTCTGTCTGGAACGTTGTCAATCATGGTGGCAGAGAGGAAAGTGTGAGTATGGCAAGCCCCACACTGACGCTCAGAGCTTCCTCTCAGGAGTGACCACACCACTTCTGCTCATGCTTCACTGGCCACATGGGAGCTCCATTACCACAGGCCTCATAACACTGAGCCCCAGAGCTGGACAGACGTGTTCCCCTAGAACAGGCATCACTGGAAAAGCCACAGACTTCATCCCAGTGCCATGTTTACCCCCAGCAAAGAGCAGAGCCAAGCAGATGCTCTCTGCAGACAGGCAGATCCCAGAGAGTGGATGACAGGGATACACTTCTTAACCCCCCCAGTCAGGCGAGAGGACAGACAAGGACCAGGCAAAACCCGTCAACTCACGATTGGACTTTTGTAAAACAGGTTTTTCCACTTGCTCATATCTTCTTCAGCTTAAGTTCTCCAGTTCACTCGTAAGCCCCTTCTTCTTCAAGTTCTCTACCTTCTCCTTTGTTTACTTTCCCATCACTCTAGCCTTCCTCATCATCCTCCAGTAACAACCACGAATCCCACTCCACTGCTGAGTGCCCTGCTACATAAGCCAACAATCCAAAGCCTGAGTTACAAACAGAAAAACCATACATTTAGATCAGTCTGAAAAACTGTGACTCGCCACCAGAGGGTTCCTGCAGAAACACCGAGCACAGTGGATGAATGAAGAGAGAATGCCCAGCTCCCAAAAGTAGGTGCTCATTCAGTGTGAGCTCTCCACCTTCAGTACCTTTGCTTAGTCCCACCCCACCTCATGGCATGCCCTTCCCTCTGAGCTCTTTCCTTAGCCAGATCCCAACAACTCTTCCAATGTCAAGCTCAGGTCCCACCTCCTCTGGGCACATCCCCACCGTTGACAGCCAGCAGTGACCCATAGTGACGCTCTGCCTACATCCCCTGGAGGTCAATTTGTCTTCTGACTTCCGTGTGATGACTTGACTCTATAAGTTACTTGAAGTCTCTTGGAGAGTCGGGGCAATGCCTGCTATGCCCTCTGGCTGGTGCAAGTCACAGAGCAGCCTCGTGACAAATAGTTTCAGAAGTGACTTTTTGCACAGCCTCTGCAGTGCGGGTGGCGGGGTCTGCTCCACTGCAGTGGGTGCTGGAGTGAAGGAGCAGCAGCCTTCGCAGCATGGACCCTGGCCGCGCTGACCACCCAGGAAACTGTTCCCATGCAGGTCCGTGGACTGTGGGGTAAGATGACATCCTGCTTTCTAGAAAGCATGTCAGAGCTGCTAACAGGAGTGTTAAAGAGGTAAAGGAAAGCAAACACATATAATTATAATTATTGTATCATTCAGTTCTTCCTGGCTTCTGGATTTTTTATTTGCTTGGGTTTTTGTTCCCCCCACTGGACACTTTTTAACAGGTAAAGAGGTGGATTTTGCCCTGTTACCTAGTGATTGCACTCAATTCTGGTTTGATATCAGTGACTGTTGGTGTTGGTAAACTGACTTTCTTGCCTAAGTTATTTGATGTACCAATAATGACAATCCACTTATTCTGAATCAGTTACTAGTCCAAGAATATTACTTGTATTAATCCATAAAGATTTCACAAGAACTCTAAGAGGTAGGTGCTATGACTGTCAGTGTCTTAGAGATCAGAACCACAGTCACGGAGAGGGTGGGTTACTTGGCTAAGGGAATAGATTCTGGAGGTGGTAGAACCAGGGTTTGAACTCTGTACGTTGCCTCCAGAGTCCAGGTGCTTGACCTCTACACCTACAAGCAGGTAAGGCAAGAACGGGAGAAGTGAAATCTATCACATGGGGCATGGTCTTGAGCCAGACAGACCTGGGTTCAAGTTCTGGCTTTACTGCTTACTCAGGGTTTTATTTTAGGCAAATTACTTCACCTTTCCAGGTTTTAGTTCCTTCAGCTGTGAAATGGAGTGAAGGGAGATTAATATATAACGCATCTGGCAACCGTGGACTCGCGATAAATGTTAGGTGTGAATCGTTCTCCTGTTCTCTCTTCTTCTAACACCAGAATCTTTATATCATTCAGACTGCACCCCATCTGTTCACTCTTTTCACTCTGCTCTCTAGCTTGCAAACACAGTACAAGGCAAGAAGAGTGTCTGAAAAAGGAGAGTTTCTAGGCTGGCCAAGCAGTGAGTAGACTGCCAGGCCCCCCGTCTGGCATCAGCACTCAGCAGCCCCAAGGCCCCGCTGAAGACCAGACTCCACTGACGTCAGCTGGGAGTAAAGATGTGGCTGAGAAGAAAACATAGTTCCTTCGGGTATTTCTTGTTACTCCTCCTTAAGTGCCTTCCTTCCTTTCCCCCTTTCTAGCTCTTAATCAGGTATTTCAAATTTATTAATAGGTCCCAAGTCCAAAGATGAATTACAAACATCAAAACAAACCAACAGCGCCTCACAGTTACTTTGTAAAATGGCAGTGACCTGGCCTAGCCGCACAGAGGGGTGAGCTGGTTAAACTAGTTTGTACAAAAAGAGGGACTCTCTTGAATTCTGTGTAATAGCTTCATTCAAACAGCCATGTCTGGATCTCAAGTCATGGCCTTCCCTGATATGGACACTGGTTTGAGCTGTTGGCCCTTCAGCAGGATAGCTGGGTGGTCAGTGTGGTCTGGAGACAGTCTGCCTGGGTTGGAACCCCACACTTGCTGCATGATCTTGGACAAGTCACTGACCCTCTGTGGTAGGTTGAACAGTGGTCACACGAGAGTACCAGATTCAAATCCCCGGAAACTGTGAATGTTAGCTTATATGGTAGAGTTTTTACAGATATGATTAAATTAAGGATTTTTGATATAAGGCGATTATTCCAGATTGACTCAGTGGGTCCTGAATGCCATCACAAGCATCCTTATAAGGGAGAGGCAGAGAGATTCCACATCTTCACACGTAGAAGACAGAAGACAAAGTGATGATGGAAGCAGAGAGAGATTTGAAGATGGCTTTGAAGATGGAGGAAAGGGCCACGAGCCAAAGAATGTCGCTGCAGAAGCTGGTAGAGAGAAGGGACAAATTTTCCCCTACAGCCTGTGGAGGGAGTACAGCCCTGCCCACACCTTGATTTCAGTCCAGTGAAACTGATGTTGGACTTCTGGCCTCCAGAACAGTGAGAGAATGAACTCTGTTGTTTTCAGCCACCAAGTTCACGGCGATTAGTTACAGCAGCCCTAGGAGTCACGGTACTCGTGACCCCCAGACACAGGACGGGAATGGGGCAGGGAACTGACCAGGAGGAGGGGCGGCAGTGACAGATATGCTGAAAAGTGAGATGTGGAAACAGACCACAAGCTCCACGATTGGGCAGTTTCCAAGGGACACAGGGCAGGCGTCCATGTATTCATTGAGCATTGCTTGAGAGCAAGACCCCAGTGTGACTACACCAATCCTAGCCATCTGCACTCTGCGGTCACATTCTCATTCCACCACTGGCTGACCTGGAGCATATTCTTTAACCCTTCAAAGGCTCGGCTACCTGAGCTGTAAAACATGCTGAAGAAGTAATAGTGCAAAGTCCTACCTGGCATGGAGCAGGCCCTTATACCAGGCTGGGTCCTCTCAGGTCCTCTCAAAGAACTGAGAAGCAGGAGGAGCTGCTCTGACCTTCTCCCCACTCCCTTCCACTTGGACCCCAGTGAGAGGAGAAAAGGTCATACAACGTGATTCCTGGGGCTGCACCACCGAGGACTGATTGGCCCCCGAATGTCAACCTGCAGACCAGGAATGGCCCTCAGTGGAGCTCTTGTCAACCCTTCAACAGTCAATGAATGCAAATGTATTGAGCACCTACTACATGCCAGGCACTGGTTAAAGCACAGCCTGCAGTGAAGCATTTTACAGTAGAACCACGTAGGGCAGGCCACTGCCAGCTCCAAGCTTGCTCTGTGCAGATTAGGAAAGGTTGCCCTTTCTGGGCAGACACGGCCCTGTCAGCACACGGCTTGGTAACAGGAAGCCCCTTTGTGTAAAGAAAACAGCGCCCCTTCATCAGAGTGGACAAGCCCATGCAGGGCGGACGGCTTGGCAGGCAGAGCGAGGACTGGCTTCAGGCCCTGCGTGTCCCTCAGCCGGGTAGCCTCACCACACACAAGGGTCCCGCCAGACACAACATCTCTGAAGTCATGCATTTTTCTTAAACAAAAATGTGCCTGTTCAAGGGCTTCGCTTTCATTCCCTCCTTTCAGACGCGTGAAAATGCCCTTTCTTTTATGAAATGATGGTAATAGTAGATGGAAGTTGCTTGTTTTATCTCTTTTGTGCACTGTTCCTATTGAAGTTAAGTTGGCAACTTTACGTCAGTATTCTGTTTTGGACATTTTTCTGGCCCATGAAATTAAAAACTTTGGGAATCACTGAGTGATGGGAGGTGTTGCATGGTGAGAAGCCCTTCTATTCAAGCAAAAGAAAAGCCACCACAAGAAAACACAGACCTGGGCAGGGACCATAGTGCCATCAGCGTCCCTGAGCTGCAGGGATCTGCATGACATTACATCTCAGGGTCTTCAGGTTGCTATGGTTATCATCCTATCCATGTAATTACCTTGGAAGTTGCTGTCTTTGTGACGTATGAGGTCCATGCCATGCAGATACTCAAAAAAGAAAGATTTTTGTGTCTGAGAAATGTAAATGCTGGCAATAAATGCCATTGCTTGAGTGCAGCTCATGCACACATAAAACTATGCATGCACACAGGAGAATCATTGTCTCCTGCATGCTTTGGGGATTAGATGTGCCTCATGTGAGCTGCAGGGAGGCAGGCCTTGGCTCTGGTGATAAATCTGGACTTCCTCTCTGAGCCAGGATTCTTCCAGTTGCTGTACACAGAAAACTGGTCTCAGTTAAAGGGGAGTGTATGGGCTCACCTCATGGAGAAATGAGTGTTTGTGTCAGGTACAGCCTGATCCAGGGGCTCAGTGACAGTGTCAGGACTCGGCTCTCTCCCCACCCCCAGGCACTCTGCCTTCCCCTGGGCCCTCCCCTTGTGAAGGCCTCACCAGTCTGTTGGCTGCCAAAGTTCTAGCTTTAGAGCCATCAGAAAAAAAAGAGAGCTTATCTTCCCAATGGCTCAAACAAAGGTTCTGCATCTGGGTCTCAGCCCGAATTAGACTGCAGGCCTATCCCTGATCCTGTTGTGTGACCACAGACATGCCCAAACCTGGAGCAGAGTTGTGGGGACGCATCAGTTCTGCAGAATAAAGTCAGGGTGAAGGGGTGCAGTCAGCCCCAGTCACGTCTGTCCCAGAAGGAGTGGGTTCTAAGATGTTGGTCCCCAAAGGGACATCACTGTGCTGCCCATTCTCCTTTAGCCTTCACCCCACCTCCTCCCTGATCTGTTCTCCCCGCTGCTCCACCTGCTCTGTGCTCTGAGACGCTGACCCCTGGGGACTTCAACTCCGGGCCCCTTGCCACTGGCCACTGACTGGATCAGACAATGGGAGGCACAGGCAGCTCTGAGGACAGGAGGAGAAAGAAGCAGTGTTTCTTCCCCGCTCCCTCCATGTTCTGGTACCGCTCAAGGCCCTGTCATCACCTGCTCACATCACCTCCTCCCCTTGCCCCTTTGGCCTTTGAGGGAGTAACAGTTTCTTGCTGCTGTAGTCTCCATACCTCATTGTCCCTGGTTTGTCCCCCTGACCCTGCCCATTTACTTGTACATTGTCTTTTAAAGTCTTTTTATCTAAACTAGGAGTCAGCGAACTTTGGCCCACAAGCCAAAAAAACCCCTCCTGCTCTCTTTTTGTAAAGGCCATTTTACTGGAACGTGGCCACACCCACTGCCCATCCCTTAGGTGTTGTCTGTGGCCAGTTGTGACAGAGACTGTATGTGACCTGAAAAGCCAAAAATATTTACTCTCTGGCCCATCACAGAAAAAAAAAATTGCTGACCCCTGGACAAGCCATCTAAGACGGATTTTGTTTCCTGCCGGGACCCTGTCTATTACATTTCCTTATGACACTTAAGAAGAGAAGCTACTTTGGCTGTTAAGAGTTAGTTGTATGTAAATTTTGAGAAGAAACTAATATAAACAGTCAACCCTGCTGGGATGAAGGGGAATCTCCTGAGGGGAAGGAGCAGTGTAGTGATCTTTTTTATGCAGTGAGCCCCGCTATCTCCCAGGCCTAGGGCTGAGGGGTCTCAGGGCAGAGACTGCCCCCAGTCTGCACCCCTGGCTGGCTCTCGTACAGGCAGCACACCTGGGTGCTCCGACTTCATCGGAGGATGCCAGTGAACGGGAAAATCAATATGTAAAGAAGCAAACAGAAATGCTGGATGAAAAAGATGAACATCACTAGGTTTAGAAAATAAAAATGTTCTAAACAGATAAACAGTAAGCAAAGTGCTTTGATTTGTACTGTTTTCCAGTCCATAAAACCCTAATATCCACCGGCATTTCATTAAGAGCTTCCACGCCACTCGGAATGCCGGCTGCGGCTTGAACAGATTGCTGCAAACACGTTATCCAAGCTGCAGACCCAATCTTTTGCGATGTTTTACATGGGTGCTAAATGGGGGAGAAGTCTGATTGATCATGAACAGTGCTCTGGTTTAGGGGAAAAGTAAGTGCTGGAGTTAAATGAACAATATCATTCTGCAATGCGGTTTTTCCAGTCAATCAAAAAAAAAAAAAAAAACACGTAGGGAAAGAACATTTATTGGAATGAAGAGGAAAAAAAAACCCCAAAACCCAGCAATGAATACATGCAACCAGATCCTTTGGCTTTCAGAAAAGGGAGGATTTGTGTTTTGAATAATTTCAGTGAAATAAATGTTCAAGTTTTGCTGGAATGGTTCATTTGGACTCCTAGCCTTTTGCAGTCTCCAAACCTCATAATACTCCAGTTTATGAAATCCTTTACTAATATTGCAAAACCTTTGTATCTATTATTGCACTCATTCCTGAAGTGACCTGCTGGTAGCTTTCTGAACTATCAGCCAGAACTAAAGGTGCTACGCAGAACTCTTTTCCTTGATCGTCTCCATTTTGTGACTGCAAGGAAGAGGAAAAAGCCCTCGGCATTAAATCAGCAACCCTGAAGTGGATTCTGGGCTGTGAAGCTGAGAAGCCTTGGACGAATGATTAAATCACTCCCTGATGCTCAGTTTCTCATCTGTTAAATGGGACCCACACTCCCTCCCAACCCTGCCGCCCAGGTTCTTGTAAATTCACCCATTCCCATTTGATGAATATTTACTAAGTCCCTTTTATGTGCCAGGAGGGCGCTGGGAGAGGTGGTCTCTTGAAGCTCACATGCCAAGGAGAGAACTGCCAGTGACACTATGTGGTGATAAACTCTAGGACAGCCTGAGAAACTGTTCTTTGAAAACACCCAGGAGGTGCCCCGGGCCAGAAAGAGCTGGAAGGAAGGGATCCCTAAATGTATCAAGAATGAGTCGGGGGGGGGGGGGGTAGGACAGAGGATGTTATCACCACAAGAGAGAAGAGAGAGCGTGACCTCTTAGGGTCACTGGAAGGGGTTTGCTCAGCCATACCCAAAGCTTCCAGGTTGGAGAGGCAAGAGCCCTGGGAAGGAGGGAGAGCTAAGCAAATCCATGAACCAGGGGCCTCCTGGCTCTTCTGAGGAGTTTGGACTTTACCTTGAAGGCAACGGGGAGCCCACTGAAGGGTTTCTGTTAAGGGACATGACCTAATTCAGCGTATTTCAGGAAGGCCATCCTCACCCCCAACAGCGGCCAGGTGGAGGGGTCAGAAGGGAGACAGGAGGCAGTGAGATCCTTAATCCAGGGAGAGACAGCAGTAGCTAAAGTGGAAGAGAGGATGAGGGAGAAGGGGCAGGTGTAAGAGACGTGGAAGTGACCAGACGGCTCAGGGGACTGGGGGAAAAGGAGAGCAAGGCGTCCTGGAGGACTCTAAGGTTCTGGCTTGGACAGAAGGACAGACGCTGGTTCTATTTACTGAGAAAGCACACTTGAAGGTGGTGCCTGGCACAAGACAAGCACACAGTAGGTGCTCAATGAGTGTCTGTTGACGCAAAGCAGAAACTTTATTCTCTTAACTTCATTCTCCCCTCACTTCCATCACCCTACCCCCCAACACACACACACACACACACACACACACACACACACGCACACACGCACACACGCACACACGCACACACTGCCCCCACCCACTCCACCTCATCCTGCTCATCACTGCCTGGTAAATCTTAAAACACCAATTTGTCTGTCAGATTTAAATGGTTCATTTAAATGGTTCAGGATTTCCCCAGGCACCACTCAAAGCCCCTCTGCTGAGCCTCCCTAACCCAGCTCCCCATGCAGAGCCAGCCCTGCTTCCCCTCTGCCTCAGCCCAGCCATCCAGGCTGCAGCCCAGTGACCTGCTCCCGTCCCGGGGTCCCCACCCTTCCTTCGTTCTGCCACTGTGAATTCAAATCAGATACTCACCGTGGAGACCAGGAAAAGAGAAAGCAATTCTCTCTGGACTTCTGTTACTTCTGTTAAGTCAAGGCAGGCTTCATTCTTTGACATCCAGGCAGCACATGAAGTCTGTGGCTGAGGAAGTTTCCAGAGAGAAAAAACAAGAGGTAAATTTATCTAGATTATAGATAAATCGGCGAATAAGACATGTCTTAATACATCCTTCTAACACATTCCAGACTTGCAGAGTCCTTTTGATTTTGAAATGCATTTTTAAAGCGTGAATGGATTATGATTGTTGGAAAACAAGCAGCTTTCTTTCAAGTCTTAAGCTACAAAAACTGCTAATTCTGTTTTCTCTCCCAACGAGCCCACTTCAGTCTGTCCCGCTGGGAAATGAAGGCAGTTGCTTTTTGCCTACGAATTACCAAAGATTTACTTGAAAATGCTACCACACACTCAGTAGGAAATAAGTCTACATGAAAAGGAAAACAATTAGCCCAAATGTGCCAACTTCAACAGTGTTGCTTGGCTGGCTGGTTGATTTTGAAAGCCTATTTTTATTTCTGGAATCAAAAGTTACGAAAACAAACAACAAACAACAAAACCTCCAGTAGTTACAGTTCGTGGATGAGAAGCCCCTGGGGAAACACAGACAGGGTTACTTTGAAGGCCACCCACGTTTGGGTTTGAGCCCCTCCTGGGACACTGGGAAGGGTGTCCCTCAAGCCAAAGAAGCTACAGAGCCCCCTCAGGGCTCAACAGTAGAGACTCACGTCCTGTTGTCTGTCCAGCAGCTTTGCCCATTGGAACATGACAGGCCTTCTGCCCCAAGCCGGCTTCACTCCCTCTCCAACCCCGAGGGCAGCTTTTCTCAGTGGTCCAAGAACCGCCTGCACCTGCATTAGAATCACCTGGACTCTTTTTAAGTGTGCAGGTGCCTGCTCCCTACCCCGCACTTCCTGCGACCACATCCCTGGAGGCAGGTTCACTCTTCAGCACCACAGGTACAGCCAGACTAGCAAGGCTTCTCTTTCTCCCAGCCCATTAGCATTTTCCTTCCATTGTTCTCCTTATCCAGCTGGAGGTCTCTGTTCTATTGTTTTATTCTAAACTTCCTTGCAATTCCACTCTGTTCCCCCAGTCAATTCACTCCCCACCCACCTGAATAACTTTGTCAAATCCCTTCCATTCTCTTCCAACTACAATTCCCTGATTACCAATCCCATCACCCTGTAGCCCTTGACCTTGCTCCGAATTCTCCCAGGACTTAGAGGCTGCCCAGTGAGAACTCCCTCCTCCTCGAGGCACCAACCCCACTCCCCAATACACACACACACACACACACACACACACACACACACACACACACACACCCCTGTCTCCACTGGACCCATCCCTCACCTTGACCCAGAGCCCACCTCACCCTCCTTCTCAGACCTTGCACTGTCAATATGCCTCCTCCCTCCTGTGTGCTCAGTCATGTCCTCTCAACTCACTCAATCCTTCCCTTTGGCTCTTTTTTCCACTGTAGAGTATCACTGAGTCACAAATTACAATGGGGATTCTCTCCAATATCCCAGGAGGAGAATCACGCATCGGTAATGACGTGTTCTAGACTCCGCTGAATGTTGACCTGACTGTTATCTATAAATCCTTACTAGAATGACGAATATGTTTCAGAACAGTTTTTAAAGCTTTTGATTACAGAATATTTCAAATACATTAAAAACAGAGAAACTAGTATAATGAGTATAATCAGCTTCTCTCTTCATTTTGATGATGGTTTCCTTCTCTGTACAGAAGCTTTTTAGTTTGATGTAGTACCATTTATTTATTTTTACTTTTGTTTCCCTTGCCTTTGGCGTCACAGCCACAAAAATATCACTAAGACCAGTATCAATGAGGTCACCATCTATGTTTTCTTCCAGGAATTTTATGGTTTCAGGTGGTACATTCAAGTCTTTAATCCATTCTGAGTTAATTTTTCTGTACGGAGTAAGATAGTGGTGTAATTTACTCTTTTCCATGCAGCTGTCCAGTTTTGCCAACACCATTTATTGAAGAGACTATCCTTTCTCCACCGTACGTTCTTCCTTTTGTTGTACGTTAATTGCTCATGTACGTGTGGGTGTATTTCTGGGACTTCATTTCTGTTCCATTGATCTGGGTGTCTGTTTTTGTGCTCGTGCCATACTGTTCTGCATGCTACAGCTTTAGTATTCAGAATCAGGGAGCATGGCACCCCCAGCGTTGTTCTTCTTTCTCAAGATTGCTTTGGCTATTCGGGATCTTTTCTGGTTCCACACAAATTAGAGACTACTTTTAGAAGAACTCTTTCTCATCTCACATCCTCTTCCAATTACCAGCCACTCTATCTCCTCCCCATCTACAGCCAAACTTCTCCAGAAAGCAGCTGTCTTCTCAATTTCTTCAGCTTCTGCCCACTCTTCAGCCCACTCAGATCTGGTCTGACTTCTGCCTCTTTTGCTCCTAGAAACAGTAATGACCTCCACACCACCAAACCAAACAGACATTTTTTTTCTCGATTCCATCTTCTTCTAGTATAAAAGTTAGTAGCTTGAAACAAGAATTCATTTTTCTTTCTCATGGTTCTGTGGGTTGACTAGAATCAGCCAGGTAGTTCTCACTTGGGCTGTCTCAAAGGGCTGGAGTCATCCTGACACGCAAGATGGCTCTTTCCTTACGTCTCTGGTACCCAGACGGGAATAGCTGCGACCACTGAGAGGTGGCCCGGCATCATCTTTCTCTCACTCTCCTTCTCTCCGTGTGGCATCCTACATGATCGGTTTGGCCTTCTTCACATCATGATGGTCTAAGGGTAAACAGACTTCTTACATGATGGCTGGCGTCCCTCTGAGCAAGCATTTCAAGAGACCAAGGTTGACACTACAAACAGGCATATGACCTAGCCTCAAACGTCACACAGGGTCCCTTCTGCCGAACTCTATTGGTGGAACAAGCCCAGCCCTCATTCAACGTGCGGGCACCACACTGTGGATTTCAGGAGGCATACTACATTGTGGGGTCGTCTTTGGAGACTAGCTGTCACACTTCTCTGACTTTTCCACAGTTATCAGAACCTTTGTGAACTACCCACTTTTTGAAACACTCTGTCTCCTCGCTCCCATAACACCCCACTTTTCTTTCTCTTTTACCTCTCCGACAAGAGGCTCTCAGAGGTATTTGCAGGCCTCGTCTTCCTCCGCCCCAGTCCCCCAGGCCTGGCTCCATGTCTCGTCTTTTCTAGAACTCTTCTCTCCAAAAGCCATTTCATCCAAATCCACAATTGTAGTTAATTCCTAAAATGCGAATGACTAAAATATTAGTATCTTTTGCAAAATTAAAATACTGATCTTGGTCTCTGCTTAGAACTCTCTAATAACTTGCAATTGATTTTCCATATGGCAGCCCAAGCTTGTCCTCTCAACACCATCTCTACCTTCTCAAAATCTCCCCTTGAATATCCCAAAGGTATCCAATTTAGCATGTCTAATCTGAACTTGGCATGGACCCTACCCCCAACTGGGGCCTCTTCCAGAGAGTCATATGTATGACTGAAACATTATGCTGTGCACCAGAAACTGACACAACATTGTAAACTGACTATACTTTAATTAAAAAAAAAAAAGAATGCTGATTAGAGGTACAGTCATCCCTCAGTATCAGCGGGGATTGGTTGCTGAATTCCCAGGAGCTATCAAAATCCAAGAACACTCAAGTCCTTTATATAAAACGGAGTACTATTAGCGTATAACCTCCACACATCCTCCTGTGTACTTTAAATCATCTCTAGGTTACTTACAATAAATAATACACTGTAATTGTTATGTAAATATTTGCTGGCACATAGCTAATTCAGGTTTTACTCTTTGGAACTTTCTGAAAAAAAAATTTTTTTTAATGTTTTCAACCCCCAGTTGGCTGAATCTGTGGACGCAAAACCTGCAGATACGAAGTGCTGACTGTAAACTGACTTGAAACGTTCACAATAGACTGACAAATTGTAGAAGGGGAAGAAGATTAAAAGACAATGTGTATAGTATGGCACCATTTTCATAAAATATACATTTCTGCATTTGCATATGAGAGCGTCTGTTCCAGTAGACAACAAGATGCGGACACTGTTATCCGTGGGTGGTAGAGCTTGGGGTGATGTCACTTGTATAATTGTTCACAAGGGAGCAAAAGTCTGCTGTGGAGCACAACATTTTGTTTGGTTAGCCTTTGGCTTATTAGTAACAATCCTGAATGTTCTCCAAGTGCTCTCTGTGATGAGGGCATGGGTAGTTATCCCCGTGGCACCCTGTGCAGGAAACGGAAATTTCACCTCTTCTAAGAGCCATGAAGGATCACAGGTGGCAGAACACGCCTGTCTAATCCTACCAGCAAACCTGAAAAGAGGAGCTCTGTAGGTGAAGGTGGCTTCTCACCAGCCCGAGTTTAGAAGAACCCCCACCTTCCCAGCCCACCACTATAGCCAGGGGAGCCTTAGAGGTCCCTCCCCTGGAGACGGGTTGAGGAAACTGGGAGCAGAGCAGAGCACCCCCAGTAACCTCCTGCCTCCAGGGCTCAGTTCTATGCTGTAGGCAAACAAGAGACCTTTTGCTAAGTTCCTACTAACAGGGTGTCATATTTCATACACTCAGAATAAGAAATTCAATGCCCCAGGACAGGCTAAGAGTACCTAACGCTATAATCCTTCCAAAGGACTTTCTTTGCTTCTTTTTCTTTCTTTCCATCTTCCTTCCTTTCTTCCTCCCCACCCCCTCTGTCTCCCTCGCAATCTCTCTCTCTCTCTCTCTCCTTCCTTTTTTCCTTCTTTGTTTCCTCCTTATCTAACATTTGGCAGCTAGGCATTCGTTTAAAATAATTCCTAGCTTATAAATTCATTTTTTCCACCACTACTGCTGCCATTGCTAAAATCTTCCACATAGAGCTGGTGAAATTGCACATCAGGCTGATGATCCGACCCCAGCTGGCTGTCCTTAAGACACTGGATTTCTTTTCCTCATTCCCACTTATTTCCTCATCCTTTTCCGTAATGTGAGCTAGATTTTCACTTTTCCATCTTTTCGTGCCCCAGCACCTCACACTCCAGGGAGACATTAACTCCTGAAATGTGGGGACTAACAGCCCTTCCTCCTCCTCCAAATGTGTCCCGCCCTCCTGCTTCCTGTTATCAGCCCCTCCCTTCCTCCCACTCCACCCCCTACCAGCTCCCCTCAAAGCTCCGGGTCTCAGCCCAACCGGTCTACCCTAGGACAGAGGTTCTGTAAGCGAGGGTCCCGGGGACCCTGCGGAGTTCATGAAGCACTCCAGTGATCCATGAATCTTTTGCAATTAAGGCAGAATTTTGTCTTTTTGTCAGCTTTTAGGTGAGAGTCTCTAGAGTTCATCTAATTTCCAAACGGCCCTACTGACCTAGGGCTTTGCTTCACCAGTTACCCACCTCTCTTGCATTTTTAGGCTCTCTCTTCCACTGGTGTCCTCTTCATCTACGTGTAACCAGGGTGTACCCAAGAAATGTAACTACCACTGTGTCAATGTGCTCTGGTCGCCATAGCAGAATGCCACAGACTGGGTGGCTTTAATAACAGAAACTGATTTTCTCATGATTCTGGATGTGGGGAGTCTGGGATCAGAGTGCCAGGATGGTTGGGTTCTAGAGAGAACTCTCTTCTTGGCTTGCAGATAGCCACTTTCTCACCGTATCCCTAACGTGGCCTTTCCCAGTGCATGCATGCAGGTGTGGGGGTCGGGAGAGGGGTGTGATCTCTTTTCTTCATCTTATAATGCCACTAGTCCAATGGCATTAGGGCCCCACCCTTATAACCTCATTTAACCTTAATGACCTCCTAAAGACCCTTTCTCCAAATACAGTCACATTGGAGGTTAGGGCTTCAACATATCAATTACAGAGTGTTGGGGGACACACAGTTCAGTCCATAGCACCAGGGAGTAACTTGACTTAAGATATCAAAGTTGTAATCTTTGTTACATTGGCAATAGCTTCCTAACTCATCTTCTGCATTTTAATCTAACCTTCATGCTGTAGCCAGCAACTCCTTTCAAAATCACAATGTTGGGAGAAACTTCTTTTCTTCCGATGTGTTCTGCTATGTGGAGAAGCAGCCACTATGCAGCACTCTGGGGCTCTCACTATCTGCTGCCCTCCAAGGAGCCCCACTCCAGTGGCCCAGCACCTTCCTCTCCCCTGCCTCTTGGGAGTGAGCTGCCCACACAGAGCATTCTTTCTCCTCTGATCCTGTGTGTCCAAAGTCTTACAGGGACTCCCCGGGGTTTCTTATGCTTAGCATTTTCTTTTGATTCCTTCTTACAGTTCCCATCTCTCTGCCATTATTACCTATGGTTCTTGCATGTTGTCTCCTTTTTCCATCGGAGCCTTTAACGTACTAGTCACAGTCATTTTAAACGCCGTATCGATCATTTCACAATCTGCATCATATCTAAACCTGGTTCTGATCCTTGCTCTGTCTTTTTAGACTGTGTTTGTTCTTCCCTTTTGCCATGTCTTGTAATTTTTTGTTGACAGGCAGGCATGATCTACTGGATAGTAGGAACTAACATAAACACACATTTTGTGAAGTTTTATGTAAATATGGCCAGCAGTTGGGCTGTGTTTCGTGTTTGCTATAACTGTAAGTGCCAGGGGCTTCAAACTTCTCTAGAGTCCTTGTTTTGATCTCCTCTCTTGGCTTTGGGTTTCCCTAAGAGCTCCCGCTTAAGTAGGGGCTGAGCCTTATACTTCTTTCATCTGTAACCCACGGTTGTCATACTGGAGCCCTGCCAACGTGCTGGCAAAGAGTGGGGGAAGGGACGCAGCCTATAAACTTACAGTTAAATGTTAGTCTTCTGTGGGCTTGCGTCCCTTTACAAATGCTTCTTCATTACCCCTTCCCCCTTAGGTGAGGGAGCTAGAGAGGGCTGGAAATGGGAAAATGCCCTTCCCCCAGGTTAAATAAAGCTCTGGAAAGTCTTTTTTTGCTGTACAGTAGTCCTTTGTAATGGAGAACATTCTGAGCATATTTCAAAATGGTTATTTTACTTATCTACCTGCCAGAGACATAAGGTGATTTTTTTTCTTGGCACTTCACCATGAGAACCTGGTGGGGTTCCTGGAGGTAAAACCCACAAGAGTCTGACCCCCTGCTCTCAAGACTACAGCCACTAGGGGAGTCTCATTCTCACTGTAGTTCACATACAGCCTCCAGCAATTCATCAAAATGATCATTTTACTGTTCCTACCACATTTGGGTTCCATCAGCTTCTGCTCCAGGTAAGCTGATCTTGGCTTTGATTCTCTGCATTCACATATCTCTGCAGATTTCATGATGGTGGTTGGCCTCGCAATCTCAGTTTTCTGGTGTGTCCAAGAAAAGTCTCTGATTTTCAGGTTTTTCTTGTTGTAAGGTCAGGAGTGACAACCTCCAAGCACTTCACTTGCTGGAGCTGAAACTGGGAGTCCAAGGCAGGCTGGTTTTTGATTGCCTGAGGTTAGTCTTGCTTTGAGGCTAGTTTTGCTTTGACTGTGAAATCCAACAGTTGGTAGTAACAGATCCAACCACCCCAAGAACATACTTTATATTACTTGAATTCGCTTAAATTTATTGAATCTTATTTTATGGGCCAGAAGATGTTCTATCTTGGCAAATCTTGTGCACTTGAGAATAATGTCTATTCCACTGTCACTGGGTAGAATTTTCTAAAATGTCAATCATCTCAAGCATAGTTGGTGCTATTCAAGTCTACCATACCTTTGCTGATTTTCTGCCTATTTGCTCCATCAGTTATGGAGGGAGTGTTTTTAAAATCTCTGACTGTAATTGTGTATTTGTCTATTTCTCTTTGCAATGCTTTTTTTGCTTCATTTACTTTGCATCTCTGATGTTGGATGCATAAACATTTAGGACTGTTATTTTTTCCTGATTAATTGACCCTTACGTGATTATAAAATGACTTTCCTTTTCTTGGCAATATTCTCTGCTCTGAAATGTACTTTTATATAAATATAGTCACTCCAACTTTCTTTTGATTAGTGTCAGCATGCTGTTTTTTCCCATCCTTTTACAATTTAGCCCACTAGTGTCTTTAATTTAAGGTACACTTCCTGTAGGCAGCATACAGCTACAATACTGCCTTTTTGCACGTTGACAATCTCTGCCTTTTAAACTGGGGTGTTTATATGATTACCTTTAATGTGATCATTAACATGGTTAGGTTTGAGTCTATCATCTTGCTATTTGTTTTCTATTTTTCTCATCTGTTCTGGGTTCCCCCTTTTTCTCTCTTGTCTGACTGCTCTGGGATTAACTGAGTACTTTTTATGATTCCATTCTGTGACCATTGTTGGCTCATGAGCTCTAACTCTTTGCTTTGATATTTTTGTGTTGCTTTTGGGTTTCAGATTTAGAATACACTTCCTCACACTATCAGTGGAAATTAAAGAGTTGATTGCTAAAGAAGACTCGCAGGACCCAAAATGGCAATGTTTACAAACCTACAGGAAAAGGATACAATATACAACAACATTAATAAGACAAGCATCACAACCAAAGGCTGTCTCACAGTAACGGGTCTGGAAAAGTCAGAAGGAATCTCCCATCGGCCCCCTTGCTGTAAAAGCCATAGCCAAATGCAGTTAACCTCTTGGATCAGGAACCACTGTTGTGCATAAAGAACACCTCAGAACCAAGGCACTCTAAAGGGCACCCAGGCTGGTCATGTAAGCATAGTCTTGCTACATAAGAGTAAACATAGTCTTGCTACATAAGAGCTGAGTCCTCCAGGAATCTCAAAAAACAACGCTGACAAGTTACAAAAATTGCCCCCCAAATTCCCTGGCCCCTTGGTTTCAAGGCAGCAGGATGAATGGGTATGTTTCATGCCTTCACTAGGGGTCAGTGCTATGCAGAAACTTTAGCAAAACCACTCAGGTTAATTCCTAGCCTGCTTTCCAGCATAATCTTTAATACATCACAGTCTATCGTCAAGTAATATTACACCACTTCATGTATACTATAAGAACCTTAAAACAGCACACTTCCATTTCTCTCCCCGTGGGCTTTATACTACTGTTAGTATGCATTTTACTTATGTATGTGTTGTAAACCCCACAATACATCGTTATTCATTTTGTTTGAGTAGTTGATTTATTTTTTAAGGTTTTAAATAGTAAGAAAAGTATCTTACGTACTTATCCTTTTAGTTACCATTTCCGATGATTTTCATTTCTACCTGTAGAGCCAAATTCCACCTGGTAACGTTTTCCTTCTGCCTTTTTGTTTCTGTAGTCCTCCCTGACTGCTTTCTCCTTTTCAAAGTGAATGTTTTCTATTGCAAACAGTTTGATCTTTTTCAAATCTTGCTTTTGTGCTCCTTAGGCATTTTCTGGCTAATTATTCCCCACCACTGAGGCAAGACCTTACTGAGTACACACTTTACCTAATGCCCCAGGAAACTATGTCTTTCCAGTCTGGCTGATGGAAGCAGGCTTTGTTCCTGCTCTCACTGTCCCCTCTAATCCTTTTAGATGGTTGTTCCTCTGCTCACATGCACTCAATCAGGATCTACTGAATATTCAAGGGGACCCTCTTCTGATCTTAGGGGTTCTCCCCCTGTGTAGCTATCTGCTCTCTGGTTCTCTCTCCTAAGAAATGTGGCTGATTTGGGGTCTGCACACTCACCTCTCTCTTTTCAACTCAGGGAGTCTGCCAGGCTTCATCTTAGTTCCCCTCCCTGCACATGCCTTGGAAAATATATGAAGGAATCTAAACTGGGGCAGTCGTAGGACTTCCTTGTTTAGGTCCAGTGTCCTTCGTTGCCTGGTGTCCAGTGCCTTGAAAACTGTTGTTTCGTGGCTTTTGTGTTTTTTGTTTGTTTGTTTCAAATGGAAGGGTAAATCTAGCCCCTTCCCTCATCCACCTTGACCAGAAGCAGAAATTGGTTGCTATTATTATTCTATTATTCATTCAAAATATCTGTTAGGCAGCTACTTGCACCAGGCACTGCACTGGGTGCTGGGTGTACAGTAATGACCCAAAAGTAATGGGCCCTGGCCCCGTGGAAATCTTCCTTATGGGAATCAGCTTCTGCAGGAAGGCAGTAAACATGCTGGTCCCTGGACTCATGCAGGTAGACATGAATCATACGTGGTCTTTCCTCTCAAGGAATTCAGAATTAGGGGAGATGAAGGGAAATTTGTTAACCTAAAGCAGACTGGGAAAAGCATTATGTGTGAGATGCAAAGGCTCAGGGCATATTTAGGAAGAAGTCATAAATTCTGACTGAAGGTATAAATGAAAACATTACGGGGAGGGTGACATTTGAGTTGAGCCTTGAAGAGTGTGTGTAATTTTGAATGGAGAAGTAGAAAAAGATAGAATGCTCAAGGTGCTTTTAAACCTGAAAGCAGTCACTCATGGTTCCTCCCAGCAGACACAGCCGTCACCTGGAGTGTTCGTCCTCCCCAGCAGAACACTAATCACGTGCTGCAGAGGAATCTGCGTATCTTCCAGCCCCAGGAAGCCAATCTTAACTTGCCTGAATCAGCCCTGGAAATTCCACTCCCCTTGCCTGTCACTGGATAGGGGGCATAAGCCTGTGACACAATTCTGGCCAATGAGATGTGAAGGGAGGTCTGCTGGGAAAGTTTTCTTCCTGATGAAGAGAGGAAACACTCCTGCCTCTGAGAGAAAGAAAAAAATAAAACAGAAAACCTGGTTCTCTGATGACATCATCAAGCCACTTGAATTAACCACTCTGAAACTGAGCTAACGTGAGATAGCTTGTTACATGAGACTATAAATTTTTCTTATTGTTTTAGTAACTTCTGGTTGGATTTTGTTGTATTTGATGATGCTCCTTGCAGCCAGAAATAGCAGATCAGCATACCTCACACTGACCAACTCACCTATTTGAAATTTGCTTTTCCTTTCCGCTGGTACAGCTGCTGCTAAATGCCACTCCTCTTGCTTCTGGTTCCTCTGCTTCATCAAAAATAAAGGCTAAAGATGACAATATATTTAGCCATATAGGCACATGGGAAGAAATAAAAAGCGAATTTTAAAATGAAGGAAAGCAATTACACAGTGAAATACTTTGACTATTTGATATCATCACTTACTCCTGAGCTTTTGGTTGAAAGGGCTTGTTTTAACTCTCACAGGACAGTGGAAGGGTGAAAATGTGAAAGAATAGAATGTAGGCAAACCCGGGGGGTGGAGGAGGGATGAAGTAAACTTCTGCATTCACAGCAGCGCTGGAATTCTCTGGTAATTCCCACAGGAGACAAGACTATATCTGGAACAATCTAACTGTTGGAAATCACTAGGGTTTGGCAGGAAACCAGCTAGTACAGGGGCAAAGGATGTGCCATCCTCATTCCTGAGAGTCTGGATCAATCCCTTGGGGCCAGGCCTGCCGGTGGCAAAGTTGTGAATAAGCCAAGACTGTCTCCAATCTCCACCCACCTTCTCATTCCCTTCCTATACTTTTCTTCTTTTTCTAGCTCTGATCTCTTTCTCTCTGTGCCTCCTCCCACTCCTCCCCCTCATTCTCTACTCAAACAAATCACATCCTGCTTGCCTGAGGAGCACAGAAGGTACTAAGCCACCTGCCTCAGGGTCCTTGCATTTTAATCAGGAGCTCTTGACAACCGAAGTAATGCTTCTCTATTGCTTGAAAGTCAAGTCTCTGGACAGGTAGTAGGGGACAAGCCACTCAAGCACAGCACTGCGTGTCTCATGCAAAGTCACTGCAGGTGGGGTGGGGCACCAAGGAATACATCCCTGGTCTCACTGCCAGCCACTGGGGATATACAGGGTCACAAGGACATTATCTCAAACTCCACTGCTCTGTGTTAAGTCGCACAAGAATTTATCTTCTTGTATACTCACACCCTTGCTGTCTGGCTTATCCTATTCACCTTCAGTCGCAGTTTAGCTGTCCCTTCCTCCAGGAAGCCTTCCTTAATCAACCCCCTCTAACATACTCCATGATGCTGAATGTCTACCTCCCTGATAACTTACCATGCTTATTTGCTATCTATGGCTACTCAGTAAATCAGTACCAGCAGAGCCCTGACAGTAGGTGCTCAGTATAGCGAATGAATGAATGAGTGGGCAGATGAATGAATAAATGAATATCTGTTCATATACACTATAGCTCTCCAGAAACCATGACTCTCCATTGTCCCTCAGCACCCAGTCCACTGCTTAGGCCATGGAGAGCACACATTATTACTCATTAATTATTAATAGAAGTCTTTAAAAGAAAGGTACTTGGATCTATACTGTTGTTGATAATGTCCTGACATCCTTATTGTAAAAGCAGGAAGCAAAGCCCAGTGACCTTTTCTAGAGGCTCAGGGATGAGGGATGGAGCAAGATGGAGGAAAAGCTCTGGGAGTACAGCTGTCCAGGGCTGTGGGGGTGGGCTCCCCTTCAACCACAGGTTTAATTTACTAGGGAGGCTCACAAGTGGGGCTTCAGAAGATCCATGAATCCTCTGACACTTTAATCAAACATCTAGGCCAGTAGCTGTGTGTGCATTTTTCTGTAAGAAGGTCCATGGCTTTCAGTGAGTCTCAAAAGGCTGTAACACAAAAAGAATCATTGCTTTACCTGCACTGTCCAATATGATAGCCACTAGCCACATGTGGCTATTTAAGTTTAAATTTAATTTTGAATTAAATTTGAATTTTCAATGCCTGTTACACTAGCTACCTGTCAAGTGTGCTCAGTAACCACTCCCTATGGGACAGCCTAGCTATAGAACGTTTCCATCGCTGCATAAGATTCTACAGAGCATCTCTATATTGGTAGCATTACTTTGGACTCAGTGTACAGATAAGATCTGTTTAAGACATGTAGTGCTTTTGCAAAGTGAGTTGCTACCCTTTAGAAATGAAAACAGACATCCAAGATCCTGATTTCGTTTGAGACCATCTGCCAGCTTGAGGCCTGCACTTCTCCTGGCCGCTGGAGTGCACAGGGCTGTTCAGTTTGGATGGTCCTTCGGTCATATTTAAGTCACCTGCTTGGCTCTCCTCCAGACGTGAGTTTGCGACCCTTGTTTCTAGGGGACCTCGCCCACCTCCTTCAAATCTCTTGTGTTTGTAACCAGATTCCAAGTTTGGGTAAATGGGGTCGAATTTGTTTTAAGAGCACATCTTGGGGCGGGGTCCGGGGCTGAGATTCGCGCTCTCAGCTGGAAGTTGAGGAGGAGCAGCGCCTCCTCTTTTCAGTTCTCCGGAACTGGAGGAAGAGAGGGAATTTTACCCCGAACATCTGTTGCTTGACAAAGAACTTCCCGGCCTTCTTACGAGCCCTCCAGTCCCCAGCCTAGACAGCCTGGGCCCGCCCCTCGCGACGAGATCTCGGGGAGGGGCCGAGGCGAAACCCGAGCCCCGCGCCCACCACCACGGCGGGCGACGTGGCTCCGAGGCCCCGCGGCCCCGGCCTCCCCCTCGCAACCCGGCGGCCAATGGGCGCGTGAGCGGGGCCGCCCGGTGCTCCCCTGCCCGCCGCCCGGGGCGCGCCCCTCCGCTCTGGCACGGGGCGGGCGCTGGCCGAGGGGCTGGCCCGTCCCCACCCTCCCTGCGCCGGCTCCAGCCCCACCGCCGCCGCCGCCGCGCGCGCTAGGAGCCCCCATTCCCCAGCCGCAGCTCTCGTCGCTCGATCGGTGCCTCCCGCGGGCCGCTCTCCTCCCGACGATGGCGCGCGGCGGCCGCGGTCGCCGCCTGGAGCTGGCCCTGGGGTTGCTGCTGGCGGTGGTGCTGGCGCCCCCGGCGCTGCGGGCCAAGCCCACCGTGCGCAAGGAGCGCGTGGTGCGGCCCGACTCGGAGCTGGGCGAGCGGCCGCCCGAGGACAACCAGAGCTTCCAGTACGACCACGAGGCCTTCCTGGGCAAGGAGGACTCCAAGACCTTCGACCAGCTCACCTCGGAGGAGAGCAAGGAGAGGCTGGGGTGAGGCTGCGCTCGGGGGCGCCGCAGGTGCCCGCGGGGCCACTCGGGCGGGAGCCGCGCGGGCTGCGAGCCGCAAAGCGAAAGCGAAATCGGGAGCGCGGACCCGAGGGAGGGGCCCATGCGGGGCCGGAGCAAAGTTGCCCGAGGGCGCCGGGACCCTGCGTGGAGAGCGCCGCCGCGCCAGGGCGGAGTGGCCTCCCGCGTGGAGGCGAGAACGTGGCAGCGGGCGCGGGAGCCAGGACGACCAGGGCCCGCCCCCTCCCCTGGGTTGCATCAGAAGGGAGGGGAGAGTGTATAAAAGAAGAATTTGTCCACGGTGGCCTTTTAGTGACATGAGTTCTTCCCCACCCTCCCTGTTCCTCTCTTCTGTCCCCAATCCAGGAGAGGAGGGCATGAGACACTGCTAAGGTCCCAAAGATGATCCTTAATGGATGAAAGATGAAGGGGAGACGAAGGAGAAGCTTGATTCCTGGCCTGTGCCCCTGGGCCAGGACTGGGTTGTTCTTGTCTTCTGGTTAATCGGCCCATAAATCTGAAGTAGGGGTATAAAAATCTTGTTGTTAAGAAGGGAGGGCATTTGGAGATAGGGATGGGGAGTCGGAATGGAAATTGGTCCCCTCGTTTCTGTTTCCAGCAGTTTCCGATGTCAGCAGAGGAACACAGTCCTTTGGCAACCTAGGGCAAAAGCTGGAGGGTGGTGTGGTAGCAGATTGTGAATTTCACTGCTGAAGGCATTTGAGTGAAGAACCAAACCTGGGAAGCAAAACTTAGGTACATCTCAGTGCACCCGCTTCTCCACAGCCCCTGGGGAGACACCTGAGCATTGTGTAAAGGTGTCTGCAAACCTTCCCATAGAGGCCAGCCTGATCCCAGATGGGGACCCGGCTGGGGAGGCAGCCCTGCCTGCTAGGCACCAGGCCTCCAGTAATCTGGTTCCTGGGGGTGGAGGATCTTCCTCTTCTGCTACATAGAAAAAGAACACAGCTATCCCTGTGCAGATGGCGGCCGCCAAAGGCCAGCGTGGTTGGTTAGAATTTGAGGCTCAGTTATACCTGTTGTGAAGGTGCACCATCTGCCTGCTCTGATAAAAAGATCTTTGAACTTCAAAGTCCCCTCCCAACAATCACCTTTTTTTTTGCAGAGAAGTACTTTCTCTTCTTGTTTGGGCCTTAACAATGGGGGCCATTGATGAGTTCGGTCTATTGTATTGCTTTGAGACACTCGGAGGCTGATTTATTCTGGGGCCCTGGGTGGCAGCCATTTGCAGCAGTGTTACCAGGGAGAAGGAAGAGGAGAGGTTTGGGGAATTGGAGTAGGGAACTCTAGTTTGCAGTCCTAAGGCTTCCAGTTTAATGCCTTCCTCATGATAAGTAAGCCTAGTGGTGAGAGCAGGTGGTGATGGAATTGGTCTACATTTGACCCTTGGATGAACACCTTAACTTCATTCACTTATTTATATAACAGACATTTGAATGGCTACAGTATGCCAGGCACTGTGTTAGATACCTGACAACTACAAAGATAAAACCTTATGCTCTAGGCCATAAAGTACTTATAATCATACGTGGAGGAGAGAGATGCAGGCAGACACTACACATTCTTGCTGTGATGTAAAAACCACAGCGATCATATCCAGAAGAAGCCCCTAAGGTTTCAGGTTGGAGGGGGCGCTTGGGGGTTTGGGATGTCACCTGATCAGAGCTTGTGGCATGACTCAGAGGTTACCAGGCGTACAAGCAGGGGAAGGCATTCCTGAAGAGGGAGCAGTCTGCTTATACAGGCTTTGAAATCTGTTCTCGGGACTGAGGGTTGTTGGGACAATAAAGGGACAGGGCAGAAGTGGGAGGTGGGAGTGGAGAGGAGGCCACAGGCAGAGCGGGAAGGACCTCTATGAGGTAGAGATTAGATGTTATCCTGGACTTGGTGGGAATGTCATCATCCCCAAAACTTGTCAGGACAGTGGGAGTGGCAGTAGGGCAGAGAACGTAACTGAGGCATGGAAAGGGGGACTGAGGGCAGAGGGTGGCCATGTGTTCCTGAACCAGGCAGGCAGGCAAGGGTGAACCCAGACCCATGTGGGAGGTGGAACCCATGTGCTGGCTCATGGCTCAACGTGGGGGATAGGGGGAGAGAGGAATTGAGGGTGACATCTGGGTGTCTGGCTTGAGCCACTATGTGGGTAGCGGACACACCACTCACCTATAAGGTAAATCCGGGCTAGAGGCGGGGGAGGTTGGAGGGTTGGAAATGATGGGTGCGGTAGGGGACGGGCTGAGCGTGAAAAACTGCCTCTCTGTCCACAGCTCCTGGTGCAGCAGTCCCCTCCCAGTCTGGGCTGCAGAGGGAGGGGCTTGGCTGGATCCAGGCAACTTTGTCATCATCATCTGCCCATAGAATCTGAAACGTGACAGCACTAAGGCTCCTGGAGACACCTAGGCCAGCGGGCTGTAATGTGGGGACCCGCAGGCCTCATGCAGTCACAAATGCGCCGCACAGCCTTAGAAAGTAAATCACTTGCCAACATTTTAACATCGGAGCAATTTCACATACAGACCCCGATTTCTGGCCTCTTTTGACACCCATGGCCCGTTATCCCATGTGGTAGCCATTGTGCGGAGCAGAGCAGGGCAGCCTCGTTAGCGGCTGACAGTGCATCTCCAGGCTCCCTGGATGCTTTGCTTCCTTCTGTTACCTGTTACCTGTTGGTTGGGTTCTCCATCCACCTAGGATCGGGATTATCATCCCTAGTGAGGAAAGACGCACTTTTCTCTCCTCTGTTCCTCACAACATTCTTTGTAAAGTAGGTGTTCCAATTTACAGATGGAAAAACTGAGACTCAGAGAGTCAAGTCATTTGCCTAAGATCACACAAGACTAGGATCCAGGTTGATTATAGCGTTCTGTTCATCTACATCATAGCCGCCTTTCCCTACAGCTCAAGTTTGAGATTTTTAAAGAGAGAAGTTAAGATTGTAGTTATGCTTCCAACAAATATTTATTGAGCTCCTGCTATTTTTCAGGCTGAGCTACATCCTGGATGTTTATTTGGCATAAATTAGATGCTGTCCTTGCCACAAAAACAGGTCATATACACTGTCCGACACCGTTCGGCCTCTGCTGATTTGAGACTCTGTCCCTCGGTTGGCTTTGGATAACTGTTGGGCATGTCACCGCTGTGTCCCCAGGACTGGAGCAGTGCCTGGCACGTAGTAGGTAGGCTGCGCACTGCACAATGTTGAAAGGATTCTGCTGTGTGGCTGTGATTTCCTGGAAGCAAGATACTTGAGGTTTAGTCTTTAAGCCTTGAGACCTGATAAAATTGCAAGTGAAGGGACAAGTTAAAACTGTTAGTAACGTTTACACCTTCCTGAGACAGAGGAGCTTGGGCCGCCCAGGCTCGGGTAGGAGACGGAGACTTAAGTACTAATGAATTCATTTCCCGTTTCTTGTTGATCTAGTTGATCAAAGAGTAACTGCCAATGAGAACTCCTGTCCATAGTAAAAAAAAAAAGTTGGAGTTGATAAAATTCCAGCCCAAAGCAAAGAAACAAATCCCTAATTAGCCTGTATAACCTCGTCCCAGGTAAATGGATGACTATGGTAAAAGTTTCTTAAACGTTGGAAATAGCTTGCGGGTGTCTTTGAGGCTCCCTTCAGGGACGGCATCCCTAGCTTGGGACCCTCTGGCCTAGAGAGGGGCACTGTTGAGTTCCTAGCCTGAAGTTTGCTCTGTACGGGGCTTTGGGGTGAAGTCCAGCAGGAAATCGCTGGGACCTGGGCCAGCTACGGCACAGGAGCCAGTGGACATCGGGGTCTTCACCCTAAGAGCAGGGGGTTAGGCTCCTGCAGCTGCTCAGCTGGTCAAGTTTCCTGACCACGTTCCGCGATGTCAAGGCTCTTTCATCCCCGACATTTTCTGCCTCGTCCAACAAGATCGGGTCTCCTCCTGCTTTAAGTTTCAAGTCTTTGAATCCAAAGTGGTAAGATTTAAAAAAAGAAAAAAAAATCTCACTTACTTTTTGGTTGGTTTATAGAACCTTGCACCTTCTGCATTGGGCCTAGAGCCACAAGACATGGATTCTTACCCCAGTTGTACCAGATAACTACCTGTATTGGAAAAGGCATTCAATGGCTCTCAGCCTCAGTTTCCATTACTCTAAATGAGGGAGTTGGACTACATCAGGGAAGACCTAGGTTTCATCTCCCAAATTAGCTCAGCCAGTTGGTAGCATCAGTCTGCAGTGACTGTGTTGAGAAGGATTCTGAGGCCACATCAAAGTTTATCAGGACAGAAGGGCATGATGATCCCCTAGTGGGGTCTGCCATTGGCACTGATTCGGGAGGAAGGCATGTCGCCCCTGGAGAAGGTAAACTTTAAGATTCTTTCCAGCATCGTCGGATCATTGATTTTATTTGAGTGTTTATGCATTTTAGATTCTGCAGGTGTTTGATCTCTTTCTGGATCAGGATCACACGAGCCTTGATAATAGCCTTGCGGGGGGTTTTGTTTGTTTGTTTGTTTTTAACTACAGGAAGATTGTCAATCGAATCGACAGTGACGGCGATGGCTTTGTCACCACCGAGGAGCTGAAAACCTGGATCAAACGGGTGCAGAAAAGATACATCTACGATAATGTCGCTAAAGTCTGGAAGGATTATGATCGGGACAAAGACGATAAAATTTCCTGGGAAGAGTACAAACAAGCCACGTATGGTTACTACCTAGGTAAGAGGTGCTGCAGGAGCGATTACACAGCTGGGGCCCGGTAACAAGCCTCTTGTGGGAAACTGCTCTCATCATATCCACCCCCTTCAGGGCGATGTCACAGCCTCCTAGGTAGAACCTGCTTGTGTCACGTCCTGCCCTGCTTACTAAGAATACACTGAGTTGCTTAATTCTGAGTGAACTTGCAGGTGGAAGGGGGCAAGGGTCTAATAAAAAAAATGACTTAGGCTGCTGCCCAACCTGGATCTCAGAGTTTCACCTAGAGAACACAGCAGAGGGTAAGTAGGTCTGTGGTACAGTTTTAGAATGTTGTGAGTTTCAGATAGCAAGGACCAAGTGGGCTGGAACAGCCTGGGAAGGCTTCCTGGTGGAGGTGGTTTGGGAACCGGGCCTTGAAGAATGGATTTATATCTGGTGAGACAGAGATGGGCACGGAAGGTGGGTTAGCCAAAGGGGCAAAGGTACAGCAGTGCATTCAGCAGTGGACAGGGTGTGGACATAAGACATAAGAATGATGGAGGCGTGTGTGCAGGGCACAGGGTGCAGACCCGTTGGGTGCCTGGTAGAGATCTCCAGGGGGCAGGCATGAAGAGGACCAAAGACACACACTACACCCTCAGCCGGATTAAGAGAGACCTTGAAAGATTCGCAGGAACATTTAGACAAGCTGTCCTGGGTATGAGGGAGCCTCTGTATGTTCTGGACAAAGAATATGATGAAAGCAAGGTTTTGCAAAGAGAAGTATGACATTAATATGGTCTAAATCCTATGTTTTAACCACTTGCTATAACACCCCTAGTAAGTCATTAGGGCCTGGACTAGAGGCGGGTGCGGAGGGACAGGCACCAGAGGCATTCTGAAAGAAAATGTTTCAAAGAACTCGATAGATCAGGACCTTTTGTCTTATGCGTACCGTTTGCCATGAAGGAGTGATCGGGAAGGGAATGCCTTCCTCAGCTGCCTAATTTTAATGTTTCTGCACACATCCTGCAGGAAACCCCACAGAGTTTCATGATACTTCAGAACATCAGACCTTTAAAAAGATGCTGCCACGTGATGAGAGAAGGTTCAAGGCTGCAGACCTGGACGGTGACCAGACAGCCACCCGGGAGGAGTTCACTGCCTTTCTGCACCCTGAGGAGTTTGAGCACATGAAGGAAATCGTGGTTTTGGTAAGATATTTAAAGAGCCTGGGCTGGGAAAGGAGCAGGACGAAAGCTGCACCAACACCTTGTCCCTGCCTCCAGAGTGAGAACGTTCCTCAGCCTGAGGGGAGTTGGAGAAGGGCTCTGACGTGGACTGCCCTGGAGTGCCTGTCCACCCAGGAGACTGGTCAGGGCAGGTTAGCTGCTGTGGCAAACAGCCCCCAGTCCTAGCCATTTAACCCAACCGAAGGGTAGTTCTCGTCTATCCCTAGTCCAGGGCAGGTGGTCCCAGTCAGGTGGATCTTCTGGGCGTTTCTCCTCCAAGTGTGGTCAGGCACCCAGGCTACTTCCCTCTTATCAATCCACCATCCTGTGGCTTCGAGGTCCTCCTGGCCACTGCCAGCTGGAGATAAAGGAAGAAGAGAAGGAAGGAGGAGAAGGCACGGTCCGCCTTTGCTGTTCTGGTCAGGAAATGACGCATCCCTTCCTTTTACGTTCCGCGGGCTCTTCCTCCATGTGGCGAGGCGGGGAGATACAGTTTAGTTGTGTGCCCAGAAAGAGCAAATGGGTCCAGTGAGCACCTAGTGTTGTCCCACGAGGGAACCAGAAAAGGACTCAGAAATGGATTGTTAAACCATATGGAAACTTAAAGTGAAACTGCGGCTGGAAAGGATGCTTCCCTTAATGGGGAGGGATTTCTGGAGGGTGAGTGGATCGGACCCTAGGCTTTGAGGGGCAGCTAGGCTGGCAAGGCCTCTGAGTGTAGTTATTTTCCACAGTGTCTTTTTGAGTCCCAAATGTCTTCACTTTCCACGACAGTAAAATAAATGGCATCCCCTGTTTTCAGGGCAGATACCCCGAGCTAGTTCCAACTGTGTTGATGCTGGGACACAAACAGCTTGGACTATTTCAGTTATCAGTCAGTGGATGGGGTCACTCTTGCCTCGTGCCTCATCCTTGTGACCACCATGACCCTAAGGACTGGGCAGTGGCTCTAAGAATCATTTCTGTTTACCACCTAGCGTCCACTCAATTTGCCGGAAGACAGTGAAGCTGGGGAATCATCCACAGGGGATCACATGCTTCTGGACCGGCTCCCGTTCTCAGGCCGGCTGTTTTCTTCAGGATGCTTTTGAGCTTCTGTGACAATGGACAGGAAACTCATTTAATTACTCACCCTAGCAAAAAACCTAGGCAAGAAGTCAGATGTACTAAATACAGAACGTATTATACATTCAGAAGTCAGATATATTTTCTAATTGTCCACACTTCCATATTTTTCTGACACCAACTTGGTGCTCACAGTCCAGTGAGCACTGGAATCTGTCTTTGTGATGGTTCATCCACTGGTTCTCAAGCTGGGCCCCTCAGGGTGTGCGTGTGGGGGTGACCTGGCTGGATGGTGGAGGTGGTCAGCCCTGCAGGGCTCCCTGATATCATCAGAGCACCTCTGGGCTCATAGGTACCTTTTCATTTGCAGAGAATATTCTGCTTTTAAGATTGTGGAGTTGGGGGAAGAGGACAGAAGCCATTGCCTATTTTTTTAAACAGATAAGAAACTAATGCTCAGGGAGGTAAGAAGACAAGCCATAAAAGCCGGACAAAGGAGGACACTAGTTAGAATTCGCAGATTTACTGACAGCAGAGCCATCTTGCGTTCTCTTCCCCTCTTGGCTTCCTAGGAAACTCTGGAGGACATCGACAAGAACGGGGATGGCTTTGTGGATCAGGATGAGTACATCGGTGAGTGCTGGCCTGGGGTCTCGCTCCACACTCCCAACTGGGCAACACTTCTCCACCCACATGTCTGGCTGTGTCCCCAGATATCTCTTTTAGCAACAGCTGCCAGTCTGTAGGTGTCACTCCTGTGACTTCCCAGTGGGAGGGACTTGTCACGCCAGCCCTAGTGGAACAGATTCAAGGTGGCATTCCTAGCGGAGAAGAGCCCAAAAGGCGGGCCTCCCCACTAGGCTGGCCAGCCGTTGGCCCCACGACTCTGAGAGGTGCCCTTCAGCACACTGTGTAGCTCTACCTTTGCAAAAGGGGATTGGAGATCCCAGAGATGTGCAGGTAAGCTAGAGTGAGCAGTCTCGGGGGAAAGACTCTAAAACAGACTGTTAGCCAGCAGGGCCTAGAAACTCTGAGTCGACCGAGCTGTGATCGACAGAACCGTTTATATGCCCAGGCTCTCTGCAGAAAGGCATTCCTTCTCAGAGAGGCAAATCCTTTTACAGAGTGCACCACTTGCCCCATATTATAGCTGTTTTGTGCCTCTGGTTTTTGATTTTCCATCGGGAGGTCTGTACCTAGCCTTTTTGTTCTGAAGGGCTCCATGTAATCCACATCAGGAAGTGTGTTTTCAGGTAACGGAGCACTGGCTGAATGAGGCTGAAATTAATGCACGTGGGTCAGAAGCCGCCGCTGCTGGTTAGAGCCCTCCCCAGCCGCCCAGGGCCCTCCAAGCAGGAAGGACTGGAGAAGGCAGCCTGGACATTTCCGTCTCATCCTCAGCGGCTGCTACTTCGGTGCTTCGGCCCATGGTCCCAACTGCAGGCTGCCTTCTTGTGATAGCTCCTCTTTTCCCAAGTCTCACTAAAGTAAGAGCTGAAAAATCATTTGAGAGATGGGACGGATATAATTTTTGTGCAGATGCATAAGAGAGGCAGTTAATTACCAGAGCCCACGTTGCCATCAGTCTCTGGCCTGTGGTTGCATCACTTCGCCACCCCCATCCCACTCCCCAGCAAAAACAAGTGCCTTCAGTAATGAAGAGAAGAGTTTCTTCTAATCAGGAGGAATTATCCTTGGCCTGAGGAACCAAACACTGTTCTCCATGTGTATGTGCTAACAGGTGGCTCTCGCCACAGTAATTAAAGCGATCGCGGTGGCACAATGTCTGTAGAATGACAAATGCTGACAGTCTCGCCGTCAGTGCGGGCAGTGGAGCCGTCCTCATGCCTGGTGCACATGCATGTGAGGGAAGCTTCAGGGCCTCGGACCCCTTGACAGTGGTGATGGAATTAGACTGACAGAGAAGGCTGACTGATTAAAACAACACAGCACTTTTGATTAAAAGTGTGTGCTCTCCAGGCCCTCCTCCTGATCTGCATTGAAACCGTGCAACTTTGGGGGCAAAACTCTTTGAGTGGCTTTGCCTAAAAGATACCTTCCATTCTTTACACTGGCAGAGAGGGAGGTAGGGACACGGTTCTTGAAAACTGAATTCTGAGTGACCTGCAGTCAGGAGAGATGCGATATCCAGACTTGTCTAGCAGGTGACTTCATTTACAGGGGTGCCTTCTCTGCAGGCAGGGACGAGTGGAAACCCAGGGGAGATGTGGTGTAGTGAGAGGAGCACTGGAATTAAGAGTCCTGGCTCCCCCACTTACTAGCTGTGTGACCCTATGTGAGTCGTGTAATCACCCAGAATAAGCCTCAGTTTCCTCATCTGTAAAATAGGAATACACAGTACCCATCCTTATAGGAGGATGTGGGTCTATCTTGTAGTTGAACCAAGGGTCTTGCCTCTCTTTTTCTTTCATTCACTATCTGCTCTCCCACTTGATATGTCCAAGCTGTGTTTCCATCAAAGACAAATTGCCCACAGGGTATCTCTCTTTTCCAGGAAGATCTAGTGACCTAGCAAACAATGGGTAAACTTTGTCTTCTTTTTCCTTTCCCTGCCACTTTGTAAAATAACGATATTCATCTATCTTATAAAACTGCTATAAGGATGAAATAAAATGATACATGTGAAAGCCCTCTGGAAATGATGTAACCACCCCCAGTGAACACAGCGGTTAAGACTGTGGGTTGGAAGCAGAGTATCCGTGTTGCCATGTAGCCTGCTACAAACGCATCCTAGCTGGGGGTCGTTGGTGTTTTCATCTGTAAAGTGAGTAACAACCCCTACTTCACAGGATTGTAATGAATATCAAATGGAAAAAAAAAAGTATGTATTTTTTACTGCATCTGGATCATAGAAAGTGCTGGTATCAGTCATTATTATTAGTTGTCATCAGTACAGTTCCAGGCTGGCTGTAGAGGGCCTTCACAGAAGTGTCCCATTTACTCTTCATCATAGCCCTTTGATGAATAAATTCTTGTCTCCATTTTACAGACAAGGCAGCTTAATCCCAACACTGAACTAAGTCAAGAGCCAGGATTCATATTCTGGCTCCAAGCAGAGTTTTTCTATTCCACTAGCAGCCTTCACAGTGGATAAATCATTGCATTATTTACCCAAGAAACCGCCCATGAGATGTTGGGTTGGGCCTCTTGATTGCCGGAAGTTGGGTTCTCATTGCCTTACCTTCCTGCTCACCTTCATAACCAAGAACAGCCTTCCCTTCCAGCCGATATGTTTTCCCACGAGGAGAACAGCCCTGAGCCAGACTGGGTTCTGTCAGAACGGGAGCAGTTTAATGAATTCCGGGATCTGAACAAGGACGGGAAGCTGGACAAAGATGAGATTCGCCACTGGATCCTCCCCCAAGACTATGACCACGCACAGGCCGAGGCCAGGCACCTGGTGTATGAGTCGGACAAAAACAAGGTACTTTCACAGCCTTCTGGAATCATTCCTTGAAGGCAGACAGTTTACATAAGATTGGTTCTGTTTGCTGCTTTGCTGTTTGCCGTGGTCCACGCGGCTGTGTTCTTATTGACGTCTCTCATTCCTGCCCTACATGAGGGACCTGTGAACTTGAGCCAATGCCGCCATAACCCACGGTGAGCTCAGTAGGCCCAGAAGTTCCTGGATAGTCTGCTGTGGGTCACGCTTACATGCACTCCCATCTCCAAGGACTGCAGAGCCAGTACCTTTGCTGGCTGTGGGCAGGCATGGGTTTAAGACGTGTGCCATGTGTTGCCCATTTATTCATCCATTCCTTCAGTGATGAGTTTATTCATCCATTCCTTCAGTCAGCAGGTACTTACCAAACATGTCAGGCAGAAGGAAGCAAGGCATCCTCAGGCCAGCTCACCGTGCCAGCTCTGATACCAGTGTCTATTGATAAATATCCAAATAAATAAATAAACAAGGTATAGAAAGAAGTCCTGCCTCTTCCCATTTTGATCTCTGCTCCAGATTCTCGAGAGACAGTTAAATTTTGCAGTCAGGACATAAACGGAAGTAGAATTCATTGGGGACTTTTTTGGGAATGCCAGCTGTGTAGGCATAACTGGATTCTAGCTTCTGAATTCCTTGAGAACTTTCCTGATATATTTTAGCACAGCTTTTATAGCAGGAGGCTGTTCTGGTTTGGGGTTTTACAGGGCAGTGATGGCAGACAAAGGAGGTCCATAGTGGGTTTTTAATTGTGAAATGTCTTTTACGTATTTCAAATCAATGACATAGTATGAGCAACATGCTGAGCGATTACTCAGATTTACCAGAGTTCCGGTAACAGCAGTTCCCTCTCTCCTACAGGATGAAAAGCTCACTAAAGAGGAGATCTTGGACAACTGGAACATGTTTGTTGGAAGCCAAGCCACCAATTACGGGGAAGATCTCACAAAAAACCATGATGAACTTTGATGCACGCACACCCTGATAAGACAGACTGTCACAGGCTTTCTTTATTGTCTTGGATGGTTGCTACAGTTGTCTCATTTACAGCAATTGTGTCCCCCCCAAAAGCAAGTTTACCACCTCAGCTTGGGGTTATGATTGTTTTTCACTCACTGTTTGCTGGAAAATGGTCATCGCTATTCTTTTAGTAAGATTTCTCTCCAGACACATTAAAATCTTGGTAAATCGCACTCTAGGGGGGATACATTGCTAAAACATGACTTTTTAAAGCGTTTTCCATGAAATCTGAACTAAAGGGGAATATAATTTGAAAAGCCCTATTATTCAGAAGTTGGGTGGGTGGAGGGGGGCAGTATATGGAGTGACGGCTATGTATTTTAACTGCAGATTTTTTACATTTGCCGCTGTTAAATAATTGATGAGGGAGAATTCTTATTAAGCTACAGTTGGTATCTCATCCTACACAGGCTTCTTTCAGAGCAAGGCTATTTCAGATTCTTCCTTCTTGACTTTGTCCTCTGAGCTGTCACTGTAAATGGTAGATAAACCTCTATGCATTTTTCTGTACCGACCTGCTAATATGCACAACAGATCTACCTATCTTTGTTTTTCATTTTTGTTTTTTACAATAAGAAGCAATTGAGAAAGGTAATGTGAAAAAGAAAGAAATTTTAAAGGTAGGGAGATGTGATGAGTGTCAGGCATTTGAAGAACTATAGGAAAATGGTAAATGCTTTATTATACTTGAGAACATTTGTTTGATGTGGAAATGAAATAGATCTGATCTTTGAAAAAGTGAATAGAAATCCAATCCATCTCCTCTCTGATCTCTGATAGGAATGAGGGTGTGGGGCCCTAGGAGCTCGGGGACCCGTCTCATCTGGTCCTCTGGAGTCTGCAACTCTCGGATCTGGCCCGGGACCACTTAACACTGTGGACTTAGGACAAAGTGATGTTCCAAGCCATTGGCTGAACTGGATGAAATGACTTTTACAGGTTGCAGTTCCGCCTTGTACGCAGAAAGTGAATGAAATAAAGGCTCCCTCTGAGGATTTTCTACTGTGTCTGGTGGTATCTGACTTCACACACACTCTCCGCGACATTATTCATTCGTGATGTAGACTTTAACAGTGGGATGGGAGGACATGAGTAAGAGGATAAAAGTTCTGTATTTTAAAAAAAATCCAATTATTAGAATGTTCAGAACATGCTCATGTTAACTTATTTAATAAATATATACATCTCTATGCTAGTTAGGGAGTCTGCAGGTCATCTTAACTGTAAGACCTTTCAGAGACAGGTTTCAATTGGAAGAAAATCGAGCTGCTTATCAAGGCCTACAAGACCCTGCAGGATGTGGTCCATTCCTGCCTCATCAGCATCACCTCCTCAGCCCTCCCTTCCTCCTCCCATTGCAGCCCCACTGACCTTCTGGTCCTCAGGCACACCAAGCTCACTCCCAGGTTGGGTCATTTGTCTTTGCTTTCCCTTCAGATTCAGAACACCCATGGCACACATCCTCGGGTCACTCAGATGTACTTCCTCAACAGGGCTTTCCGACTCCATTGTTTATAGCAGTCCCGTTTGAGTTCCTGTCTTATTTCCCTGCTTTATTTTCTTCTCGGTCTGTACGGATTGCCATTTATCTTTGCTTCCTAGGGCTGCTGTACACGTTACCACAAAGGGGGTGGCTTATAACCATAGAAACTCCCACAGGTCTAGAGGCCAGAGTCTAAAGTCAAGGTGTTAGCAGGACTGTGCTCCCTCCAGAGGCTCCGGGGGAGGCGTTTCCCTGTTTCGGGGGGCTCTGGGCGTTCCTTGGCTGCAGCTGTTCACTCCACTCTGCCTCCATCTTCCGGCCTTTTCTTCCTCCTCCTGTGTCTCTGTCTCTCCTAAGGACACTTGTTACTAGTTTCAGGGCCCACCTGGATAATCCAGGGTGATCTAATCTCTAGATCCTTAATTATATCTGCAAACACCCATTTTTTCCAAGTAAGTTTCACATTCACGGCTTCCAGGAGTTAGGAGGCTGACACATCTTTGTAGGGGGCCTGCCATTCAACCAACTGTACAATCTGACACTATCTTGTTGGCACACTGTCCATCTTCCCCGAGCTAGAACATAACTGAGAACAGCAGCCTGGTCCATCTACTTACTGCTGTTTCCCAGGACAGAACAGTAGAGCCCAGCCTACAATAAGAACTCTGCAATTACTTGCTTAATAAATGAGAGGTTGTTAGCTTTAATCAAAGAGAATATGCCTTTAAATGTGAGTGTTGGGCGGTGGGGGTTGGGGGGAGATCCTGTAAAGATTTTTTTTAAAATCACTAACATTTGCTGAGTAAGAAGTTAAGTAATTTGCCCAAGATTCCAGAGTGATTAGATGTCACGACCAGAACTCCAATCCACATGTTCCTGGCTTCAGAATCTCTGCTGTTTAACACTAAATTGTACTGCTCCAAATCTCTGATACATGCTCCCGCTATTTCTTTACTCAGCCACAGCATATGATTACATGGTCAGGAAATGAGAATAACTCTTCTTACCTAGAAATAGGCTGACACCTTTTTTTTTTTTAAAGCAATGAGAACCCATCTTTTAAAAAATGAGAATATACAGTGTAACCTAATTATAAGCATAACACTTTTAAAAGGTGCTATCATTATCCACCCACCCCCCAAAAAAGGATACTGGTTGGTTTGTTAAGTTAGTAAGATGTTAAATATATTTTGAGCACTAAGTTTTTCCTTTCAAGTCAGTGCACATAAGAAGAAAACCCTCAAAGAGATGAGTGCTTCTGGGGCTGAGTTTAACACTATTTAAGGAAAGAAAGCCTTAGCTAGGGGACATAACTGTTAACATGGTGATTTGTAAAGCCTTAGATTTCTAATAGGGTCTGACTGTTTCAAGGAAAACATATTTTGTTTCTAGGTAACATTTCAAGTCCGATTATGAACAAATGCTACAAAATTGATCTGTAATGGGAAATACTGTTATGTCACAAAGCATTATTTATATGCTTAATGTGACTGAAAGCATTAATTGCTAGGAGCCAAAATCTGTCCAAGCAAAACATGAACACATATTTTATACCTCTTGTCTCTTACTGTAGACTTTTAAATGAATTCAAGTGTAACAAAAATGCTATTAGAAAAATCTGCACACCTGAAGGTTTTTCCTCACCTGCTTGGATTACCGTGCTGTTCCTTGTTAGCAAAAGCAGGAGTCATATCTGCTCAGAAGTGCCCGGCCAACAATAGCCACGTGGCTACTTGTTAGCAGCTCAGCAAAAATGTCTTGTGGAATGAAGTGGAGAATGGCTGACTGGATTTTTTTCTGAAGTCTTTCTAGATTTATTTTGCCACCTTTATAATAAAATCCAGCCTCTGCCAAGTACATGCAACTAAGATTTGGCTCTCCCTGTATTCTTAAAACACGTTTACAGTGCTAGACTTTCCCCACTAAAAACCAACGAGCGCCATAACACCCACGGCTTTGGCTCACGTTGAAGTATTAAAATTTGAGCAGTGGAAAGATTGTGTCATCAGCACTTCCTCATGAGATTTGCACGACCTTAGAGCTATTTCCAAGAATCCATCTACACTCTAAGTTCTGGTCAGTTCTGGAGTCTGAGGCTGGGGAAACATACTCTAGCTAGAATGCATCCTCTAAAATTTTTCCCATATAAAATGGAAAATAGCGTCCAATTCCCCACAGAGGCACATGAACAAAAATGAATGCAAGGACTGGTTACTTTCCTCCCTTGGAGGTGTTTGTCTAGTGGGAGCACACAAGCATTCCTTTTCTCCTTCATAAACACTAATAGCTGTACCAGGTACCATGCCAAGGACTTCCATACACCAACCATGTAACCCTCACAACAGCCCTGTGAGGTTGGTACTTGTGAGTGAGGATGAGGATGAGCTGCAGTAACAAACAACCCTTCCATCTCAGTTGTTTAAAGCAACGGAGGTTTAATTTTTGCTTTAGCAAAGTCTGCTGTGGTTCTGGGCCAATGTCCATGGCAACTGCGGTGTAGGACTCAGCAGTGAGTCTCCACATCCACCCGTGTCCACGGAGCAGTCACGCACAGCCAAGCAAATGTGGCCACTCCTGAGAGTGACCCTTGTCTCTCACGCTCACTGTCGTTGGTCAAAGCAAGTCACGTGGGCACATCTAACTTCAAGGGAGTAGGAGGTGCACCCCCACGGTTGCTCAGGGTGAGGGGTGGGGGTGATGAAAACATCGGGGAGTGGCACTCCTGGTAACCAGGGGCAACAGTTACAGATACGAGAACTCTAAGGGAAAATAAGGCTCAAAGTTACGTGAGGGGACTATATGGTTGACTGGCTAGGCCAGGATACCTTTGCCAGTGAAAGAGGGCAGTTTTTATCAGTACCTCCCTAAATCCTGAGCAACCTGCACTGCCCACTTTGGGATTTATAGACCCTTTTTTTCCTCCTCTGACTGGGATCTACTTCCTCCTCCTGGGTTGAGGAATCCATGGCCAAAGGGTTCAGCCCATACAAAGCCCGGTCTCTGCTTGGGGACCATGCTCCAAGTCCCTGTAGCATCTCAGAATTCCCTGCCCAGATAACTTCAAGCCTCTTCCAGAGCCTATGTGTGTACCCTCCAAGTGCCTCTTCCAAATGGTAGACAAAGCCAGATGTGTACACACCTAGGCCAAAGGACCCAACGGCCAGCTGGAGGACTCCGTTTGGACATGTAGGCTGGCGGGTCCACATACACATATGTGGAGCCCCTTGGTAGGAGGAAAAATGGTAGAGTGATCCACTGATCATTTTCCCTTCTTACTCCTACCCTGGGGCCCACAAATGTTAGGGGTGAGCGTGCCATGATGCTGGGACTATCAGGACTGTCCTGGGCACACTGGAGCATGTGGTTCCCCTTACAGAAACGGCAGATCCAGGATACAAACTCAGGTTTTTATAATGGAGGACCCCATCCTCTTAATCACCCCACTATGTTGCCTCCAATTAAAGAGCCTCTTGGTAAAACCACAGTTAGCATTACCACAATTTTAAAAATTGGTGGTAACACATGGTGTAATTTGAAAATTCAAGATCACTGGGATGAGATACAGAGCTGGTGACGTGGAAAGACGGGTCCAAAGGCCTGGCTGGACTCGAGGTCTCACTCTGCCACCCAGGAGTTCCATGAGCTCGGCAGGCCAGCTTCCTCCCCAAAGGCCTGTTCTGACTGTACAACAGGAACAATTAATAATAATAATAATAATTAATAATAATAATAAAACACCCAGCTCTCAGGGTAGTTACAAAGATGAGGTGAGTGACACAAATGGAAGAACTGCGAGGAGTGAACAGTGAGATGCACAAAAAAGGAGTTTTCCCCGTGACCCTCCTGAGGAGGTCAAATGCCAGAGGTCAGATAGATCAATGCCTACAAACACCAGGCTGCTGGTTAATGGTCTTGCCGAGATTTAGAATTCTTGCATGAAGTGTTTTAAAACTTCAAAATCGATCTATTACTAGGTGAAACTGCATTGATTAAATGACAAAGAATAGCTTTCAATGTTGTTTCTATCAATGGTGAGGGTATTCCAAAGCTAGTTATATGTGGTAGGGATTTGGAACTCAATTCAAAAGCAGATCAAGGAGTCTCTGCACATCTGAAAAACATTTAGGGACCAGCTAGAAAAGGTTATATTTTCAAAGAAGGAAACTGAGGCCCAGAGAGATTAAGCCTGTGCTTTTCCCTTTTTCAGGACTGAGGCAGAGGTTAGACTAGAACACCTTCCCCAATTCCAGTTTTTCTCTTTAAACCTTCAATGTTCTCATCTGAAAAATGGCAACAATAATTCCTACCGTGTAGAAGAGTAATAAGGATGAATCAAGGTAATGACTACAAGCACTTCGTGTGGTCAGTGCTCAGGAAATGGTAACCATTTTTATTTATTACATCAAAGTAGGATCCTACGTATTTCAGCATCGAAGACTTTAATGTTGTTAATTTTAGATTGCAACCCATGGCCTTAGTGACTGATGCAGATTGTGGATTGCTCAATAAAATTGTCCGAGGGGTGTTTGTTGTTTTAAACACATGAAAGAAAGGTGTGTGTTTGGTTCTTTTTGAAGTCCCCATCTTTAAAAAAAAGAGTTCACATGGTTATTAACTGTAAGAAGCTGAGGACATTTAATGAGTCTTATCAGATTAGTGATCCCAAACCACAAACAGTTTGTGGCCGTGCTGTTTAGATACTGGAGATAAAGAAAGTGCACGTGGAGAGCTCACCCAGGCGACTTTAGGGTCAGACGGACTCACTAGCCAAACGACTTCAGGTCAATAACTTCCACTGTGCAAACCTCCTCTTCCTCTTCTGAGGAAGGAGGTAAGAGCAGCAGCAGCCTCACTGGGTGGTGGTGGGGCTTGGTGAGACCCTGGTGTGAAGCACTTTGCCCCAGGCCTGATGCAAGGAGATGCTAGACACTGCAGCGAGGTGACTCTCATAAACACTTTTAAAGACTTGGCAGTCATTCTAAGGGTGAAAAATACATGCCTAAGGAATAAAATGAAACCGTTTAGAGAATGAAATATTGCCATTTGCAGCAACACAGATGGACCTGGAGAATATTATACTCAGCGAAGTAAGTCAGATAGAGAGAGACAAATATTAAATGATGTCACTTAAAAGTGGAATCTAAAAAATAATACAAATGAATCTATATACAAAACAGAAACAGACTCAGAAAACAAACTTTTGGTTCCCAAAGAGAAAGGGAGAAGGCGAGGGATAACCGCCTATACAGAAAATTGAGAAGCAACAAGGATTTACTGTAAAGTACAGGGAATTATATTCAATATCTTATAATAACCTATAATGGAAAATAATCTGAAAAAATATATATATATAACCGAATCACTTTGCTGAACACCTGAAACTAACACAATGTTGTAAATCAGCTCTATTTTAATTTAAAAAAAAAAAAGGAAATTGTTTAGAGAATAATCTAAACTTTATTTTCTGACAGGTGCGGTTTCCCACACAGACATTCAGAGGGAAGCAGGGCTCATCAGCCTCTGGAGGCCCCTCCTGAAGTCTCCGGGGAGGCCTGCCGGCTTGCCAGTGGCGGGATTCACAAAGACGTGGACTGAAGACCTGGTGGTACAGGCCAAAGCAGCAAACTGCTCCAGCTTGGGGTGACCCAGGAAAAAGCCATCACAGAGGTCCAGGTGATCTACGGAAGGCGGCTCCTGGGCGGGCTTGGGGGGAAATAGAGCAAGGTGGTAATGCACGCTGGAGCGACCCACTTTGTCCACGGCCAGCGCAGCCATGGGGATCTGAGGAAAGCCAACAGGCGGGTGGAAGGTGCAGATTTGTCACCATGAACCCCACCACGGGGGATGTCAGCAAGCCCGTTCTCAGGCCGCAGCACCTAGGAAGTTAAATCACAACTGCTTATTCCAGGTCACCAGGATGATCTCCCAGCCCAGTGACTGTCTTGCAGCCATCGTGGAGCTAAGCTTCAAAGGGCCAGGAATTGAATCCAGCTCCGCCACTCACTAGCTGGGTTACCTTGGGCAAGTTACCTAACTTCTCTTTACCTCAGTTTCCACAATAATTAATGTTCCCAACCCTACTACCTAGCTCATAGGCTGACGGTGAGCATTAAATGACCAATGTTATTTAATACAGTTTACCATGTAATATATTAGCAGTTCATAGATACAGTAAGTTCTCATTACACATTGTCTATTATTAATATTATGTCCATCTTGTCCTTACTTCTCATGGTGAAAACCCAGGTACTTTTGTGTTCAATGAGGGAGAAACCTCATTTATTAGAGGTATTTATTGTGTCTGTTATTTCTGCTACCAGACTGTAATCTCTTTAAGGACAGGAACTGTGTCTTACTTATTTTTTAAGTTTTTTTTGACTAGAAATGAGGTTGCACTTGAGATAAATTTGAAGATTGAACAGAATCAAAAATAAAAAGTATAATGCTGAGTTACAACTCTCCCCACCTCCTCCTCCTTGCCAAAGAGGACTACTTAGAATGTGAACATTTCAGTGGAATTAGCATATGCTCTTCTTTTCTTGAGAAAATTAAGACTGGATGTAAGAATTCACTATAAGGGGAAAATTTGGGGTTGGATGAAGATTTGACTACAGAGCTATTCACTGAATCATTACTCACAGAAACAAGCTACAAGTCTCCGTCCAGGGATGGAACAATGGACATCTGGGGACTGCCACCCTGAACAGCCACTGATGTTACCCATCATGACATTAGATACGTTCATTTACTGACACGGAAAGCTGTTCAGTGAAAAAGATCACATTACAGAACGGTCAGTACCATTCGATCTCATTCATTACTGTAAGAACATATTGGTTTATGCACTTACTGTCTAGAAAAAATTTTGAAAGGACAGGCTCCCAAATGGTTTCAATAGTTATCTTGTAGTGGAATGTTGGATAATCTTTTTTCTCCTTTTTGCCTGTATGAATTTTCTAGAATGAACATGATTTGCCTTCGAAATGAAAAACAAAAAAAAAAGTGTTACTTTTTTTTTAATGTCTGAATATGAATTTTGTTTTTTTAAAAATGCACTAGAGGCACAAGCAGGCTGGATGACAAGGCTCCTTCTTCTGCCCGCTGGGATCCTGCCTCTGGCTCCGGAACACGGGAGAAGGAAAAGAGAACTTGAAGAGAGGAGCCCCAGTCTTCAGTGTGGCTCTGAGATCCAGCAAGACCCAAATTCCCCCATTTTCATTTCCACTGCTCTGCTACTAGTGTTTTCCTTGTTTTCTGCCACCTTTTCCTCCTTCTTTTAAGGCATTGACAGTGAATAGTGCCTCCTTGCACCGTGAGTGCAGTATTTCCTGAGCGCCCATAACTCTGAGCCCGGCCACTATACCCTTAAATAATTAAAACGCAGGAATACTTTTAAATGATGCCATCGATGAGCACCTGGTCACCGGGGCTGTGCTGGGTGTTCCACATTTTGTATTCAGTCTTCAGAACCACTCTCAAGGCACATCTCATTTTCCCCATTTTGTAGGGAAGAAAGGAAAGTGGAGAGGCTGAATAAATTTCCCAGAGGCAGGCATGCAGGAAGTGGTGGGCTAGGCCCAAACTTCAGGCTCTCTGGAGCCAGAGACCACATTTTCTCCTCTGTTCTGGCTCTCAAGACGGTAAAGACAAAAATCTACATTTCAGTCCAGTGAATGAATTGCAATTTCTTTAAGTGTTCCTGTGACTTTAAGAATTACATTTTCTTTAAGTGTTGAGTGATAACTTCCATCAACTTTGGACAACAGACCCCCTGTTTGTAAGTTCATAACACAATCTGACTGGGTTGGTGGTAACAATAGGGTACTCGGTAAGAACTTTTCCATTTTTCCACTGTTCCATTTTTTTAGGTTTTAATTTTTATCAGAATTTCTATACCCATACATACTCTAAAAAGCCAAGTTGTTCCCCTTAAGGCTTATCACAAAACCAGCAGTTCCCTGGCTGGTTATACCATTGGCCATTGTCTAGGTCAGGGAGTTCTTAGAATAAATCCATTCATTCCTTAACCTCCACAGTACACCTGCCTTTTGCTGGTACTGAGGCTACAACATTGAATAAGAGATGCCTGCCCGCAGGAGCTCTCACTTTCAGGGAGGTGGCGGGGTGGGATGTGTCCGCTCTTGCCCACCTTTTGGCAAGAAGAAGGTGCTAGTTATGTTCCTGTCTGGTTCTCTTTTCACTTTCTTCTTCTCTCCCTTTCTTCCTTTCCTCAGCACACAGTTACTGTGCAGACTGTGTTCTGGGCCTGTGCTGTGCGTGGAAAAGAGATCAGAGACCAACAAGCCAGTGATAGCCCCTGCCTCCACATAGCCTTGGTCTAGAAGAGGATGCAGTCACCAGGGGCTAGGTCATGGTGATGAATGCTAGGTCAGGGAGGCACAGGGGCTCTGGGAGCTCATAGCAGGGGGCCTGACTCCATTTTTAGTATCAGGGAAGAGCCTTCCAGAAGGAGGAACAGCAATGTGATGGCCCAGAGGCCAGAGACAGTTGGGCACATCCCAGAGGTAACACAAGTCCCAGATGGCTGGGATGCAGACTGGGGAGGAGACAGGAGCCAGACTGCAGGGCATCTTGTTAAGGAATTTGGATTTTATCCTGGGGTACTGAGAAGCCACTGAATGGACTGTAGGTGGGGGAGAGGCAAGATCAAGTTTATTTAGTTAAAACTGTGGCTTTGAATTGAACAATGGGTTAGATGGAAACAATAATGTCTGCAGGAGAATAATTAGTTAACTACACAGTTTTGGCAAAGATGATGGTGACCAGGACTAAGACAGTAACAGCAGAGCTGGAGAAAACTAGATGGAATCAAGAGAGATTTTGCATGAGGTTTGATGATAAATTGGAATGAAGGTGACAAAAGAGCCCAGGGTCACTCTCAGTGGAAGAGGGAACATGGAGGAGAGGCTTGGGGCGAAGGCGAGGAAAATGATGAGTTCTGCTTTGCACAGGTTGAGCTGAGGTGCTTGTGAGACTCTAAGAAGAGGTGCCCCGTAGGGCTACTAACACCCCTGGCTAAGATGTACTTAGCCCTGCACTACATGCGAGGCCTTCCACTAAGTGCACAGTCTGGACTGTCTGTCCAAGAGGCATCTGGATCTACGAGACTGATGCTCAGAAAGTGGTTCGGGCTGGAGACAGGAGCTGAGCTCAGATCTAACATCAGGGTCAAGGCAGGGAGGGTGAGGGGTTGAAGCGTCTGGTGTAACACCCTCGGCGTGGTGGGCCTGTGGTGGGCCCGTGGCGAGCGGGAAAGCGAATGCCCTGTCTGAGCCCATGCAAATTCAGACTTAAAAAAAAAATACTGGCGCTAAAAAGAAATATAAAGCCCCAAGCAGAGTCATCTGCCCCCTCAGACAGTAAACCAGGACTTCATTGCAGTTTCAACCCCTCCCAGAAAAGTGATCTTTGAAACAGTCAATCTGAAAAGTCCTGTCTACCAAAGGGAGGTTAACTGCATGATAAAGACCCCTGCAGCTCCCTTCCCCCAAAAGAAGATGGCCTGGCCTGAAACCGTCCTTTCTTTTGCTAATACCTTCGTGATCCACCCTCCTCCTGCCTATAAAAACCCCCCATTTTGCACAACTCCTCAGAGCGCCCTTATGTTTAACTAGATGGGGTGAATAAAGCCAGTCAGATCTTCAAATTTACTCAGTTGGATTTTGTTTTCTTAACACAGGGCAGACTAAATAAAACTCACGTATGGCCTGCCTGGATTTGTCTCTCTGGCCCCCGGCTTGTGCCCCCTGGGAGAGAGGGTAATTAAACCATGGAGGGGGGCCTAGGATAGGGTGGAGAAGGGGGTGAACGCCAGCCCAGAGCATCAGCCTGGCTTTGCCTAAGCTCCCAGCTGATGACTTCTTAGGATGCAACAAGCATGAAGTGTCTGATTCTCATGCTGCGGTCACCTGAAAAAAAAAAAAAGCACAACCTAAAAGCTGAGAGTTATGTTCTATTTGGCGGACTTTCTGAGCACTGCATGCCCAGGAGGCGGCCTCTCAGAATAGCTCTGAAGGGCTGCTCCGAAGAGGTGAGGGGGGAGCCAGGATATATAGCGGTTTTTGCAACAACAACATCCAGGTAGTCGGAACATAAAAAGATCACTGCTAATTAAAGAAAACCAGCTATCTCAAGTTAAGGAATGTAATGCTTTTCTATGTATGGGAAGATGCAAGAGTCTGGGCTCACTGAAATCATTTCTTTGATGTGCCCCTGAGCTGTCTAGGGCCAGTATCCTGCGCTTCCCCATCCTGAGTCCCCTCTCGGTGCACTGTTGGAGGTGGCTGCAGTGGCTGAGGGCTTGGCAGCCGGCAGCCCATTTGTCTCTGTCCTTAGTTCCCTCAGGGCTCATCATGGGGGCAGCTGGAGTGGCTGCGGGCTGCAACATCCTTTGCTTACAGGTATGGCAGGCAATATTTTTCGTTCACATTGCCTAATAACTGAGTGAGGTGAATGCCTGTCTTCTGTGCTTTCTTACACCTGGCTTAGCAAACTTTAGAATAAAGGGATGTTTAAGTTGAAAGTCCCTTTGAGGCTCACCTAGTTCAAGGGCTCTCCAACACTGGTGTGGATCAGAATCTCTCGGGAAACCTGCAAAACATCCAGATCTCTGGTATCCTCCCAGACCTCCTGAATCAATCTGCAAGGAGGGGACGTGCATCTTGATTTTAACAAGGTCCCATGTGATTCTGACGCACGCACCTAGCATAGGAGTTGTGCCTCTGAGGCCACCATCTCGGGTAAGGAAATGGCCCAGAGAGATAAAGCTAAGTTGCTCACTTGTACACAGCTAGAGAGGGGCAGGCTCTGTCTATACTCTGCCAGAACTTTGTTAACCTCCCCCATCTGCAGATGGAGCCCCAGCCCAGGCTTGGTGACCAGTGGGTCTCCGGGGCATTTATGGCTCAGAATTAGATCAGCAATGTCCATGACCTCATCCTGACTTTGCACCCAACTCCAGTGCTGGGTTTGGTTTTATCTTACTTCCCCTCCCCAAGCTCCCACCTCCTTCCTCGGATCTATGACTAGGCTCTGCCTTGGTGCGTCCCCACCCCTAGTTGCCTCTGAAGCAGAGGGTTTGCACACAGGAGGGACACAGTGCCCCTGGGTCTGTGCGAGGACACAGCCCTGTCCTCCCGAGGTCTGGAGAGAAGTGCCTGTCAGATGGTGGGCGGCCAGTGGGCATATGGCACAGATACACCTTTCAGAGGGGCCAGGCTATTTTTATCACCTGCTATAAATAGCCCAGGATGGGCCAAGGCTGTGGTCTGTTACCTGGCATGCCAAGGCTCGGCAGCATGCCCCTGGGACTGTGCTGAGGCCTCAGGGAGTGCCACACGAGCCGCTGAAGGGAGACTCAGGCCTTGAGAGTCTGCACGAGGAGCCCTGCCTGGGTGGTGGTTAGGTTATGTGGTCACAAGGAGAAATACACAAACATTTAGAAATACAGACCTGGGAAAAAAAGGCCTTAAATGTGAGCATGTGTAAAGCTAAAAGCTTAAGATGATGAAACTAACACTTAGGAATATCCTCTTTGTGTCTTTATATACATAAGTTATCTTCAGCCAAGCCTCTTTGGAGATTGCCTTTACAGAATGATCTTGGTCTACAGGGGCTAACGGAAATCAACTGTATTTTTGTTTGTTTGTTTTTAAATTTTTGAAACAGTTTTGATCCCTAGGGGTGGAAACTTACATTTGCCTCTGGGCCAATGTTTCCCTTATTTGGGGAAGATCCCTTGTGTCAGGACCCTTGCAGCCAGCCAGGGTGTGGACGTGTGATCTCACAGAGAGACTATTGGAAAAGGCAACTGTATTGTTCCTTCGGGTGGCGTCAAGAGCAGTGGACGTGAGCAGCAGGTGAGCAGAGCTAGAGAAAAAGGACAGGATGGATGAGGCAGGGTGGCTGTTACACTTTAGGAACTTGAAGGAAGAGCTGACGGATGCTTTGAAGGGGAGAGAGGACTGGTTCAGCAATGGAGCCAGAGTAAGTTGGAGCCAATATAATTTGCACAGTTAGTTATCATAGAATTTAATGATTGCTGCATTGTCGTAACAGACAGGAATTTACTCAAGAGGTACGACGGAAGCTGCTTGGTTACTTTGTGGCAATGATGCAATGACACCAATTTGTGGAGCTAATTCTCGACAGAAAGTGGTAACTCAATTTAGACTTCATCTTAAGTTTTACTGACTTAACCACATCACTGGGTAGGGTGCTGGTGCTGTGGCAGTGACAGGCCGTCTTCCCCGGCAGAGCTTACTCTTAATCCATGAATACATCAGTACAAATTGAGGGTAAGTGCTCTGCAGGAGACGGACACGGCTGTGTGAGACGCTGTAACACAGGAGCCTGACCCAGCTGGAGGCAGGTGGGAGTGGAGAGCTTCTGAAGAACTTAAGGGAGGCCAGTGAGGCCCCATGGCTGGACCTCAGGACAGGAGGGGAGAACAGTGGTGCATGAGGTGGGAGAGAAGGGCTTGAAATGACCATGCTTACATTTCAACAATAGCCCTCTAGGAAATGGGCCGGTGACGGCAAGAGTGGATGCAGAGGCATCAGTTAGGAGACGACTGAGATGATGAGAACTGGGACAGGTAGCAGCAGTGGGATGAAAGCATGTGGCTTCAGAGATATTCAAGGAGGGGCTCAAAGGACCGACACCTGGGCCTTCCAGGCTGGCTGGCTTCCACCTCTCACGAAGGTCAGTGTTCGACACTACAGCGCCTATTGGGAACCAGGGACCTCCACTGTCTCCTAGTCTTTGCTGCTTCTGATGAAACCTGGGGTTCCTCACTGTAACACCACCCTCTCCAGGTTGATTTCTACTTCTGTTACCTGTTGCTCGGTGTGGCTCTACCTGTGGTCTTGTCCCACTTTCTCTCTAAGTATAACTTTCAGTCTAGGTTTTTTAAGTAGTTAAGGAAGATTATTCCAAACTGAAGGGAAATGACTACATAGACAAATGAACTTATTTGCAAACTTTTAAGTTGGTTTGCACCTAAAAGGGATGGGAGGCACTTAAAAATAGGAAGAAGTATTTTCTGACCACCTCACATTTTTAACAACAATGACCTGAAGAATACTGAGTTTTTCTTTTGGTTACTTTCATGTTGCTTTTCAGCATGTTTTGGCTATAGATTAAAGGACAAATAATAACATAAGTAACAAGAAAGATTTCTTAGAACTAAAGTCAAGTAAGATGTGAGATTGAATAAGTCTCTAAACAAGCCTTTACCTCATGCTATGTTTACTTGCCACTTGGCAATATTTTTTAAAAAAAATTATATATATATATGTGTGTGTGTATATACACACACACACACACACACACACACACACACACATATAAACTTGGTTGCCTATTTCCAAATATAAGAAGCTAATGTAATGAACTCACATTAGGAAAATGCCCAGACCCAGCTGCCTACAGATCATCACTAATGCAATTTTTAAAATGGGTGCACTGGGTCCCCAAACTCAGCAAACTAATGAAAATCATCTGCTGTCAGAGCAGAACAATTTCTTCCCAACAGTGTTCTCCCAGGAAGTTCATTCTGGCAAATCAGTGTCAAGATGACAAGAAAGTCCAACACATCTCAAGAGGCACAGTATATAATAAGCAAAAAAAAAAAAAAAACAAAACCTCTCAATCTGTGCTCAGAAACTGAATGTTAAGGGTCTGATGAAGAAATCAAGACTCAAAAAATGAAGGACGTGAAACAAATTCATTAAAACATTTTGAATAAAAATAAGAAGACCGTAACATGATGCTTAATTCACAGGAAAACACAGTCTTAAAGGGTAAATGTGGTAGATGATGATCTGATTTTTTCGGACATCCAGGAGCAAAGTCAAACACGAGCAACGGACCTGAGAGAGGCAGAGTGGATTAGAGGGGAGCTTTGAAGCCACACACTAACGCTGTCACCACCACTGTGATTTCTGTCTTTGTTGGAGCTGCTCCCTGAGTGAGAGATTTCAAAGAAAGCATCTTTGAAAAGTGACCGTTAGATCAGTCAGGCCCTCAGAGTTAAGAAGACCAGGGATGTGGTGTTCTTTCCTGGGCCTGCTGAGAAAAAGGGAAAACAGAGGTTAAGGAAAGTGGTTTATTCATTCAGTGAGGTCCCTAAAATCTAACATTTTCCAGTCATTTATGGAAAAGTCCAGACAAAGGTAAGGAGCAGCAGTTTAAAAACCAATTTTAAATCAGCCAGGGACCAGAGACATTTAAATACACGTGGGACAATTTGGAATACCGCATACACCAGCAACGACTCTCTGAGGGCTTTCTCTCTAGAGAAGGTGAAGCTGAGGAAGACAGAGGGTGGAAGATAAGGTGTTTTTCTTGTTTTAATTCACCACAGTGTGGGATTGGAAGTTGAAAGAACTTTGAGCTTCTGCCCCAGAAAGAGGCTACTAAAGAAAGCAGGTACCTCAGCTCAGAGGGCTCCCAGAATCAGTCCATGCAATTGGGTGGCTTTAAGGCTTTTTTTGTCATTTGTTTCTTCATGATTTTGAAATAATTTTTATTACATAATTCATTCACATTGTAGAAAAAGTAAAAAATATAAACAAAAAGAACATTGAAATTACATTAAATTATTTATTCTATAACCCAGAGATAACCAGAATTAACATTTTGGGAAACATCATGTCAGACTGTTTTTTAGGAAAAGAGATTTTTGTTTTGTTCTGAATAAAACAGATCATATTGCAATTTGCTATCCCTAATCAATTATATATTATGAACTTGTTTCTATGCCAATAAATGTATTTTTAATGACAGCCAAGTAGGCCTTGTATGGCTGTAACTACTTTTATTGAATCCACCCCAAGGCAATTTTAAAAACTTTTTTGTTTTGAAACACTTTCAAACTTACAAAGACATTCACAAGAACAGCACACAGGAGTCCTGCATGTCTTTTACACAGAGTCATCCATTCTCAGCGTTTTGCCACATGTGCATCAGCATTCACGTGCTTTCCTTCTGAACTGAGAGTTGGTTGTATGTTTCCAGCCACTTTCTCCTAAATATTTCAGTGTGTATTTCCTGAAAACAAGGATGGTCTCTTCCATAACCACAGGAAAGTATTCAAATTCAGGAAATTTAACAATGGCTTATTCCTTTTATGTACTCTACAGTTTATATTCCAAGTTTAGTTGTTCCAATAAGGTGGCTTATTTAAAAAAAAGAAGAAAAAGAAACATCTTTTTCCTGGTACAGGATCTAATCCAGGATCGTGTATCACATTTAGTTGTCAGAGCTTTTCAGTCATCCTTTAATCTGAAACAGTCCTTCAGTCTGTCTTTATCTTTTATGACATTGATGTTTCTCTGATGCACAAGGCCACTGATTGTACAGCATGACCCTTGCTTGATTGGGTCTGTCTGATGACTCCTCACAGTCGGACTGAGGTCATGCATTTTTGCTGGAACACTGCATGGATACCTTCTCAGGTATCACATCCAGAGGCACAAGATGTCCATTTCTCCTTTATTGGAGATGTTAATTTTAATCACATCATTAAAGTATTTATTGCCCTATTTTTCTATTGGATATTTTTCCCCTCTGTCTATTTTTAAAATTGTGGTAAAATATACACAACACAAAATGTACCATTTTAGCCAGTTTTTAAAGTATATAGTTCAGTCGCAGTAAATACATTCATCTTCTTATGCATCTACCCTACAGTGTTCATTTTTTCCTTTTAACAGTTAATTTGTGGAGAGACACTAAGATGATCTTAGTCTCATCTCAGATACTGTCTTTAACCACCTTTCCTCCCACCTCTTGATTTAGGACTCACCGATGATTTGTGTCAAGACAAAATATTAAAGCCTTACACTAACTCCAGCCCTTTCCCATTGCTTTCCCCTCATTCCAGAGACAACAGTGCAAAGTTTTTATAGTCACTGGCCCTTAATCTGGGTAGGGAAACGCTGACCTGGATGATTTCCAAGAGCCATTTCTGCACTAAACTGCTATAATTCTTCACAAAAATAATCATCCCTGTCCTGGTATCATGCTTAGTTCCTCAAATAACCCCTGGTTCTGCTCTGGGCCAGCTTCTATGCTGGATGTCAAGAAATAAAAACGGATAAAGCAACAGTACCCTTTCTTGAGCTGTTTACATTTTGATGAGAGAGACACAAACGGTACTTACAATGCAATGTGGTAAAGCGACGTGACACCCTGGGCACGGCGGTGGGCCCAAGGTACAGTGGGAACACAGGGAAGGAGCCAGTCTCACTGCTGGAATCAAGAGTCAGGGAGGTGAGCGATGGCAAGGGTGTGTGTGTGCGCGTGCATGGGAGAGGGGGGCGTCGGTGGGTGCGGAGGGAGTGTGTTCCAGCAGGTCAGATATCAGGCAGGGAGTGGTGGGAGCTGAGGCTAGAGAGGAGGCAAGGCCTGAGCATGGAGGGCCTGACATAAAGCTTGGACTTGACCATGCAGCTGAGACGGTGTCAGCAGAAGATAACATGACCAGCCAGGTTTGAGGGCGGCAGCAGAAAGGTCAGGTCTGAGGGCCCCAAGGCTGAAGGCAGCAGACCAGCTAGCAGGATACTGCAATGGTCCAGATGAGAAAAGAGTCTGGCCTGACCAGGACAGTGGGAGTTGGAGCTGTGAGGAGACAACAGATTCAAGAAACACCTAAGAGGAGCCTGAGAGTGATGGTGATGGTGAAGGAGGGGTGGAGGCTGACTTCCTAGTTTACAATTTTGCAGAGAAGAAAAAATTGTGAATAATAGTACTTATCTCAAGTTGATCTCTGTAACAACCCTGTCAGAGAGACAGGGCCAATCACTATTATCCCGTTTTTACAGATTAGTAAACTGAGATGCAGAAAGTCATAGTGACTTGTAAAAGGTCACACAGTCATTCAATGACAAAGCAGAGAGACCAAGTTCATCCTAGCATATGTACTAATGGATGATATAAAATTATTCAAAATGCTGGAAGTGGAGAACCACATGCAAAAAAATAAATAAATAAACTTGGATCCATACCTCGTATCATATATAAAAATTAAGTATAAATGAAAATTTAAGAGCTAAAACTTAAAAGACATACAGAAGAAAACATAGGAGAAAAGTCTTGATGGTTTGCAGTTTAGCAAAGATTTTCTTAAATAGGACGCAAAAAGTACAAGCCATCAAAAAACAAATCAATAAACTGCACTTCACCAAAATTAACATACTTGCACTTGAAAACCCACTATTACAAAAATGAAAAGGCAAGCCACAGACTGGGAGAAAATATTGGACAAACCTATGCAACAAAGGACTTGGATCCAGAATATATAAAGTACACTTACAGATCAATAATAAGAAAACACATAGCACAATTTTAAAACGTGCAAAAGATTTGAATAGATAGTTCACCAAAGAAGACATATGAATGGCAGTAAGAATAAGAGAAGTTGTCCAATAGTGTTAGTCATTAGGGAAATTATAATTAAACCACAAATGAGATGCCCATTGCACACCCACTAGAATGTCTAAAATGAAACAGGTGGACTATACCAAGTGTTGCCAGTGATGTGGAGGATGGATTAAAGTTCTCATAAACTGCTGATATGAGAATAACAGACAATACAACTGCTTAGGAAAATACTTTGCCAGTTTCCTGGAAAAAAAAAAAGGCAAAAATACACCTACCATATGATACAGCCATTCCATTCTTAGGTAA